>NC_063067.1:18185703-18495703 GCF_018812025.1 Megalobrama amblycephala
CTACATGAAATCAAAAGCGTGATTCTAAACCATCGTTATTTTGAGTTTAAGGGGTCTCCTTTGAGCTCCTTCTCTAGATGAATGTTACATCACTTTTTTTTTTTTTTTTAAATGTCTTATTTTTCTATTTGCTCTGTTGCGAGCGGATAAAGGAGAATTAAGCAGTTGATCGGGGCTCAGTGTCCAGAGTGTTGCATTAGACAGTAATCCAGGGCATAGGAAGGGGGAGATGGGATAGCATCCCTAATCCCTCGCCTACCCCATCCCAAACACACATACAGACAAACTAAAGCTTTTTATACCATTATCACTAAAGAATGCCTCACATTTTATTTTAAATACAGCACAGGATTCATCCAAGAACCACATCACGAAGACAAAATTTCCTAATGGACCTTATTTCTTTCCTGTCTGTACATCGAAACACTAGCAATCCTGAGTCAGTACCAGAGCCCTCTGAGCCCTCCAGTGGTAGACTTTGTTTTTACCCACAGTTCTCACCAACTCCACTACAATCTAGAGTGACAGATGTTATAGGGGCAACAGTTGGTATTGAGAGGGAGGGGCTTAGGGCCATCTGCCCAGGGTCAAGGTTTTGATGGAAGGAGGTCTCAGAAAAGAGAAAAAGTGGGAAGTTTAGCTACATAACTAGAATGGTGTTGAATACTGTTCTGTTAAACAATTTACAGATACTGTAGGTGGAGTCGTATAAGGGACAGGGATACTTCTCAGTTTACACACTTGTTCCACCATGTGGTTCAACTAAACTTAAAGATTCAGATAGGTCTAAAAGAAGCTGCAGGTGTCAGTGGCACACACACACAAAAATAAAGAAAAAATAAAAATAATGGATGAACCATAAAAAGGATTTAATTTATTGGCGAAATATAAAAAGTTCAAATAAAGCATGTCATTAAAATAGTTTAGCATCAATGCATATCAAATTAGAGCTCTAAGATTTTTGCTTGTGGCCTCCACCTCATCACGAAAGTAGGCTATCTTCCTGTGACCCATCTTCCTCTGGAGAGAGGGAAAAAAAAGTTAGTGTTTATACAGGCAAATGGATATATAAATAGGTGAACAAAAATAAGTTAACTTGTGTTTAAATCAATGCTACTGGTCATCTTTTATGCCAGTATGTGGGTTTTACAAATATTTAACAAATGAAAATTATTTAAAAGAGCTTATGACTAAACCTCGTAACTCCATTGGATCCTCAAAACCATCAGTCAAACCTCATAACTCGGCCCCCTCTATCGTGACTGAAATGCCGCAAGCAGTATGGAGATCTCGGCTTGTTTGCAATGCAAAAGGTAAATAAAGAACTGGTGTTTGAATAAGTACAGCGTTCTCTTTACTCAAGAAACTGTCTTTGTATTTGAAGAGCTGAGAAGACTCTTACGCTGCGTCCCAATTCGCCTACTTATACTACGTCCTAAAAGTATGTACTGTTTTTGTAAAGAAAAAGTGGATACTTTTGAGTGTGTAGCAGAAGAGTATGCAAGCTTTGGGACATACTACCTCGTCATAATTGCGTCTTTAACGGACGTTCTGTCGCTTAGTTACGCAACCTGTAACTGTTTAAACTACCCTGTCAATCATCTTGTCACAGTTAAAATCCTCCACATTCAATTTAATTTAATTTCCTACCGTTTCGGAGAGAAATGATGTTCTGCCAGTCATGGGTTTTTCATGGAATAACTCTCCTCATCTTTGCATAATGATGCATTTAGAAGTTAATGACCAAACGCATTTTTATAAAAGTTCACAATGCTGTTGCAGATGAAATATAATGTAGATAACATTTAATAAATATCTTTTCGTCAGGTTAGATACTGATTCTTAATCACTCAAGCCCCTTTATCTTAACCGCTCTGCTTAACTGTCGGTCTCGCACATCCGTCATGTTTGTAGTTTTTTACCACTTTGTACTCATTTGTAGTTCTAATCGAATCCTCGTCCACAGCGCAATGTGTTATGGGCAATATTAGCGGTTAGAAGTGTACACTGATCTGCACTTCGAATTCTAACCGGAAAAAGTAGACCATCCGGGTATCTTTGGAATACTCATTTCAACATACTACGATTTGGGACATACTAAAGTTGCATCCCAAATGACGCACTATACACTATGCACTTATACACTATGTACTTGTGCACTATGCACTCATCCATGTAGTGCGTGAATTGTATAAGGTTATTTTGTCATTTAACAATGGAGTCCGATACCCTCTCCCCCTCCACTACGTAATTAAAGCTGCGACAGTTGAGTGCACGAAGTGTCCAACATTCCACACTTCGTTTTTTCCGTTAATTTAGTGCATCATCTGGGTAAAAGTGTACTTTTTCTTTTTGGAATTTTCAGTGTGAACGCACTACTCGCACTATTTATACTTAAAAACGTCATAGAATAGTGCATAAGTATGCGAATTGGGACGCACCTTAATTCTTTTTTCGAATACTATTTAGGACGGATAGTATGCGAATTGGGACGCAGTATTAGTCTGGTATTTGCCATCTAGTTCGAGATGCATCGGCGCTTCTCAAACCGATCGACGAATGACAAAGTATCGCGAGAGCGATTGAGAACAAACGACTCCCTATGCTTTTGAATCGCTCTCGCGATACTAGTATAGCCCGCTTCTTCTATTAGCTAGTTAGCCTTTACAATGATGTATTCAACAAAAAACGGAGCGCCCATATTGCTACAATAAACTTTATAAGTTGTAAGATAAACCTAATGCGATGCACTTATGGTTTCAGGGCACGTTATAATTCGCTGGTAAAAAAACAAAAACAACAACAACAAAAAACCTCGTAACTCATTTTGAGCTTAAATAGCCTAAATAAAGCCACAACACTAACTTTGACACGGTGTTTAATTGGAAAAAAAATAAAATAAAAAGAAATATAGGAGGTTTGCCCGACAGCGACGTTATTTTTGTTTTATCATCATCAAAAACGTAGTTTAGCTACGAGCCTACTGCATTTCGAATTATGGGTTGCACTTCCGGTTTGGGGAACTTCCATTTAAAAAGACTGAAACTAATCGCTTCAAATCATAAGATTGCCCTACAAATAAAGCTTATCCCTCAGTTGACAGAATGAGCTGTCAATTTTTCTTTCTTGTTTTATTTTCAGACATGAGAATAACGTAACGCTTGGTATTTTAACATAATATTTTATAACAAGAATATCAAAGGCAAGAGCTCTTTTCAGTCGCTGTTTGCCATCCTCGTGATTATTTTCTTTTGTCCTTTGCATACCGCTGTACTAGTATGAAAAAGGACAACATATACTGCGCATGTGTGGTCTGTTCTCCCGATATAATTTACTATATCTGGAATGCACGGAGAATCTCACGTTTTTCTCCTCAAAGCCTCACGTCTCTTTCCAGGTTTGTTCTCACAGGTAAATACAGTTAATTATCTGTAAAAATGATGGAAATCACTTTGAAATGGTATCAAGACACTTTGTATTGACACTCTGAAATAGTATCAAGAAGTTCATGAACTTTAAGGCAACGTATATTACATAATACAGATATATCACTATAGTTATGTTTAACCCGTCCGTTATTGCTGTGGAAAGAATCGCGCTTTTTCATGGCCTGGTGAAAGTAGGCTACCTTGTTGATGCTTTTACACATTTAAATGTCCTTTTAATGTTTGTTGGTTGAAGGGCGAGTAGAATAATAATGTCATCTCATTATACCCAGTTAAAAAAAAAAAAAAATATTGCGTTCATAGAGTGAGCCTTTCGCTGTCAGATTACGGATGTTACTCCCATAATTCGCGCAGTGTCATGGAGCGTTGGAATAAACTGGATATGATCTTGTGTTTATACCAGGCTTAAGCTGAAGTCCCGCATTAAATGCGAGTACTACTTTTAACATAATATCCAGTTTTAATATGCCATTTAAAGCAATGCATGTTTATACAATTCTGTTGTTTCAGTGCATGGTGTGCCGTGGTTTTTTTTTTTTTTACTTATCAAAACTGCCGTGGCAAAAAAGGTTGGGAAACAATCGAACTTATTCACACTTACAATATAGATGCGAAGTCGCTCCTGTTCCAGCTGAAAATACTCAATGGCCGTGAGATTGTCAAACGTCTTTTTCATATGGAGAAAGCCACAATTGGGGGAGCGTTTGGCATGCTCGGACCTTAATGACAGTCAATAAAAGAGATTAATGTCGTTTAGTGTTGATTTAGTGTTCCCCTTTTCCACCCAAAGTAAACTGCTACAATCTCATGTTTACAACTGTAGATAAGTGAACAATAAAAAGGTGTACTCAGAAAAACAATGGCGATAGATGTGCTGCAGGAGCTCACCAGGGGTTGTCTTCTGGCTCCCAGCCCTCCAGCTCTCTGAGGCAGTAGAAACAGCAGGCCACGTCTGGCTCATTCTCACTGGGACAGTGCACAAAACCTGCCTTGGCCATCTGAAGAGAGGATTGGCATTACTTCTTTTAATTAAAGCAGCAGTGACTTTGTAAAACTGCTTAAGTCCATGTTCTCAACACAGTCTAATTTGTTGTCATTTTAACTTACACCTATTATTAGTCTGTTTCCCCACTTTTTTCTGACGCACTCACCAGCTCTGGTGTGCACTGGCAATCTTCTCGAAAAGGCCACTCGGAAAAAGTCTGAAGACGCTTTTCGTAATTATACATCTGGTTAAACGACAAAAGCCGGGATGCAATCACTTCTGCGTTAGACATTTCTGAAGCACAAACAGAAACACGCTGACTACAACTCAATATCTCACTATAAACCTGGTTGAGTGCTGCGGTTTAATTGGTTGGGTGCTTTTGATTATTGATGAATCGCTGACAGCTGTCAGAGCATAAACAAAAGAAGAAAACGTTGTAAAACAAGAACTTGAAACCTGTTGAATACATTTGGGAAGCTATACTTGAAAATGAACAATCTCTATTGCATTGTATTGTATGAATAATCATTTTGTATTAAAATGATGATAATATTCACTTAGTTCACTGAAACTGGTCAATATCAAACATTTAAAATAGTGATGTGATGTCTCCCTCTGCTGGACGAACAGAAACACAAAATTAAAATTTGAACTACAAACAAAATGTCAGATAAAAAAAAAGTTTTGATTAAATGACTGAAAAAATATAGGCTATGTTATGTTTTACTGTGCTGTTTTCTAGAACCGAAAATGAAGTTATATAAATCTAGATTTTTATCTATACATTTATTTCATGCCATTTTCTTGGACCAAATGTTCTGAAATTAAAATTTATTATCTATATAAGTTTTTTTTTTTCAAAGTATTTTTGAATAAATTATTACGAGTCTTGCGTCGTTGCGAAATTTGTTATTTTATATGCTATAAAACCACATAGTAAATGCTTCGGAATGGAGACCTCATGTCAAGCATAATCCTTAACAAGCCCTATAAAGATTCCTGTGTTATGTAGTTAACCGCTACAGGCTGCACACATAGTTCTCTAGTAGAAATAGTAGATTCCCTGGGCTGCACACCATTTACTAGACACAAACATGAGTCCAGAGGCCTCGGCAAGTTGTGTTCCTTTTACTGGAGCCAAACCAATTGCCGTAAGCCAATACATACACCATAAAGTGAGATCATAGTGAGTGGCAGAGAACATTAATGGTTTGCGGTGTGAGCATTTGGAAGCTGTTTATGACTGGTATAGGGAAAGGCCCTGCTGCTGTCACCATGTTCTGTAACTGTATCTCACTGCGCCTGGCTGTAGAAATGTGCTTACTGCTTCAAAAAAAGTGGCCCCTCCACCCCTCTCTGCCCTTCATCTGATAGGAACTTCCCTGAGTGTTGGTTTGTGTGTCATAAACAAATTCTGCAGTTAATATGTTAATCTGTCTGAAAGGTGAATGTGAGATGACTCAACTAGGATGGTCATATTAATCCTAAAGGAGGTTTTTCCGTGAAATGATTTGTGAGATTTTGAAGATTTGTTGCTGCTTGTTCTCTCTTTTGTGGTTATAGTTTGTCACTTAATATTCAAGTCTAGAGTTTCACATCAGACATGACATTTGGCGCATTCCTTTCAGGCGAGACCCCACACCGGAGCTGTCGCCCACTTAGGAGAAGTTAAGCGGGAATACGTCGCCATCAGATGTTGTATGGCATCCATCTTGTTTGTGGCTTGGGAAAAGTCACAAAGTGAATGCTTCATCGAGCCACAGACTAGATGGAACTGACATGGAATTACATTGCATGGCTGAAATGTTTATTTTATTCATTGGCTTTTTCCTTTACTTCACAGGACACTGGAGATCTGACAGGAAAGTGGAGAGAGAGGGATCAGGACATGACCTAGACCGGAATCGAACACAGATCCCCAATAGTCATGTGTCGCAGCTTCAACATGACTGGAATTTTCCTGATATCCTTCTCCAATTGCATGATTCCCAAACTTCAAATGGAAAAGGCAGAAGATTGTGTTTTTTTTTTTTAGTGCTGTCAAAAAAATAAAAGTTTGTTTACATAATATATGTGTGTGTACTGTGTATATTTATTTTGTATATATAAATACACACACATGCATGTATATATTTAACAAAAATATATTTATGCTTACTTTTATAAATATTATCATTTATATATAAAAGCATATACACATATACATTTAAATATTTCTTAAATATATACATGTATGTGTGTGTATTTATATATACATATTTATGTATATATTTAATATATATACACAGTACACACACATTTATTATATAAACAAATTTTTATTTTGGATGCAATTAATTGTTTGACAGCACTAGATTATTTATTTATTGACAGATAAATAAACAAATATTAAATAAATAATGTTTAATAATAATATTTATTTATTTATAATTTTAATTTTAATAACGTTAAAATATAATAATTTATTTATAATATTAAATATCTCAAGATAATATTATCAAAAAATAAATATTAAATAAATATAAATATTAAACAAATATTTACAAATAATATTAATTATAATGAGAATTGCTACATGATAATATTAATAATTTATTAGTATTTTTTTTTATAATCCAATTGTTATTGACATGACAGAATAAATTGCTTTTTTACAATCTTCCATAGCAAGATACATTTCACACAAGCGAGATTTGAGATTACTGTGAAGCTCTTGAGATGCTTATATAAGTATGTATACATTTTTAAGTGTCCATATGTATATACTCGAGTGGATGGAATGGCTATACTTTGCATGACTTTTTCTTTTACTAGAAAATTTTCCTGATGTCCTTCTCTAGTTGCAAGATTCCCAAGCTTCAGTAAGTAAGTATAAATAATTTGTTATGCAACAACAAAGTTGTCCATATTATGAAATAAGCCTTGGATTTTGTCACACCATTCCTGGGAAAGATTCTCCCCAGTCTGTACTTCTCTCCCTCTCCATCCCAATCCGTGTTTTCATTGACACTTGACTCTTCTCTCTCTCCTTCTCTCACCCGCTCCCTCCTTCTCCTCTTCGTTCTCCTCCTCTCCCCTTCCTCACACAGTTGTCCTTACTTATTAAAGTCCTGGTGTGATTATCTGCTGGAATCTCTTGCACTTGTCCTGTATTCTCAGTGTGGTGAGACTGAGAGTGGGATGGGCTAAAAGAAGGAAATGTGTGTCTCTGTGTGACTGTGCGATACTTTGCGCAGGAGACACTCAAGTTCATCAGGACTATTTTGGCTCCAAATATCCCTGGAACCTCAAAGAACCGAGTCCGGACGCCCTGTTGTTCATGCAAGCGAGGGTTTCTACGAGGAGTTTGTGGTGTCAGGGTGCAAGTGGAAAGACCCTCGGAGACAGAAAGAGGAGACGAGTGGACGGGAAACAGTCAGAGGAAGAGGGTCAAATGTGGGGTTCAGGTAAGAACATCCACTAATTTCTATTTCTGTTTGCAGTCTCATGTGAGCACAGCACATCCGAGCACAAAATTGTTTTCCCTGGAGAGCCTTTTTGCTGCATATGCAGAAATGTACAGGATTTATGTGTTTATATATACTAACAGTTTATTATAGAATAACTCTGATCTATATTTTCATGGTTAAAATTATTTGTGTACTATGGCATTTACAATAGATATACATAGCATCCAGGACATAGATGAATAGTTTAGGAGATGTGATACATCTCATGGAGTTACAACACCAGTCTATGACCAGCATTTAGTTCTTCTAATTTAGTCATGTCAATGTTGTCATTATCAAGATTGTATTTCGTATGAAGAAGTGCATACTTCTCATGGACATTTGAACTGGCATTTTCGGTAGATTTACGCCTCCTCTTGTCTCTTCATCAGTAATAAGAAAGCTGACGTTCAATAGTTTTGTCACAGCATTCATTATGCTCACCAATAAACCTAAAAGGAGTTGGATCTGAGACGTGCAGGCCACTAAAAATCCTTGCAATAGACGTATTATATGTGTGTGTGTGTGTGTGTATGTGTGTAAGTGCACATGCCTGTAGGCTTTGTTTGATTGAGTGTGCTAACAATTTCAGAAGAAATATTGCCCACAGCCATTAATGAACTATATTCTGTCAAAAATCTTCCCGGAATGACCTTTTAAACGTACCTCGTTTGATTTTACGTTCACCAATGTGAAGGACATCAGCAGTTGAAAAGAAAAGAAAAACGGTCAAGAACCATTTTGTGACTTTTAATATGTGTACTTGGAAGTAAAATAGAGTTTAGCTTTGAAGGTCAGGCAGTGTTCACACTTTGTGAATTTTGAACTTTGCAGTAAAGCTTTTAAACCAGTTTAAAACTTGCAATGTTTTATATTTTCATTCATTTCATTTTTTTTATATTAGAGATATCAAAATATATTGTTTTTAATGTGATTATTAATATAAGTAATAACGTTTATTTATGTTTATTTTATTTTGTTCTTATTATATGATTTTACATTTTTTCCAGTTGTTAGACTGACCTGACAGAATGAGTCGCTTTTTTATACGATCATCAAACACGCTTTTAAGAGACGCATTTGACACAGGTTTGTCATAAATGAGATTATAGTGAAGCTTGAGATGAATGTGTGCTCATGTAAGTGTGTATACGTGTAAGCGTCTATATGTACAAGCCTGGATGTTTGCTGAGATAGATGGGTGCAGACATGGTATTAGGAGGCTCTCTGTCTTCTGCCAAAGGTGTGAAATTAGCATCTCTGTGTGAGAGAGAGTGACAGTCAACTTCAACATTCTCCTCATACGCAGAGCTGGAAAAGCACACACAGGCTATCCGTTTGGAAATGTCTCATCCCTCCCAGAGCTTTCTAGAAATCTTTCCTTCTTGTTGCACAGGAACCTAACTGATATGGATCCACTCTTGATCAATATTCTAATTTTAGTGTGATCATCCACTGTCATGCAAACGGATACTCATATGCCGGCTGCTGGCTCTGTGCTTTTCAAGGGCACCGAAGCGGAAGCGTGAAGGTCTCACGCATATTTAATGAATATCAAAATAAAACACTTTAACCTTGCACTATGCAAGGTTGTATTATTTTCCCATTTTTTAAAACTAAATTAGATGTGATGTATCTAGGAGAAAACATCAAAAAAGGTTATATGAACGAAATGACACAACATGATAAACTATTTTAAATGTCAGATCAACACCTTTATTAATATATATTTTGTTTCCTACTCATATGGCTGTTGTTTTTCCTCTTGCAGTGTAAGTTATTATTTATATAGTGGGCTGGGTGCTGGACGTCTCTTTGACCTTTCAGCGTAGTCTCTAAATTCACCACCCGTCCTCCAGCACACACTGCTGTTGATATATACAGTATGTTCTCAGAGCACATGGCACATATGCTGCAGCTCTCTCGATACATAAAAGTCATGAGTAGTTTAAGATGAAGAAAGGAGAGGAAGGAAAACTTAGGGTAAGTTGTGAAATGCATTCCTCATCCAGCCATCCCAGAAGTGGCCTGCAAATGTGCATGAATGACATGGCAAGAAAGAATAATGACCGTATAGACTTTTTGGTGCAAATTTCCGCCATTTAATGCTTTAGAATGGTGATATACAGAATACACATTTTAGAAAACAATATTTTAGTTGCCATTATTTTGTGTTTTTTTAAATTATTATCAATGTACCAAAGTTTATGTAGCCAAGAAAATGCTCTTGCAGCTTGTAATGATTTTGAAAGGTGAAGCATGTCATTTTTGTGCCACTATTGGTACCAAATTGTATGCTATTGCAAAAATACTAATGTTTGGTCAAACAGGTTGTCCTGTCCCAAAACTATAGGTTGAGTGAGATTTTACATTAATTGTAATTGGTCAAAAGCAGTGTTGGGGGTAATTCATTACAAGTAAAGTTACACATTACTTTTTCAATTACTTTTTCAAATAAGTAACGCAAGTTACTTTTTTACATTTATTGACTGACAGCTCTCCTGTCGTCATGTTGAGAGAAATAAAATGCAGAGGTGTTGTGTGTGCTGTGGAAACATGTTGGTTATTGTATTTCTAGACTCATCTCACTTGCACAAAAACATTCAGTAGTCCTCAAAATGACTAAAAACTCAATTTTACGAAAACCTATAATAATGAACTATATTAAAGGGGTGGTTCATTGCGATTTCACTTTTTTAATGTGTACTTTAGTTAGTGTGTAATGTTGCTGTTAAAGCATTAACAACGTCTGCACAGTTATGACACTCAAAGTTCAATGCAAAGGGAGATATTTTCTTTTAAAGAATTCTCTGTTTAAGGACTACAACAAACAGCTGGTAGGGACTACAACAAGTTTCTTCCCGGTTTGGTGACATCACTAACCCTAAAATTTACATAAACCCTGCCCCCGAGAACACACAACAAAGGGGTGAGGCCATGTTATTAAAAAGCAAGATGATAACATGACAAATTATAACCGTAATTAAACTAAACTGTACCTGTTTTATCTTTATGCAGCAAGTATTCTCTGGCTCTGTAGTATCTTACAACAGTTCCCACATGAGCGATTTATAGATTATCATGACAGAATATGCTAATCAATGACTTTAAAGGGGTGGTTCAATGCGATTTCACTTTTTTAACTTTAGTTAGTGTGTAATGTTGCTGTTTGAGCATAAACAGTATCTGCAAAGTTACAGCGCTGAAAGTTCAATGCAAACGAAGATATTGTCTTTTAAAGTTATGGCAGTTTAATGCCTACAAAAACGACCGGTTTGGACTACAACGAGCTTCTTCCCGGGTTGATGACATCATAAACCCTGCAAAACACGCCCCCGGGAACACGCAACAAAGTGGGCGAGGCCATGTGGCGCAGCATAATGAAAGCGGAAGAGTTGTTTACACCGGACGCGAGCGGCGCGATGCGACGCGACGCGTTAAAAAGATAATAGAAACCATTATAATCTGTGATATTTTCTACACTGGATGCGGCGCTGAAGACAGCTTCCAGAATCTACACGAGTTTAATGCTGGATGGCTATTACTGCACAAAAGCACAAGCTTTTACTGAAAGAAGCAGTTCCCACTTTAAAAGCAGAAGCTGCTGTTTATCAGCCCCAAACTGTAAGTAGGTTTTATTGTTTGTACATGTCTTTTAAACATATAGTCCGGTTGCTATTTTTTGGCTGCATCAAGGACATATACAAAGAGCAACTCGTTTTTGCTTCGCTAGCCAGTTAGCTGTATTATAGTGCATACTTATCCAACAAACTTCTATGTTCATAGACAAACAGTTGTTCATGCTATAAATTAAACGATACCTTTACAAAAATGCTACTACTCAGTCATGTATTCGGCTACAGTAAAGCTTTAATCAGGATAAAACTATATTGAAAGCTAACAAACAGCAGTGACAGCATTTAAACACTTTGACACAAATACTAAATTAAATACCATTCATAAACGTCCTTTAAAAGCCGCGATTTCTGTTCATCTGGGTCTGATTCGGGCTCAATTTGATACAGCAATATAACATATAATCTCACTTTATTATCCAGTGTCTTTGCTGCTGACCTTCAATGATCTAATTCAGCCATACTAATAAGCAAAAATTACGTTAAGGTGATGATACACGGGGCAACTTTTTGAGCAATGTTGCTGGGCAATGTTGCCGTCAACGGGCAACCTGATGAGACACAGGGCAACTAATTAGGGCAACGGACAGTTGGCAGCAACTAATCAGAGAGGAGCAAATCTATTGCCAACTCAATAAATACTTTATTATAAACACTTGTTAGGCACTTTATTTCAACTTTTCAAATATTTTCTTCATTTTTATTAAAAATAAATGCCTTTCCGATCTGATTTGTGACAGGAAAAGGGAGAAGAGCGAGTTCGGCAAAAGGCGGATTCGAACCCGCGTTGATCGCATCAAAAGCTATTCAAATGTCAAACGCCCTGCAGCCTACGCTACTACAAATGTTGAAAAATCCCGTCTTTTTAGTATTTAACTGAAATCATTCAATAGCTTCATTACAGCATACACACATTTCTTTCGGACAGTTGTTGGTATTTTAAGCAATATATGAGGTAAATTCCCTGTTTTGGGTTGACGCATGACAACTTACTAGCGTAAAAATATAAAAGTTCACACTCCTTTTCTCCGCTCCACTGCCGCTGAGAGGCCGCCATCTTGTTTGAATTTTTTCTGAAATCTCCGAACCGGTCACGTGATCGGCTGCTAACATTCTGATTGGAGGATCTCAAAAAATTGCCCACGACCGATCGAACGTATCCAGATATATATTTGTTGCTCATTCTCAGTGGGAAAGTGCCCAAGCAACGTTGCTCGGCAACATTGCTCAAAAAGTTGCCCCGTGTATCATCACCTTTAGAGTAGATTTAGAAATAAGAGTGCTGAACCTTCTCCTGTATCCTATTTAATCCAGAATGGCGGCACAGCTGAAAGATTTGTTTGAGCTGCGCCCTCTACTGTATAGGCATAATATATGCATTTCCTTCTGCTTTAGGCTTATTCATTTCACTTTTGGTGTGAAAGGGCCTTAACATTTGCCAAAAAATTTAACTTTTTTTGTTGTTATTAAAAAACAAACAAACAAGCAAACCCAGCCCAGGTGAGAAAAAGTAACGCAAAAGTAATGTAACTCATTACTTTTCATAATTATATTATAATAAAGTAATACATTACTTTTAAAAGTAACTTTCCCCAACACTGGTCAAAAGGCAAAGCAATTTTCTCAAAGTGCCACAGTGTTTACATTTTCTTTAAAATACCGCTTGTGACGTTCATCGACAAAAGCTGGTTGCCAAAAAGATGTAAGCGTGTCCTGCGATAAAGTTGAGAAAAGCTTACCTCAATAAAATTATAAATGTTTCTACTGCTACATATTTATATTTATTAGATTTTAATTTCAATTGGAATCCTCATGATTGGGAATTTCACTGGCGAACAAACGATTTCCCCATGTAGATTTTACAACATGTTCAAGTTGGTCATGTGAATTTGCCGCACTGACCAGCTTTCCTGGTCTGGATCTTGGAATGGAGGAGGACAAAAAGCCTGCAGCATAATAGGGCCCGCCACATTAGTGGGAACCTTAGGAACATAGCTTTCCTGAGGAATAAGAAGGCTTTAACCATGCCCGGAGCGAAGTCCAAGCAAGAAGGAGAGACTGATAGTGCTTAAAGGTCTCCAATTCTCTTAAGAGACGAAATAACAAGAAGAAACAGAGCCATGGACAAAAACATCATCATCAATTTCACAGAGAGTGTTTACTGAAGACACAGAAGCTGACACTGTTTGGTTCAGGTGTGCTTTATAGTTTCCTGGTCATGACGTCACCCGCCTATGACGTTCCATTGAAACGCCATTGAAAGGAAACAAATATTATTTGAGTATGTTGAGTATGTTTTACCAGAAAATACTACTTCAGTATGTCGACTTCAAAATTTCATGTTTATTTCAATGTGTTACTTGCCGTTTCATTTAGCTATGAAATTTAGGCTTCTAGCAATTTCTGAGTAAAATGTTACCAAAGTAAATCCTACACCAATGTTTTTCAGTCACATCGCTATACTATTTTTTTCTCTTAAAATTTCGTAAATGTGACAGCACCTTAAGAATGTCATTCCATGTTAAAGTCAATCATCAGATTTTAAACCACTAAAGTGTAATATTCTGATAATGGGTTAATTCTAGTTTGCTATACATTTTATATACAACCCTTTATATCCAACATGAACAAATTATATATGACACTTTTCCCTACAGAATGTTTGTTTGGTCTGTTCTTAGTACCAGAGGAGCATGTTGAGAATTGATGATGATGATAAAAGATCTGTTAGTACACAGATTTTACAACTGGGCTTCACCTTATCCCTAGATATACTGTATCTGTGTCTGCTGAACTGGCCAACTCAGAGTCCAGATTTAATCTCTTGTGCTCTGGTCTCTCGTTAAACACATTAAAAATAGAACCTCAATATTCCAATATACCCATGGGCCTCTGGCCAGACAGGGAAGCCTTCACAGAGTCCCTAAAATGTTTTGGCCTGGTCCTCCTCGCACATGAAACCTATTCCTGCAGCTGGGCAGTATCTCAACATGGAAGCTCTATTTCTCTCTCGCTTACTTTCTCTGGCTCTTGATGTCTCTGCATCTTTGATCTGGTCCTGCACACAGTGTTTAAATTTGCATGCTAGTTCCAGGTTTGTTTGTGTCCCAGGTTTGTGTCCCTGCTTTGCCCTGTTTGCTGCTTGCATGAGAGGCTTAGTTTGCAAGGCTTGGTTTGCAGTCTGGAGGCGGTCCAGGCTGCTGCGCTACAGAAGTGTGTACGTTTTGGGATGTGATTCCCCAAGGCTCTGTGTAAAAATAGCTCTCTAAATAAACCATAATTCTCTGTGTAATTGGTACTTTTAAGAGGGAGAATGAAATATGACTTAGCAGGTATGTTGAAATCCTCAAGATGATTCCCTATTTAAATGTCACAGTTACAAAGCATCATATATATATATATGTTTTTGTTATGAAAATCAGTCATTGATTTGCTGCTTTATGTTGTGTTTATTTATGATTCTTATGTGTAATAGCACCTCTGAACCTGCAGATGGCAGCAGAGCGCTTTTGCCTTTGCTGTAGGTAGGGATAATACAGTGAGGAGCTTTAGAACATAATGAAATGGACTGTAGAATGGGAGTCAAGGCCTTGTCCTCTGTGTGTGTCGCAGTGCAGGTTTATTCTGGCAGTGGACTTTTATGGTTGAATGGTGGCAAGCAGAGGTGTTCCAGCCTCTCTCCCTCTCTCTCTGTTCCTTCCATATGGTTGCAGTGATATAGACAGATTATAGGGTTCACACAGCAGCACTTGACTTACACTCTTCTGACTCTTGGCCTAGCATGGCCTCACATGGACATGCTTCCTATAGTGACAACATTTTTGAAAATCGGTGCATTTTGAAATTTCTGCAATTTGTGACCATGGTAATTATTGTGATGAAGTATGGTATATATCTTTTCCAGACTATGCTGTTCTGGCAATTGTGTTATAAAGTATTATTATACACAGATTTTTCAGTGACTCTTTCTGCAGTTACACCAGTAGGGGGCGACAATTGACTTTTTTGTATTATGAGTGAGTGATTTATTCATTTGCTCAACCGATTCGTTCAAAAACACTTCATCCTGGAGAGAAAATGTGACTGGCTGAATTTGGAGAATCGACTACTATATTGTAGGAGCTGTATGCTAGTATACGCTATTTTGAACCGAGCCTCTGTTTTTATGAGTGAATCATTGAATCATTCACGCAACCGTTTTGTTAAAAAAAACACTAATTCGCAACCGTTTTGTTAAAAAAAACACTAATTCATTAGGGAACTTAATGCCACTGTTGCTCGGAAGCATGCAACGTTAAATTCTTCTTTGGCTTCATTTGAAATTATTTTCATTTGTGGAGCAAAAACAGGCAGTGGTAACCGGAAATACGTCGTCAAAAATGTAAGTTTCTCAATATTAACTTTTTGTTTATTGTACTGTTGTGTAACATCGCTTGCTGTTTGGTCAGAATATCAGAACAGACTGCTGTTGATTCAGAATAAAGGCACTCTTGTGATGTGATATTGTTGAAATATTTTATGTTTTAATGAGGATATGTATGCTTGCTTCTACTCTTTGGTTGTGGAACATTAATGCACTGTATCATCCCATAGAAATAGGATAAGTATGAACCTGTTCTCAGCGTGTTTTTTGCAGTTTAAGGGAGTTTCATGTGGCGTGTTTTCATGCCGCACCTCGCAAGCTATGCCTATGTTATTTTGAGACATTGTTTCAAAGGAAACTGATGGTGACACTTTAAATAAATTGAGCACATTAAATAAAGTTTATTTATTTTTAATTTATAGCTATATGTATGGCTTATTTACATTCTGAGGTGAGCAGCAGTATCATTGCAGTTATAAACTTATAAAATGACATGTTAATAGACTCTTCTTATCCTTTACAGTTATGAAAATTGAGGAAAAATTGGGGTATTAGCCTATACTTCCAGGCCTTTGCATGTCAAGTCACCTTTATTTATTAGGTGCTGTATAGGGTACAAATTGCTTCAACGCAGCTTTACAGTAACAGGAATAATTAATGATGCGAACAGAGTTCATTTCGGCTATAAAGCAGCTCTAGAAAGAAAATAGTGTCGTTGTTCAGCTGAAGTCAGTTAAGTGTTGATTCAGTTCCATTGTAAAGATCATTAATTATTAAATTAGTTCATTTCATTTATAGCAGTTCTGCAGAAAACAATGATATCATCATCCAGCTCAATTCAGTTCTCATCCAATAGTGTAAGTGCAGTCAAATCAATATATTGATGAATATTAAGTATCCCCAACTAAGCAAGTCAGAGGTGACAGTGGCAAGGAACCCAAATCCATCAGGTGATGGAATGGAGAAGAAAAAAAAAACAAGCTCAGTCGGGGGGCCAGTTCTCCTCTCGCCAACGAATGAACATGGTGTGATTATGATTCAGGCTGCATCACAAGTCAGAAATCAGATTGTAGATTGGTAGCATTCAAAATATTTCATCCAGTTTATGTGTAGGTGCAGGTCCACAATCTGGGGCCAGTTGTATAAACTTAGTCACTATATTAAGACTGTGTCTTAAGAACAAGTTTGACCAACTTGCAGTTAACCAAGGGGTAATCAATGTTATTTTTCCAATTCAAATCACACCAATCTACCTTTTTATGTAACGGACTTGAAAAAATTAGGACCACTCTTCAAGAAAAACATTAGTGTCTTAACTTTTAAGACTTGTCTAAGTGGTTTATGCAACCGGCCCCTGATGTGGATACAGCTCAGATCCGGCTGACTACGGCAACCTCCAGATAAGGATGAGACAGACTAATATTAGCATAGATGCCATTCTTCTTATGATGTAACAAGTACATCTGGTGTTATAGGAAGTGTTCCCCATTCCGGTTGACCTAATTCATGCATCCTAACAATCCTTTAACTGATTTGAATTATAGAAATGTCATTATGTATATGCCAGGTTAAAGAGATGTGTTTTTAGTCTAGATTTAAACTGACACAGTGTGTCTGCTTCCTAAACAAGGCTAGGAACACTGTTCCAGAGTTTGGGTGCTAAATAGGAAAAGGATGTACCACCCGCAGTTAATTTTGATATTTTAGGTATTATCACCTGACCAGAATTTTGAGACCGCAATAGATTTGAAGGACTATAATGCATTAAGAGCTCATTCAAGTACTGTGGAGCTAAACCATCTAGTGCTTTGTAAGTAATTAGCAAGTTTTTAAAATGTATGCAATGTTTAATAGGGAGCCAGTGCAGTGCTGACTGAACCAGGCTTATATGGTCATACTTCCTGGTTCTAGGAAGAGCTCTATCTGCTGCATTTTGGACCAGCTGGAGTTTATTTATTAAGCATGCAAGGCAACCACCCAGTAGAGCACTACAATAATCTAGCCTTGAGGTCACCTAACTTTTCTGCATTTGTCATTGAGAGCATATGTTGTAATTTACATGTATTTTTAAGATGGAAAAATGCAGTTTTACAGATGCTAGAAATGTAGCTTAAAATGAAAGATTGGTATCAAAGAGCAGGCAGATCAAAGCACTGTTGAATAAATGTCAAGAATACTGTTGAATATCAAATGTCAAGTCAAATGTCAAGTGTCCCCAACTAAGCAAGCCAAAGGCGACAGCGGCAAGGAACCCAAACTCCAACAGGTGACATCAGGTGGCAAACAGGTGGCAAATAGGTGTTAAATGGAGAAAAAAAAGGCATGAAGAAATATAGAGCTGAGTATCATCAGCATAACAGTGAAAACTAACGCCAAACCCAAGGGTAGCATGTGAAAAACAATGGTCCTAGTACTGAGCCTTGCGGTTCTCTGTACTGAAATTGTGATTCATATGATACCTCTTCATTTACTTCTACAAACTGATCAGATAAGTATGATTTTCTTATTTAATTCAGGCTCCTTATAGTTCTCTTTAGGAGCATTTATGGAGAAAATGGAGAATTTTATTATATATTATATTAAATATTATGTTTTATATACAGTACAGTCCAAAAGTTTGGAACCACTAAGATTTTTAATGTTTTTAAAAGAAGTTTCGTCTGCTCACCAAGGCTACATTTATTTAATTAAAAATACAGTAAAAACAGTAATATTGTGAAATATTATTATAATTTAAAATAACTGTTTTCTATTTGAATATATTTCACAAAGTAATTTATTCCTGTGATGGCAAAGCTGAATTTTCAGCATCATTACTCCAGTCTTCAGTGTCACATGATCCTTCAGAAATCATTCTAATATGCTGATCTGCTGCTCAAGAAACATTTAATGTGTACAATTGTACAAAATATTTGTGTACAATATTTTTTTTCAGGATTATTTGATGAATAGAAAGTTCAAAAGAACAGTGTTTATCTGAAATCTAATCTTTTGTAACATTATAAATGTCTTTACTGCCACTTTTGATTGATTTAATGCATCCTTGCTGAATAAAAGTATTCATTTCTTTAATTTCTTTTCAAAAAAATAAAAATAAAAATTCTTACTGACCCCAAACTTTTGAACGGTAGTGTATAATGCTACAGAAGCTTTGTATTTCAGATAAATGCTGTTCTTTTGAACTTTCTGTTCATCAAGGAATCCTGAAAAAAAAGTACACAACTGTTTTCAACATTGAAAATAATCATAAATGTTTATTGAGCAGCAAATCAGCATATTAGAATGATTTCTGAAGGATCATGTGACACTGAAGACCGGAGTAATGATGCTGAAAATTCAGCTTTGCATCAGAGGAATAAATTACTTTGTCAAATATATTTAAATAGTACACAGTTATTTTAAATTGTAATAATATTTCACAATATTACTGTTTTTACTGTATTTTTAATTAAATAAATGTAGCCTTGGTGAGCAGACGAAACTTCTTTTAAAAACATTAAAAATCTTAGTGGTTCCAAACTTTTGGACTGTACTGTATATATAATATATATATATATATAGCCCAGTAGAACATGCAGTGCCTTGCACACCTGAATCCTACAGTATGAAGCCTATGTGCTTAGAAAGTTTAACATAAACATAAAAAATATAAACACTGCAGGCTACTCAAACTTGCATCATCACAAGATGTTGCAAAAAATATTTCTAGTGATTATGCAAGTTTGATTAACGTGCAAAATGTATATTTTGTCTAGTTTTTTAGTAAAAAATATTTTTTAAATTCTCCTTTTAGTAGAACAATAAGAAGCTGTTTTCTTATTAAGTGTCAAACATGTTTATGAATGTAGTGTTCTTTTTAATCTGTAGTGTCATTAATGACTCCAAGGTAGTCAGGAACTGATTATGTGATGCCAAAGCTGTCACACACAGAAAGAGCTAATTGAGTTAATTGAGTAACAATTGTTGGTATGTGGAAGTTACTGTAGGGTGACTTGTCATCTTCAGCTCTTCTTCTTGGCGCTCTCATCTATCCATCCATCTCTTCACACCTGTTCTTTAATAGCCATTCTCCTCATGCTGTGACCATACCCATCCCAGACCTCACACACACACACGCACACGGAGCCAGGGGTTGCAAGAGGATCCCCATTCTTGGATTTCACCCTCTCATCATGACATCCATTAAAGTCCTGCTGGGTCTCAGTCCCTAGTGGGTAGACAGCACATTAGCGTTTGGACCATTGAGCTCAACAAGGCCCTGCTCTGAATTATTGATCCCAACACAACTAATGAGGGAACCCTATACCCTCTTTTGATGAGACACACACGGTCACACTACCGTGTGAGCTCTGCATTGCCGTACACACCGGCACACTGTCCACCCAGCCGTCACTCGGTTTGCCAGGACTGGGCTGGTCCATTTAATCAACCTGTTTATCAGTGCTTTGACGTTCACAGGCTCAGATGGCCTTACTAAAAAAAAAAAAAACAGGGCTGTGTTTCCCAAAAGCATATGTAGATCATAGAAACCATTGCCACCAATCAGCTTAGGCTCACAAAGCTTTTGGGAAATGCAGCCCAGGTTAAATCAAATGCATTCGAAAAGTCAATATTTGATTGTTCGTGGTCATTTCTTCAATGTTTTACATTTAGATAACCTATGCCATCATGTAATGATCACCTGAAGTAAATAATTATATAAAATAATATTAATAATTTAATAACACTGCTATATCTAATCTTGAGAAAATCATGTAAACTGTACATGTACTTTAGGTACACTTTTTTTTTTACTGTACATTTGTTGCCTAAATTCAGGATTCAAAATGATTTTGAGTTTATAATGTTTTTTTTCCCACTTATTAATTAGACAAAGTAGTATAAAATTTTAAAATCTGCCATTTATTTGTTATCAGCCATGATGACATCATTTTTTTTTATTACGTATTACTTTTTTTAATTAATTATTACATATTGGCCATCCCTAAAAATGCTATTGTTTATGCTGGATCTTGCTGGTTTGGCACCAGTTGACCATCATAGCCATGTTATGGTCATATTGTTTTGCTGGTTAAGCTATAAGAAGCCTCATTCATAATTGAAATGAAAATGTCTTTAATCCTCTGTTCATTTGTGATTTGAATTAAAATTTAAGCAGTTAGATTTAAAGTAAATTGTAATTTATTCATTCAGTCCCAGGAAGTGTAGTTTTTAATTAGAGATGGAAAGCCTGTCTAGACAAATGCTGAATGTTAACATGACAACCTTGTTTGGAAGTTTTAGGACAGGGATGGGCAAACTCAGTCATGGAGGGCCACTGTCCTGCAGAGTTTAGCTCCCACCCCAATTAAAAACTCAACTGCCTGTAACCTAGTAATCCTGAAGACATGATTAGTTGGTTCAAGTGCGTTTGATTAGGGTTAGAGCTAAACTCTCCAGGACAGTGGCCTCAAGGATTGCGTTTGCCTATTCCTGCTTTAGGACTTGGATATGACGATTATGAAAACTTTCATTACTGCCTTTACTTCCTGAAAAATAAATTCCTCCTCCTGTCATTCCCATTTAATTTCCATTCAAATTCCAATGGGTTGTGGCCAATTAAATGCCAAAATTAATGATCATAGTTTGCCAGTTTTTAAATTCTGAATTTTGCTTAACCCTGGTAAGGACACCAGCATACCAGCATCCAAAACACGTTATATCCTCAGCAAGAAGGTGCATTTTGTTTACTTTGTCGCCGTCTGCATCCACAGTTGACAAACCCAGATTCACGACCTTCCTCCTGACCTTTACAAAGTGAATGATTAAGCAAAGCTCCAATGATGAGCAGTTAATCAGTAAAGATCAGTATAAAGACCTCACCTGTATCAGTGTGTTTACCCATTTGTGTATCAGGGCACACACACGAGTCCATCCTCATTATGAGCTGTTTGCTCAGGTGCTGGTCTAATAGTGTATATGAGTGCCTTCTGGGATCAGATGACAGCATGCGTGCGAATGCACATATAATGCACCTTTAGTCTTTTTTACATTTATGCATTTGGCACTTTTAATGGAGCTTATATGTCCAATTTCCCCCACCCTCCTTTATTTTCTGTGCAGTGCACTATCGAGAGTGTCAGCCAGCCTCCTTAGTATTCACATCCCCACTCGCTGACTTACTGCACAAGCCAGAGACAACAGAAGAGAGAGAAAGAGAGAGGGAGAGAGAGGAGGGAAAAGGAAGACAAAATGAAAGATCGCAATTTTTCTAGCCCCTGGCTCAAGCGTGCGTAGTGTGTCTGCAAGTATTTGGCTTAAGAGAATTCATTTTTGACACCTCTTTTTTCTCTAGCCTTTTTTTAAATGGTGGATTCACCCCTGCAGCATAGCTTTTCCTTCATCGGAAAGGCTGCCATAAGCTCGGCTGTTGTCTAAGGCGAGCCGAAACGTTTACATACCAAAGATGTTCAATTTTAAATTCTTTATGTGGTGCATTTCATCCCGACAATGACACATTTTGAAATTGGCCCAGTTGTGCTAAATAAGACTGAGGCTTGTGTCGCTCTCTCTCTCTCTCTTTCTCTTTGTTAGTTTCTCTGTCTCTCTCATTCTTCCTTCCAGTCTTTTCTCCGTGTCACTCCATGTCTCCTCATCCCTCTGTCAGTTTGAATTTAATCTCCCCCTCCTCCTCCTCATTCCTTTGCTCTGTCGCTCTCAGTTCCATCTCTTCCGTACGCTCTGTCCCCTCAAATCTCAAATCTCTCCAAACTATTGAGAAAAGCTTTGCGTAACAAATATTTCCTGCAACAGATAGACTAAAAGAGAGATGGAGCCTGATGGAGTTGCGAAGAGGACATTAATCCCCTTACAAGTTTGAAGGCTGCAAAAGCGTAAAAGAGGAATGAGAGATGGAGAAGTGACCACCACCGTTGCGATTGCCATAAACAGACCGATTATGAGAGTGAAAGAGATGGAGGGAAAAATCGAGAGAGAGAGTGTGGCAATGCTTCCATGCTTTCCACTCTGCAGGATGACAAGCGGCTGCTGCCTCTCCAATTGGTTGGGACTGCCACCAATCAGAGCGCAGGCAGGGAAGGTGCCTTTAGGTTATACCCAACCCCAAAAACAAGAAGCAGGGAGAGAGAGAGAGAGAGATAGGGAGAGAAAGAGAGAGAGAGAGTGCAGCGCAGACACCGGCTTGACTGTGCTACTGAGGCATTTCTTCATGTTATCTGAGAAATGTTCCTGTTGAAGGGAAACTGTTCATCTTCTGTCTGCTGTAGAAAAGCACGGTTCATCCCGGTGTGCCTGCAGGGATTTCGGCTCATTAACTGACCAAAGGCTCTGGCATTTCTGACCCCCCCCCAACCCCCGTGTCCGGACCCTCCCCCCACATTGCCCTCTGACTCACCTGAGAGAAGACGGCAGAAGACCTGCAGATCCCTCCCCTCAGAATACTGCTCATTCACCTGAAGAGAGAGGACATACGAGATACAGGATGGACAACAGCTATGCTCTCTCTCACGCTGCGCTGGCTGCTTGACTCACTTCTGGTTTGGAAGAGAGACGCAGAGAGGAGCGCGGAGAAGAACTTGTGCTCCCCTGGATTAGAATTCGAGGAGAGCCGGTCCTGATCGTAGGAGCGAGGCTTTGAGGATGATCTTAGGTAAGTTCTCCCTCGGTTCTTCTCCAAGACTTTGTGTTAAGTGCTGCGGCACCCCTGGCACTTCAGTCAAGACCGGCTTTACAAACATTCTCTGATGAGCTTCTAGCTCAAAACGTCCTTAATGCCACTCTTTTTAACTTAAAAATGACTTGTGTAGACCTGATGTGCAAGTATACATCATAGTGGTTTCTTCAAGATAAATTCAAGCTGACGCTGAAGGTCACAGTTCTAGCAGCGGGTGTCCAGCTATACAAGCTGTTTCACCCTTGGTCAGACTCCCGCTGTCCATTCTCAGAGGGATTTTGACCCTCAAATATGAAAGAGAAAAAATCAAGGGAACCAAACAATCCACTTCCTAAGTTGAACTTCCTTAGTTTATGATGAGATAAAACGACCAGTTGTGTGTATGTGTGTGTGTGTGTGTGTGAGTGAATATGTTGACTTATTCCATTATATTCTTTGTGCGTATCTTTTTGTTTATCATTATCATGATTGCAATATAAAAATTATGTCCGATACAGATATTTTTCGATAATTATTTGAATGTTTTGGCCAATAATGATAAATGACTGATTATTATTATTATTATTATTATATCTAAATAAATAAAAACAATAAAAATAAAAACTGCAACAAATGAATTTACGCATCACAAAATTGTAATATGTACTAAAATGTACAGTATATTTAACAGTGTTATTTTATTATTATTGTTTTTAAAAACTAAGTTCAGGTATGTATTAGATGAAGACAAAGGTAATCTTAATGTACAAAGGAATTTTTGCATGATGCATAATTAAATATCCAATAAATAAAAAGAATATGTAATATTGGCTGAGAACTGATACCGATATCTTATGCTGCGTCTCTTAATTTGCAATTATTAAATTCTCTTCAGGAGTTTCTAATCGTATATCTTAAGCTCTGGACTCAGCTCTAAAACTAAATCTATAAACAACCTCGACAGTTTATTAATGTTGTGCATGAGCATTTTTTACAGTCTTTTGGGTGCTTCTGGAGAGTTCCTCTATTGCTCTAGGCTGTAGATGTGTGTGTGGTGACTAGAGGCTGCAGCATCTGAGCCAGCTCATATTCCTGTAGGGGTTGTGTGAATATAGCCTCTGCACTCTATTGCAACAAAACAATCGTGTCGGACAGTTGTCATTGTGTGGATTAGCTCTAGTTGTTTTAGATCATCACAACCAGTTTGATTTAGTGTACCTGTAACATACCTGTGTTTTGCTGTGTGTGTGTGTTTGTTTGTGTAATGCTCTGTGAGGGAACACCAGTTGAGGCCACATTGTTTAACGCATGCCTGGGCTAATTTAACAGCCGGGCTGCTACACTTCTCGCCGGCTTTTTCCTCTGGGCATGTTTTCCAGGGAGTCAAGCATAATGATTATAGGGGTTGTAATGTGTGATCTGTCTGCTCTGTGTGTGTGCGTGTGCATATGCCATTATTACTACAGACAGAAATAATTTATAGTTGCAGTGTATGATTATGCACCACAATCAGCCTCACGTTTGCTAAATAAGTCTTTACCATCTCTTGCAAGCAGAATGGGCTGGTTTGTTAAATATACATGCAGCATAGGAGACTCTTTATGTCCAGTATATTCTGTTAAAGGGTTAGTTCACCCAGGGTTAGTTCTGTCATAAAGTACTCACCCTCTTGTCGTTCCAAACCAATAAGACATTCGTTCATCTTTGTAACACAAATTAAGATATTTTTGACGAAATCCAAGAGGTTTTTTTTTTTATCCCCCATAGAAAACAATGTAATTACCGTCATTCAAGAAAAGTAGTAAAGACATTGTTAAAATAGTCAATGTGACTACAGTGGTTCAACCTTAATGTTACGAAGCGACGAGAATACATTTTGTGCGCAAAAACTAAACAAAAATAGCGACTTTGTTCTGACATAGAAGGAAGTGCTGAATGCGAACAGCATAGGAAAATGACGAATTTGTTGAATAAAGACATTATTTTTGTTTTGTTTTTTGTCTTTAGTACCTTTCTGGACCTTGAATGACGGTAATTACGTTGCTTTCTATGGGGGATAAAAAAACCCTCTTGGATTTATTGGTCTTGGTCTTATGGGTTTGGCACGACATCAGGGTGAGTAATTAATGACAGAAATTTCATTTTTGGGTGAAGTAACCCTTTAAAGTCAAGCAAGATAATTCACAAAAAAGTGTGTATTCTCACCTCTTTTTTTATAGAGTCTTATATTTATTTTATTTTTAAGATGAAAATTCTGTTGTCATTTACTCATTCTCATGTTGTTTGAAAACCTTTTTGAGTTTCTTTTTTGTGCAGAGCACAGAAGTAGATATTTGAAGAAGTAGACCTGCAGATCCCTCCCCTCAGAATACTGCTCATTCACCTGAAGAGAGAGGACATACGAGATACAGGATGGACAACAGCTATGCTCTCTCTCACGCTGCGCTGGCTGCTTGACTCACTTCTGGTTTGGAAGAGAGACGCAGAGAGGAGCGCGGAGAAGAACTTGTGCTCCCCTGGATTAGAATTCGAGGAGAGCCGGTCCTGATCGTAGGAGCGAGGCTTTGAGGATGATCTTAGGTAAGTTCTCCCTCGGTTCTTCTCCAAGACTTTGTGTTAAGTGCTGCGGCACCCCTGGCACTTCAGTCAAGACCGGCTTTACAAACATTCTCTGATGAGCTTCTAGCTCAAAACGTCCTTAATGCCACTCTTTTTAACTTAAAAATGACTTGTGTAGACCTGCAAGTTCTATGGGGTTTCTTCAAGATAAATTCAAGCTGACGCTGAAGGTCACAGTTCTCCCTCTTGGATTTATTGGTCTTGGTCTTATGGGTTTGGCACGACATCAGGGTGAGTAATTAATGACAGAAATTTCATTTTTGGGTGAAGTAACCCTTTAAAGTCAAGCAAGATAATTCACAAAAAAGTGTGTATTCTCACCTCTTTTTTTATAGAGTCTTATATTTATTTTATTTTTAAGATGAAAATTCTGTTGTCATTTACTCATTCTCATGTTGTTTGAAAACCTTTTTGAGTTTCTTTTTTGTGCAGAGCACAGAAGTAGATATTTAGCAGAGTGGATGTGGACTAGAGATAGTCACCATTCACTTTCATTTTGAGCAGCTTGGACATTCTGCTAAACATCTCCTTTTGTATTGCACGCCAACAAGAAAGCTGTGCAGGTTTGGAGTGACATGGGTGAATTAATTATATTTGTTTAGTTATTTAATTTTGATTATCAATTTGCATTAGATTTATTTTATTTAATTAATTGTTAATTTGATTTTAATTGAAAAAATGAATCTTAATGTTCAGAATTTAACTAGTTAACTTTCCCTTTGAAGTTATGTTCTTTCCACATTAAACTGAGCGTTTTATTTCGTTATTAGTGTGCAAGGGGTTGCAGAATTGTGAGTACTTGAATTTGGCCTCATTGAACAAACAGACAAGCACAGACGTGCCGCTCCGTTCCTTTTAAAAGAGGCAGGAATGATGTTTGTGACTGGAGAGATGGGCTAATGGCTTCATTAACCCATCTGATTACAGCTGCGTCTATCCAATATAATCAGTTACGTCTGACAACGAATGTTTTCAAGAAGGCTACTCCATCTGATGGAGGAATGTTTTCAAGCACTCTGCCAGCATCTGTGTTCATTACCACATTTCCGTCTATATACCTTTTAAAAAAAAATAATTGTCAGACTATTAATAAATGAATAATTAATTAACTTTTTTTGCTCAGTTGTGCTTGGTGCTGCTATGACTCCATGTTCATGGTCACATCTGAGGTAAAAACTTTGTATTGTTGTGCATGCAAAGCTAAATGATACATTCCACTGTATTGCGGACCTGTATCGTAATCTCAGATCTTTGTTTTAATTTTTTAATTATTATTGATTTAATGTGGGTTGTTGGTATTTATAACAAAGACTTTTGTCATTGTGATGACCTTTAGATTGCAGATGTACTCAAAGCGCCACATCTCTGCACTATTTTACACTCCAGTAAACAAAAACAATATCACACACTTCACAGTGGACAACACACTACATTATATGAGCTGTAGTGTGATGCAAAACAACTCTTTTATGAACTTCCTTTTTTTGTGCAGAATGTGTGTTTGATGACTCATTTACAGTCCTTATCTAAATGACCTTGACCAGATCCCCTTCCTCCTTTTTATTTTGCACCTGCTTTTAGCCCTTTAAAGGCCCATTCCCATTAATGACGATAACTGTAACGATAAATTACACACCAGCAACTCACGATAACATTCATTTTATTAAGTGAAATAAGCAAACACTTTAGTTGTGTCATCTGCCGCTTTAAATGCTCAAACTCTTTATAGTCGGATGGATTCTGACTGGCTGTCAATGTTTTTGTCATTCATCAGCTGGAAAAAAAATCATTCAGAAAGTGATTCCAATGATATCGTTTCATTATTGTTATAGGTGTGTTGTGGATGTCCCTATTCTTATAAAATTAGAATGAGTTTTATAACTTTATAGTTAAAGGATTAATTCACTTTCAAATAAAAATTTCAAAAACATTCCAGGGTTATTCTCCTTATAGTGGACTTCAATGGCCTCCAAACGGTTGAAGGTCAAAATTACAGTTTCATTGCAGCTTCAAAGCATTCTACATGATCCCAGACAAGGAATAATGGTCTTATCTAAAGAAACCATCGCTCATTTTCTAAAAAAATTTTTAAAAGTATATACGTTTTAACCATAAATGCTCATCTTGAACTAGCTCTCTTCTTCTTCTTTATTAGAATTCCAGCAGTGTAGACACTGTTAAGTGTATTATTGCCCTCCACAGGTTAAAGTTTGAACTAATTGTTATATACTTGCACTAGCATATTGTATATGACAATTTAGTTTAAACTTTGACACTTAACAGTGTCTACACTGCTGGAATTCTAATAAAGAAGAAGAAGAGAGCTAGTTCAAGATGAGCATTTATGGTTAAAATGTATAGAATTAAAAATTTTTTTTAGAAAATGAGTGATGGTTTCTCTAGATAAGACCCTTATTTGTCGTCTGGGATCGCGTAGAACGCTTTGAAGCTGCAATGAAACTGTAATTTTGACCTTCAACCGTTTGGAGGCCATTGAAGTCTACTATATGGAGAAAAATCCTGGAATGTTTTCATCAAAAACCTTAATTTATTTTCGATGGAAGAAAGAAAGACATGAACATCTTGGATGACATGCGGGTGAGTAAATTATCAGGAAAATTTAATTTGAAAGTGAACTTAATCCTTTAAGAGTTGTCGTTATAGTTATTGTTTCTTGGTGTAAACGATCCTTAACTCAACTCTTACACTTCTCTTACGTCTTTTCGCTAAGTGTATGTGCTTTTGAAAAGTGAGCAGGTTGGAGATCTGCTGAGCCCCACACTCAAAGACTGACCATAGAGTGCCTCAAATGCACACATACACACACTTTGACTCTCTGGAGCCGTGGCATGTCGCCTGGTCCCCAGTGTTTTCATCGGCAGGACTGAGACAAAGAGTGGGGCTGGCTGCTGAAGGAGAGGTGAGTAACCCGAGCAGCAGCACTGCGATGTGCATTCACTGCCGCCTGCCCAGTGTGGAGTTTCCATTGTGGCCAACCGGTCAGAACGTCCCCCCTTTCCTCCATGCACACCTGCACACCTGTCGGAGCACACACACACACACACACACAGAAGTAAAGCTCTTACAGCCAATTCATTTAAAGGAATAGTTCCCAAAAATGAAAACTTGGTAATTGTTTACTCATGTCACTTGTGCTCAGTATTTATTTGGTAGCTGTACGATAGCTTTATATACATTAATGCATTTGGCAGGCGCTTTGCTATCCAAAGTTACTTATATTACATTCAAGGTATGCACTTTATCAGTTAATGCATTTCCTGGGAATTTAACCCATGACCTTGGGGTTGCTAGTGCAATGCTCTACAGTTTGAGATACAGGAATGCAGCCTGTGAAGAAAAGGCCTGAAAATCCTTTTCTGAAAATCTTGTGAAAAACAGCTTTAAAACAAACAAACAACAACAACAAAAAAACATTCTGAATGGAAACAAGATAATGCAAATCAGGGCTGTCAAACTCATTTTAGGTTGAGGGCTGGATTGGAAAAAAATAACCATGTGCGGGCCGAATTAATAAAAAAAAAAAAAAAACAATGCGCTGATAGTTGCATTAATATTAACCATATAAACAACACATTAATTTGCAAGAAAACTAGTACACTGCTCTTTAAAACTGCATTTGTTTTTACAGCAAAAAAACTGTTAGATTTTTAAAAAGATGCTTTATTTAATATTTTTTTTTATTAGTGATGCACCTGATGCTACCATGGCCAATTTCAATTTTTTAAGAAGCTAACTGGCCAATTCTGATAATGTTGCAAATTTATTTGTTGTTTATTTGTTAAAAAAATATGTGTAGTTCTTTGATATTAGAGGCAAACACTGCATTTTTATCACAATTCCAACAAAGATGTTATGCACATGAGCATGAGCAGTGGTTTTTAATTTCAATTATTGTATAATTTGAAGATTAACAGCAAAAACAGCATGGTCTGACTTTAGCTTTGTGAAATTATGCTACATTAGACACCTGCACAAAACAAAATCAGCAGACTGACTGAATGAAAATACAAATTCACTCTCTGACAGTAGGTGGCGCTTATGGAACAACAGTGATATAGCGTTTCCATGGTTACCGCTACACACAAAGCAGCGCTGCGTTGGTAAATAAGCTACTGTTTTATATGGAGATAAGAGGAAAAGCCATCAAAACCTTTCTGAAGACAATTCCCTTCAGAGATACATTCATATCAACCCCAATTTAATATTTATATTATTCTTCCTATTTTTCGTGAACAGTGAGCTTGTGCATGGTACAGTATTTTCTCTGCTGGCACGTCTGTTCTCCTCTTTGTGTCCATATTCAGCGTGTGCCTGTGTTAACGTCCTTACTTAGTAAGTATTTCCACACAAATGAAATTTTAGGAAATTATTACAAAGCACTATGTTTGCAAGCCCGGAATAAAGATTGACCAAAATAAAACTAAAAAACATTTGGGCTTATGACCAGTGCATCTCTATTTTTAAATTTTTTATTATAGTTCAAATCATCCCCCGGGCCGGATTGGACAATTTTGTGGGCCGTAAATGCAATTTACTAAATGTTCGTAAAAACCTACAACTTCCATTTCTATTTTGTGCCAATTTTCCCATGTGGAATTTTGGTATCTTGAACTTGGAAATACTTGTTTTTGCGATTTATTTAGATTTTGTGCATACATTTATTTGGCATCTCAGAAGGAAACATTAGCTACTATGTCAAACCTGACGTGATGTGTTTTCATGCACCAAACTTAAAGTTCAACCAAAAATGAAATTTCTGTCATTAATTACTCACCCTCATATCGTTCCACACCCGTAAGACCTTTGTTCATCTTCGGAACACAAATTAAGAAATTTTTTATTAAATCCGAGAGGTTTCTGATCTCTGTATACACAGCAATGTCATTTCAAATTTCAAGGCCCAGAAAGGTAGTAAAGACATTGTTAAAATAATCCATGTGACTACAGTTGTTCAAACTTAAAATTTAAAATTTTCCATGATTTACTCACCCTCAAGCCATCCTAGGAATATATGCCTATCTTCTTTCAGACGAACACAATCGGAGATATATTTAAAAATATCCTTGCGCCTTCAAGCTTTAAAATGGTTGTGAAAGGAAGGCCACATTTTGAAGCAAAAAAAAAAATGCATCCATCCATAATAAAAGTAATCCATACGGCTCCAGGTGGTTCATAAAGACTTTCTGAAGCAAAGTGATGCGTTTTTTTTAAGAAAAATATCCATATTAAAAACTTTATTAACTAAAAATTAGCTTTCCAATGTTTTTTTTTTGCTTCAAAATGTGACCCTCCATTCACAACCTGTATAAATCTTGGAGGAGCAAGGATATTTTTTAAAATATATCTCCTTTTGTGTTTGCCTGAAAGAAGATAGACTTATACACCTAGGATGGCTTGAGGGTGAATAAATTCATGGTATAATTTTCAATTTTGGGTGAACTAACCTTTTTACGAAGCGACGAGAATACTTTTTGTGCGCAAAATCAAAACAAAAATAGCGATTTGATTCAACAGTTTCTTTTCTTCCCTGTTAGTCTCCTATACTTTTGACATATAAACACAGTGCAGTGCTTCCGGTTTCTACGTCAGAACGGCAGCTCATTATTGCCAGGTCCTGCATCAGCATCACACGCATATGTCGTGCCTTTCGCATGTACAGCATCAGCCGAGAGTGAGGGAACGGACTACTTTTTTATTTTTGTCATTTTTGGAGTTCATACATTTTCACTGAATGAACAAAGAGCAGAAATTAGTTTGTACGGTTTTGAAATGGCTTGAGGACCAAGTTTATATTTTTTTGGGTGAACTATCACTTTAACACCAGTGTTTCAGCTTGGTACAGACATGCAGAACAAAGGACTCTGAAAATGTCTCTGTATTTACACATGCCGTTCCTTATTTGTTTCCCCTGGAGGGATCCATTATGTTTTGTGACATTTAGGCACAGTGCCCAGAGTCGTCTGATGTGTTGGCTTGTCTCTCTGTCTGTCTGCCTCTCTGATTTTATGTTCATTGCAAGCAAATCTGTCTTTATGATATGACGTTCTCTCACGCTTCCTGTCTACCTGGTTATCTGTCATATATCCCCTCCCCCCTCACCTTCTGTCTTCCTGCTCTCTCTCCTCCTCTCTTTTGCTGCGGTCAACCTTAACACTCACCTGTCCCTTGAGGTTGTGAAACCAAAACGTTGTTTGAGCAGCTCAGCATTTTTCTTTTTTTTTCACCTCCTCTGCATGGCTGGAAGAGAATGACACTGCAATTATGAAATCTGTCCCCTAAAGCCCAGTCCAGATCTCACCCAGCACTGCATATTATAGTGCAGTTTAATCCAATCTCTTGCTCTTCATCTTTAAATGTGTACATTGCTTTAGCATGATGTACACTGAAGAAAAAAATAGCATAATTGATTGTTGCGTTTTTAGCAACATGGCTTCTAGCTAAAAAGTTAACAGCGTATTTTTACTGATTAGTCATTGAGACCAACCACAAACTGCTCTGGTCTATGCTCTTTTTAGCCAGGTGGTCAAGGTTTGGCTGGTTAAGGCAGGAACACACCAAGCTGACGCCGACGAACTAGTGGCGACGAAAGCAGACTGTGGGGTTGGCACACGTCGGCAGCATCTGGGTCCAAAGTTGGCCTGACACACCAAACCAACGCTCGACAGCCAAATAGCACGTCCGTTCTGCACCTGCGTAAGATGAAATGCCTTTCCGTACCAGCAGGTGGCAGTAGTTGAACAGCCAATCAGAATGATCAGATGGCCAGACGGACCGACAAGCTCCGACGCCGATTTGACATGTCGAATCGGCCGGAAAAAATGACGGTGGGGAACACACTGAGAAAACGAAGTCGGCCGATGAACAAAAACTGCCCGATGGCCAACCGTTGGGTTGGTGTGTTCCTGCCTTTAGATTTAGAGAGTTTGCCCCTGCTGGCCGATGCTGTAACTGCATCATTATGTGGGCAAAAGCATGTTTCTCTATTGATGACCCATCAAAAGTAGTTGTTTATTCTGATATAATTCATATTTTCTTTCATTATATTAATTGCAAAGGTTCTAATATAATATATTACAGTAAATGTTTCACCAGTGACCTTTTTTTTCCAGGGCACTATGCACAGAATAGTCACGAAAGAAGGGCGTAGGGCTGTTTGCCAAAGTCCCTTTACGGCACTCAACAGCTATAATGACCAAAATTATGTTCCAGTAACCTTTTAACTGTAAGTTGGGACTATTTAGAGTTATGAGTTCTCCCATTCATTTATGTATGAGTCCATCTCTGCTATATTGTCCAGTTTTATTTTATTTTATTTATATAGTTTAATAGTTCTAATTAATGTTTAATGTTTTATTTTTTAAGTTTGTATTTAAATTTTAGTTATTTTTAGTTGTTTAGTAATTTTGTTATGTGCTTGTCATTTTTATTAGGTTTTTTTTTTTTCTAATTTAGTACTTCAACTTAAATTTATTTATTACAGTTTAAAAATGTATAATTTTCATTTAAGCTTTTAAGTTTGTTTGTCTAATATTTATATTGCATTTTATTCCAGCATTATCATAATTACCGAAAACAATTTTTTATAGTTTTAATTTTAGTTAACAATAACAGCACAGATATTGTCTCTTTGCTATGTGCATTCTCACAGTGTCATCAGCCAATCAGAACATAATTTTCCTTCTGTTACCCATTATTTTTCTTCCTTAATTCCAACATTTTTCTCCCAAGTGCCCATTCATGTTGTGTTCTTTTGGGGCTGGATGCACCTACCAAGAACTGCCATATAGAGTTGAATGAGAATGCTAACGGATAGCTTTCTCCAATCTTTACCGAATGTTTTTCATGTCTTGACTACACAGATGTTCTACCAAGAACGCTAAGAGCTTTTTTGTGGCTAATTTTTAAGTGATCAGTTGCAGAACTTGTTAAATGCTACAGCATGACTATGTAATGTTAAACATGCAGTTAGTCACACCTGTTTTGTTCACTTTGGAGAAACTCAAACTGCTCTTTCCATGCTGTTTTCCCCCTCGTACAGATACTCTCTAGTTTGATTTTATGTGCGGTTCCAGACCCATTAAGGCTAAACACCTGCTAGTGGTTTGGCTGAGCAAATGCTGGTTAGCCACTGCACATTCTCTTGCCATTTTATAACCTAATCAAACCTTATGTTAGCATTCTCCACAAATGGTTTTGTTTTTGTCTGAGCTGGTGAGATTTCTATCCACAAAACCATCAAGAAAATCCGATATCTGACAGAACAGGCTAGGAAACATTTGAAGAAATGGGGCGACGATGTAATAAATTAACTACAAAGGGGGAAATCATTACTCACTGAAACAGCATGTGTGTGTTTTTCAGCTGCGTGCATGGTAGGAGGTCAGTTTATTCTTTTGCCACATGGCAGGTTAACTGCGCTTGAGCTTCACACTACTTGAGCACTTACATCTCTGTCCATCTCCCCCCTCTCCCCATCAAACCTAGCCATCACTCTTAGCCGGACATACAGACTTGCTGGGTGCTAGTAGACTGTCAATAGTGGGTGTATCGGACACTAATGAATTGGCTATAACAGGAGCTCTGGGAGACGGAAATGCATTACTGGCTGTGTGAGGCCCAGCAGACTGAATGAAATGGTCCCAACTGTATCTTCATCCACACACACACATTCCACCTCATTCCTGGCCTGAATACATTCTCTAATGGTTTAAGCATAGTGTGTGTTAGTGCCAGGTGTCCAATAGAGCTGCTCTTTAAAGAACACGGCCAACCCTCTGCGGGATCCCGTAACACGGTGTATTTTCTAACAAAATGCACTCCGGTATCTGTGTTTGCTGTGAGGCACATGGCTGACTGGATCCTGGCTTTGTTACAGAACCTCCATGTTTGCTTTACGGTTTATTTTGTTGTATAGACAGGACTCAGAGAGCAAACAAATCATAAAAGCCTGACTATACAATACCAGAGATGGGGGTCATCCTTTGAATAAGACAGTTTATGAAATACGCCAACCAGAGCGGATGATAAATACACACATCCGTCCACAAACAGCACACATTTATCAATAGTTTGAGTGCAAATCCCTGACAAATTGGAAGGCTGGGTGAATTATGAAGCTTATGTCTCCAGTTTTTTTAAGGGACTGGCATGAGGGAGAAATGTGTGTGTGTGTGTTCTTGTGTATATAGTTTATGAAGATATAAATGTGTATGATGACATCAGTATTACAACGTAAACATGGTTTATGAGGACACTTCCGGTGTCCTCATAAACCAAATGGCTTAAAAAAACAGTATTTTTTTAAAATTCAAAAAATGCCCCATTTTTTTTTGGTGGGTAGGCTTAGTGTAAGGGGATAGAATATACAATTTGTACAGTATAAAAACTATTACACCTATGGAGAGAGTCCCCGTAAACCACATATACAAGTATGTGTGTATGTGAGGAGAGAAAATACAGTGTTATCCATTCAAGGAAAGAAGGTCTGTAGATGTGTATAGTTGGCATTACATTGTTTTCCACTATTGTTAAGATTTTATAAAGAGGAACAAAATCAATTCTCCTTGAAATTCTGGAAGGTCGATGCTTGGGAGCGTGGAGGGGGAAATGAGGGAGGGGTGGTGGAGATGTGATAGCTTGCAGCAGAGAGGGAAAAATCTCTCCTCCAAACCCACTGACAAGACTATTGAGTCTTTTAATACCCTTTCTGGCTGGATTCATGCATGGAAACCGAAGCACTTTTTGTAAGTCGCTCTGGATAAATGTGTCTTGTTATATGCCTTAAGGATAGTTCACCCAAAAATGACACTCCTGTCAGCATGTATTTTCTCTAATTTCAATTGATACATGCGTGATGTGATTTTTTTTTTTTCCCCTGTGGAGAATAAAATAAAGAGAATGTCTAGGAAAATCTTGTCTTCTGCTCTGCTAAAAAAAAAAATATATATATATATATATAGAATGACTAACTGAAAGTTGTCTTGCAATATTTTGTTAAAAAATTCAAAGTGTTATATATATCAAACACAATATATATATATTGTAAAAAAAAATAATGAATTGCCTTTTTTGGAGAAAAATGTGTATTAATTTCAGCAAGGCAATATATATACTTTTATGGTAAATTTGGAAAACTTTAGAATTTTGAAAAAACAATAATTTTTTTATTATTGTTTAATTTTATTTTAAAAGTTTTTCTTCTGTCGACACCGATAGGCTCGTGGGCAGCATGTCGACATATATCACTGTTGCGCTTCGGGCGACTTGAGTTCGAGTCCCGGCTTGCGGACCTTTCCCGATCCTGCCCCCCCCCCTCTCGAAACTCGCTTCCTGCCCACTCTATGCCATCCTTTCACAATGAAGACAAAAATCTCCAAAAATAAATATTAAAAAAAAAAAAAAATTAGATTCTTCTTATTTTTTGGTTCTGTGCAGCGCATTATGTTGCACTTTATTTTCTTTAAAAAAATGTTTAAAGGCTTAGTTCAACCAAAAATGAAAAAAAAATGTTGTCATTTACTCACCCTCATGTGGTTCCAAACCCTTAAGACTTTTGATCATCTTCGAAACACAAATGAAAATATTTTAAATGAAATTGGAGAGATTTCTGTCCCTCCATTGACAGTATATGCAACTAACACGTTGTCGCTTCAAAAAGTTCATAAAGAGATTGTAAAAATAATCCATAATGGATTGAGCAATTTACTCTAAATTTTCTAAATAAACTTGATCACTTTATATGATGAACAGATTGAATTTAGGCTTTTATTCACATATAAACATTGATCAGCAAACGTAAACAGAAGCTCAACCGTAACTGCTTGATGCGTAAGAACAAATGTCATTGGTTCTTGCAGAAGCTCAAACGCACCGTGTAACACACGAGAATGATTAGTTGGTTCTCGCACATCAAGCATACATGCTTGAGCTTCCGTTTACGATATCTGACGTGTGCTTTGATGAATGTTTATGTGAATATAAGTCTAAATTAAATCTGTTCATCCTCTCTCTTCTGAAAACTGAAGACTGAACCGCTCAATTCATATGGATTAGTTTTGCAATCTCTTTATGAACTTTTTTTTAAGTGTCAAAGTGGTAGTTGCGTAACCTGTCAATGAAGGGACAGAAATCTCTCAGATTTCATTAAAATATCTTCATCTGTGTTTTAAAGAAGAACAAAAGTCTTATTGGTTTGGAATGACATAAGGGTGAGTAAATGATGACAGAATTTTCATTTTTGGGTGAACTAACACATTAAGGGATTATTTTAGTCACCCTGATGCTGTTTTGTGTGGATAACACTGTGCTCTGTCTTTGTTGTTGTCGATTTTGAGTCTGAAGGGCCGAAAGTCTAAAGAGGCCAATCATTCAAGTTGATTCAACTTCAAGTTATCATGACATGTGGCCATAATGCTGCCTTCTAAGGTACCACTTTTACAGTGAAAAAGGATTTTAATAGTTCAAATAAGTTGTTTTTTGCTTATAATTAACAAGTGAGGATTTAATGGCATACTGTTTTAAAATGTAAAATATATTGGATTTGATTTTACCCATCAGAATTTAATTGGACTGGGAAAAGTGAGTGTTACGTACAGCCAGAATGAAGAAGAGGGCTTGGTGATGTCAGACAAAATGGAAAGTCATTTTTGAGGCACAATAAGACTAGGAACTGGTAAATATTGATTTCATATTGACTTTAAATGTAAATGCATTGTATCTCGTGCCTCCTGGGGGAGGTTCAGCTAAAAGTTATGCACATCATTTTTTTTTTAATATAAGGTGTTGAGCTGTCTGACAGCTTGTAGGAACAAACTGTTTTAGTGTGAGTGTTTTGGCCTGGAGACTAGCTTGACCCTCTGTCGTCTGGAGTTATGTGTCCAAATGTCATATTATGTTCATTCAGGCTTCAGATTACTGAATGTTCATTGTAAATCCATCATTAAAAAGAGTTTTAATGGGCTTTGGAGGCAGTTTCAGCTGTGCAGGCTGGGCTCAGACCTGCCTGAATGTTTTGTGTGTATGTGTGTGTGTGTGTGTTAGAGGAAGATAAAGGGAGGAACATGTGTCTCTGTGTGAATGTGGATCTTGCAGCAGTGTTTGGATGAGTGCCATAGAGTCATTGGCTAGCATATAGCTTCCTTGGTGAAAAGAAAAGTGATGCGCCAGTCATGAGCTTGTGGTATGCACACCTGCACCTCTTCTCAGTTTCCCCTCCTCCTTCATTTTGCGATCTGGCAAAGGGCAGAGGATACAGAGGGACTGCGCTCAGACCTGCCCTTGCCCAGGAGGTAAACGCACTTATGTGTGCACGCATGACTATGTGGAGATAAGGCTAGGTGCACCAGGCTAACATGGCTAGCCGGGTCCACTGATGAGTAACAAGGAAAACTTTCAAACGTAGCTACACTTTTGGCGGTGACTGACATGCCTGAGCACATCAGCTGATATTTCAGCTTCTTTGCGGAGGTGTATCCATTAATTAACTGTAGTTTCCCTTCAGTCTCATAACAATAAATGCCCTTTTCTTCAATGGAATTACCGTTATTAATGGAAGGAAATTTGATTAATTTAAACAAAAAAATTATGCAGATAGGTAGATCCACATTAGTACAAATCACAAATTCATACACAAATAATATAAATCACTTATTATTTAATAAATCTCATTAGACACATTAAGGCCGAGTGTTGAAATTTGTTTTTATTCTTTATTAAATAGAAAATGATATTCATGTTACGCCAGTATGTGGCGTGTTTTTTGCTTATTAAGAGTGAGTCATTGAATCATTTACGCAACCATTGTAAAAAAAAAAAAAACATAGTTGAAAATAAAATTATTCACTTAAATGATTTGTTCCTTAAATGATTCGGTCACATAAATGTTTTGTTTCAAACATTGATTCGTTCAAAAAATTTAATGGACCATAGAATTCTTTTTTCCCTTTTTTCCATCCTAGTGACTTGATTCTTTTGAATCAGTTCACTAAAAAGATTTGATCAGATTTGTTCACTGATTTAAAAAAAAAAAAAAAAAAAAAAAAAAAAATTGTATGTGGTGGCTACAAATAGAAAACGAGTGTTTTTGAACCAATAGAACCAAGAGTGAGTCATTGAACCATTCACTTAACTGATTCACTAAAAGCACATTGTTGATAAATGAATAAATAATTTGTTCAAAAACATTGACTTGTTCACAATCGAAGCACTAATAAATGAAAGTTGAATTGTTCATGGTTTTCCACTTGAGTTGCAGAGGCTGTTTATAGTATTGTTATAGGACCTGGGCTTCTTGGGTTCTTTTCAAAGCCCTCCACCACTGGTCCATTTACAGCTCAAAAAGCAGCACTGTGCTCTCCTGCATCGACTTATTGAGATGCGGCCAGTGGCTTAAACGTTTTGTGAGAACTCTGTGATGAAAAACAGCAAAGCGGCTTGTGGAAAAAGACGTGGGCCATTTCCATAAAATTAGCTTAGCAAATGGAACGAAGCAGCAGCCCCTGCAGAGCGAAGACAACAGCAAGAGCCGCTGGAGAATTCACAATCCTCACTCTGCAATACGCCTAACACTGATCTCATATATGTGGCCTTTCATGGAATTAAGCACAAAATATCTTTACATTGGCACCGGATTGGATTAAAGAGCACATTATACAGTACCGCGTTAGCAAAGCTGTGCTAAATAAGGCCCTAGCCGCCACATTCCTGTGTTTTTGTTGTCTATCTCTACATAAATGTTGCTATATCGGGCGATGGGAGTGTTTGAGCTTTATGGCACCCCAATAATCAGAGCACATACACTGCTACATATCTTCATTAGCGGATTAGCTGTGGGAAATGAATCTTGCTTTGTTCCTCCTCCACCCAAACCTCATTCCCTGTTTTTTCTTCTTCTGTCATTTCTACTTAGGCTTCTCTCTTGCTTTGGACACACACACTCACTCACACACACACACACACACACATGTCAGCTTGCTAGAATGCTAGCTTCTGTTAAGCTCTTCTTTTGTTCCCTGAAGGTGCATCAGCCGCCCAGTGGGTGTACTGACTCGAGACAGAATAAATTAAGGTCACAGCAGGCTGTGGACAGCAGAGAGAACCTGTGCTAGACCAACCTTCCCTGTCCACCTTCAACACATCATAGAACGCAGTTGAGACCCGCCGCTAGCTTACTGTAGGGAGTCATAATCATTTAATCAAGACCCTTCACGCCCCTCTGTCCTCCCCCTCTCCCCGAAGGCCCAAATCGCCTATTGTTCGTATACAGAGAAATGATGAAAGGTGATGAGTGTCTTTGAACTTGAGTATGAAGAGAAAATGGGGATGTGAAGTACATGTGAGATGTGCTGCTGCTGCAGCTCTGAGGGGTGTTTTTTGATACGGACCGGAGCCGAGAGAGAGAACGACCGTATTACTCGTGAATGGGGTTGGCATGAGTCATACTGCTCTCTGTTGCTTGATGGTGGAGTTCTCCCACAATGCATCTATTTTAGGCTTACTTTTCTGTCACTTTCTATGTACTTAGAAGCGTAACTTCAGAACACTTATATAAGGACCTCCATGCCTTGCAAAACAAAACAATAAAGTCAGTTCACTCTCCCAAAATCAGAGCAGCTAAGTACTAAAATAAGAAACGTTGTGGCGAATGCAACATATTCATGGGTCAATGACTGGACACTCTTTTTTTGTCATATTAATTTATGAGAAAAATACATTAAAATCCAGAAACTTTCATACATCTCTTCTATGGTGAGTGTTTTTTTTTTTTTTTTTTTTTTTAAATGTATTTCTAAATTAAAATTCATTTTGATATTTGTTTTGGTTTGTGTAGTTTTCAGTTTGAAAAATATGGTGCAACTCCCCAAAAACATAATGTTTATGAATAATAAAAAAAACCTTTAATTACTTATATATATGAAAAGTTTGGTTCCAAAATGCAATAACTCAATTTTGATTAATTTGAGTAAAAAGGTGTTTTCTTTACCAAGAAAGTGGCAAGATGAAAACCATTTTCTGTTTCAAACTTTCACATAGCATCTTTTGGTTATAAAAACATAAAAAATTTAAATCAAAATTTTGATTTTTAAAGGTTTATTATAAAAAATGGATAATTTTCCCCCCAAAATGCAATAAATCCATAACATGTGTTTTTTTTTTCAAAATGCAATTAATCCATCAATATGAAGGTAAGTTGATTCACATATATGACAGGCTCTGAACTTTGTCAATACTAATCCTATATACAGGCATTTGACTAAAAATACATTCAGTCGTTGCTCCCAAAATGATTTCAACCAGTCATCTTGTTAATGTTATAAATTAATTATGTCTCTGTTTACCGATTAAAGAGTATCTGGCGCCACTGCACAGTTAAAATAAACACATTTGCTGAGTACATTGGTATTAAAAACGGCTTTTAGAAACTTCATGATTCAGTTTTGGCGACCGTGACAGAAGTTTGATGCTGTCGCGGAACAAGCAACAGCCGGCATTTTTCCTCCTCCCGACTCGAGTGCCTCATTCTGCAGAAAAAGGAGACTGGCATTTGTCGCGTTTTGGAAAGAAAGGGAGAAAAAATGACAGAATAACACGACGGATATCGCATGTTGCGCAAAATTAATAAATGACTTTTCAAAACCGGCCAGACACAATGCTCATTTTTTTTTTTTTAAATGGCATTTATCGCGTTTTGGAACCAAACTCTTCATATGTTCAGTATTCTTGAGTGAATCCCAGTGCCTCACAAAACATTAACACCTTGGTGGAGGTGGACAGCATTAGGAAGACCTCCTCTCAAGGACGGTATCCAATTCTGCTTGTGTATGCGCGCCTGTGTAATCCATAGCTGCAGGAAGGATGACCTTCACAGCATGGAGCCTCAAAGGCTAATGCGACAGGGAGAGACATAGAGGAAGGAAAGGAAAAGTGGGGTACAAAATGACATATTTTGACATTTGCCCTGCTGGTGATCACTGAAGGGCAAAGTCCCACAATTTTAGCATGTGGTATTTGAGCACAAAAGCTTGTGTCTTGTTCATTATCCCTTTAGTGGATGTTATGTACATCTTAACCTGTTTCATTCAGTCTCCAACTTGCCAGATTTAGACCCCATTATCATATGCATGTAATTGCTAAAGTTGGGAGGTTTGGCCAGTATGTTCTTGGTTAAAAGAGTACTGGCTTATCAAATATGAATTGATCTTTGATGGAGTAAATGAAGCGCTGTGTGATGCTGATTCAGCGTTTGGCAGGTGCAGTGAACTCATAGTGCTGCTTTATCAGATCTTATCAAAGATGTCAGCATGCACAGGTGTCATTTACCCATGTCACCAGCAGATTTTTGAAACAAGGGGATTTTAAAGGTAAAATTTCAGTCCTATTATAGGCTCATTTTATAAATGTAAGCAATTCATTTGGACAAGCGCAAACGGGGTGCCAGTAAGATGCCGGTACGGACTCGGCCAGAGTCGCCTCGAAGTCATGCATCTTCAAAAGCGGAGCTGAAAGTTAAAAAGAAAAAAAAAGGTGCCGTTTACACTGCCACGCAAAATAGAGTCTCGTGCACATTCGCACTCATGTGGATGCGGCGAGTATAAACCAGGCTTGATTCCGAATTCGAAAAAGCAATGGAAAATGAATAGTGCATTCTACGGAGCCCCTAAATGGACATGGTTAGGCTTGCTGCGGTAGTTCGGTTAGTAGCCTACATCAGATTTCACCTATCACATGAAAATAGTAAGGAGAGATGACTGACAAGACGATGGCGAGGGATTTGATGCACAAATATCTTGTAAAATATGTGGTCAGTACCGCCACATTCTATACACAGAGTATGCATGATCATGAATTGGAAAGCAAAAGTAAAAAGCGAGCTTGCATTCAAAAGCGATTTCAATAGACCAATTTGGAGCAGACGTCACAGTTACGTCACTTGCAGCTGCGTGCATAGTGGTGGCAAAAAAAATAGCTGTTACAAGTGGAAGAAAATGGGCAAAATCCAGAATAAGAGAAAAATGTTTTGTTGTGCCTTTGAATTTCAGAATCGGGATGAAAAAAATACAGTCTTCAATACTGTCGTTGAAGACACCCTTTTAAGCTCGACACAGACGTTTATGTTGCAAGTCACAGACTGGACTGAGGAAACCTGCAATGATTAGTCTAAAATTAAAGGGATAGTTCACATATCTTTATCTGCTTACCCCCAGGGCATCCAAGATGTAGGTTACTTTGTTTCTTCAGTAGAAAACAAATTATGATTTTTAACTGCAACCGTTGCCGTCTGTCAGTCAAATAATGAGAGTGAATGGGAACTCTATCAATAAGAGTCGAAAAAACTTGCACAGACAAATCCAAATTAAACCCTGCGGCTCGTGACGACACATTGATGTCCTAAGACACGAAACAATCAGTTTGTGCGAGAAACCGAACAGTATTTATGTCATTTTTTACCTCTAATACACCACTATGTTCAACTGCGTTCAGCACTCGGTTAGTGAGGTCTGATCGCGCTCTGACAACGGAAGTGATGTCTCGCGCATATACTTCAATGAGTGAAGTATATACTTCAGAGCGCGATCAGACCTCAATAAGCGAATGCTGAACGCAGTTGGACATAGTGGTGTATTAGAGGTAAAAAATGATATAAATACTGTTCGGTTTCTCGCACAAACCGATCGTTTCGTGTCTTAGGACATCAATGTGTCGTCACGAGCCACAGGGTTTAATTTGGATTTGTCTGTGCACGTTTTTTTGACTCTTACTGATAGAGTTCCCATTCACTCCCATTATTTGACTGACAGACGGCAACGGTTGGAGTTAAAAATCATAATTTGTTTTCTACTGAAGAAACAAAGTCACCTACATCTTGGATGCCCTGGGGGTAAGCAGATAAACATCAAATTTTCATTTTTAGGTGAACTATCCCTTTAATTTTAGACTAATCATTGCAGGTTTCATCAGTCCAGTCTGTGACTTTCAACATAAACGTCTGTGTCGAGCTTAAAAGGCGTTCTTCAACGACGGTATTCTATAAAATGAAGACTGTATTTTTTTCCCATTCCGATTCTGAAATTCAAAGGCACAACAAAACATTTTTCTCTTATTCTGGATTTTGCCCATTTTCTTCCACTTGTAACCGCCATTTGTGTTCTACTGAAGAAACAAAGTCACCTACATCTTGGATGCGCTGGGGGTAAGCAGATAAACATCAAATTTTAATTTTTGGGTGAACTATCCCTTTAAAGCATGAATTTAATATAAACAGTAAGTCTACCTAATATTCACATATGTAGTTCATACTTACATAGCAGTTACAGCATGAAATAATATTTAAACCTATAACAATTTACATAGATAACTTTTAAACATATAGCCTATAACATTTTTATCTCACAATTCTGACTTTTTTCTTGCATTTGAGTGTCTATATCTCCCAGTTCGGACTTTATAACTCACAATTGTTTATGAGTTTATATCACAATTTCTTAGAAGTTTTTCCTTCTAAGAATTAAAAGATATAAACTTGGATTTGCGAGAAAAAAAGTCAGAATTGTGAGATATAAATTCGAAATTACCTTTTTTATTCTTTTATTCCATGGCTTCCAAAGACTTCTACTGCAGAACTGTCATTTTCTGCCACCAGGTAGGCTCCGCCCACAAAAATGTTTGCAAATACAAAATAGGTCTATACACCGAATATTTATAGCAGCTCCCTGACACCCTCAAATTATATACAATTTAATTACCAACTATATAATTGCGAAAGAATGCAAAAGCTGAAAGCTGAAACTTTCCCATCTTACGGTTGCACAAAAGAACTATTAAGTTGTCTAAAAGTATTTATTTTCCCTTTAGTCATGTCTTATATTGCCTAGTCCAGCAGGTGAGCCAGGACTGCCACTGCTGCCCCTGGTAAAATAGGTGTGTGACGTTCCTGGTCACATGCAGCTCACAAAACCACTGACCTCTAAAACTGCTTCTTTTCAAATGCTCTCTCCCTGCCATTGATGTGCCATCCATTCTCTTTCTTTTCCATCCAATTTCTTTCTTTAATTTCTTTTACCATCTATCTCTTCACCGTCACCCCCTCTATTTTTGTCAGAAACAATCAGTGGATTTTCCAGTTGACTGCCCTGCATTGCTGCAGTCACAGACCTGGAGGGAAGCATGAAGGGCGGGGGAAAAACAGAGAGAGAGAGGGTGAAAACGCACACAAGAGCAGGGACAAAAGAGGGCTAAGGGCTCTCATGATTTGAAATCCGTTTTGAAGAAGCATCATATCGGTCCCTCCTGGTGCCCCACAGTGAGCTGACAGCACTGCAGAGCTGCATTCCATTACATGCAGCAGTTCTCCCGTCTGTCTCTCTCCCCCTCATTTCCAGCCGATTGCTGCTCGGAGCTCGACACCATTTCTCCTCTCCTCACCCGGCTCTTCACTTGCACTCCAGAGGAAAATGCGCATCTCAAATTCTGACACCACGTGCCACTGTCCAGACGGCAAACCGGAGAGACCTCGAAGGTGCATTAAATTATATGTGCATGTCCTTTGCTACCGAGAGACAGGATGTAGCCTTAAATAGCAGCAGAGAGAGACAGACTGAGAAGGAGACAGATAAAGAGAAACCAAAATCAACACGGAGGACGGAGATAAAACAGAAGCGAATGGAAAAATTGAAGAGAAAAATATTTATGGGTCAGTGACAAATAAGGATGTCTCAAATGATGAGCAGAAGAAATATTTTCAAAGTCTACTTTAAAGCACATGGCAAGCTGGTTGTCTTCATACATTTTTGAAAACATTTATACCATTTTTTACAAAACATTTTTATTTTAATGACTCTAAAAATGTCAAGTGGTGTAGCCATCAAGCAAAACCTACTAAAATATTTTACTAATACCTTAGATACATATGTATACAGATTGATCTTTATATTGTTCAAAAGTTTGGGGGTTGGTAAGACTATTATTATTATTATTTATTTTATTTTATTTTTTACAAAATTTTAGTAATATTTTGAAATATTATTACAATTTCAAAATACTGTTTTCTATTTTAATAAATTGTAAAAAAAAAAAAAACCCCAAACGTTTGAACAATATAAAGATATATTTCTTTCAAAACTATAAAAATATTATGTAGAATTTTTTTTTTGGAGTTATAAATTTGGCCTGAATCATATTATTTTTTCTTGTCACAATATATATATATAAAAAAAACAATAAAATATTTTGCCATTTTAATTTATTATATTAAATATTAAATTTCAGAATATTTGGGTGAGAAGTTTTCTTTTTATATTTTAAAAAACAGTTACACCACTTAGACATTTTTCAACATCACCAAAATATCAAAAAGTGTAGTGGGTCACAAGACCCTTTTGAAAAAGTAAAAAAAAAAAAAAAAAAAAAAAAATTGTTTTCTGATGCCAGACTTTTATTTTGAAAGACATGGCTGTTGTCTCTTCTGTCCAACAGTTTAAGTAAACCGTGCCTGAGATAAACACTTTGTCCTGATTCAGTATCTGCTGTCAGATGAGGCTATATGCCAGTGTCATTATTAAAATACTATTTTCATAGCTTATTACAAAATAAAAAGTCTTTCACCTCAGAAAACAATCTTTCCTGTCCTGTCAAACGTTATACTGTATTTGCGGCGCACACACTTCTATTGGGCATGCAAATGCGGAGGTGCGCAAAAAACTAATTTGGGACTCCTATTTAAAAGCCTGTTTATTAATCAGTGTTAGTGATATTCTTACAATTTATGTGTATGTTAAGTAAAGTGGGACAGTACTTGTGTGTGTCAACCATTTTAGAGAAATAAATTAGCTTGGTATAAATTCCTAAACATTTGGGTCACGGCTTAATGACCATGGGAAAATGTGGGTCCCATGGCCAAACCATTTGAGAACCATTGATTTAGGTCATTGTATTGTATTTTCAATGTTTTTTTTTTTTAAATTACTTAATAGATCTGTAACAAAAAATAATAAACGGCAAATCATTAAGCCTTATTCACACTGAGCGAGACCAGGATAAATAGAGGAAAACAGTGAGTGGCTGAGAGAGAACCCCTTTTGTTTCTGCTTCCTTGCCTAGTTGTTTGTGCAATGGATGAAGCCTGGCATTATTCTGGATCAGCGGCCATGTTGCCCACATATGTCAGCAGTGGCCAGAGGTACACATCAATATTCATTGAATCAGAAATTCTGACTTCTCCTGTTTGTTCCACCCTGGCTGAGAAGGGAATTACTTCAAGGATATTTGTAGCAGATAAACTGGCCCTTTAGACAGGTCAATTGATTGGGATGGAGGCGATGTCTAAGCAACTGTAACAGTGATAGATCTAAATGCTTAATACAAACACACGGGCATTTAAAAGAGAGGACTGATCTTTTCATTTGTGGTGGGAAGCCATTACGGCGTGAATTACCGTAGACTTGATGGACTATGTTGCCTGTTGTGTCTGCCCCACGCAAGACTGATCACACATACAGATCAATTTAATGGCCCGCGTGATAGAATCGACAGCGCTGTGTGGCACACAAGTGTGAGATATCAACAAATGACTTTGCCTTCGGTGTCCTTCATGGTGCAGTTGGAACACACACCAGATCAAGATCCATTCTTGAATTAATATAAGCATATGAACGTTGAAGAACCGCCATCTTCTCACTGGCGTAAGTTTGGAGAGCTGCCTAATATCCTTTCCACTACGAAAAACGTGGTGGCTTCTTCTTAATCCACATTGATTTCATGGCTACCTGAGTGTGAGCAGAAGAGAGAAAGAGGAGGGGAGGAGAAACAGTAAATATGGTCTTCTTTGCTCAGTATCTTTGACACGGTTAGAAGAGTTCTTAAAGAGATAGTTCACCCTAAAATGAAAATTCAGTCATAATTTACTCACCCTCATATCATTTTAAACTTGTACGACTTAAAGGTGCAATATGTGATATTTTCTGTCCGCTAGAGGTCGCTATTCAAAACAAAGGCGTAGCTTGATGACGCCAAGTTTGAGCGCGGAATCTTGGGACATGTGGTCTTCACCTCAACGGACGGTGCAAAAGAATAGGGATAGGACTCGGGAAGAAATCATGTTCATGGATGCGATTATTAACGTTACTGTAGTATGAAGCAGAGCAGGACCGAGTGTTGTGGGAGCTGAATGAGGCCGCTGGAGAGATTGCGCAACACACGCCGTGAGCAGCGGGACTTTTATTAGTCGCCAGCGCTGCTTCCGCTTTTCCGGTCAAGAGTATGAGGTAACGCAGCTCTGTTTATCATATTAGATTTGAGTGTGTTGAAAATGATGTTATAACGCTACTCTGTGCGTTCGCTCGGTGGCTGCTGTGAGACACTTGTTTGAGAGAAACTGCAGTAAGATATCGATTTTAGAATATCATATTAAATGCTGGATGGCTTGTGTTGATAAATGGCATGCAATTAATTTTAAAACGTATTGTATGATGGAGAAAATGCTGTATTACTGTTACTAAAAATAAAGCCTCATCTGATTATGCTATGTTAGCTAAGTTCACAAAATTGTGTTTTTCTATGAGGCATGGTAAAGCATGGTACTCGCAAAAATTAAAACAATTAGGTTTAAACAATAAGACTAAACGTGTTGAGCTATATAACAATAATTAGTTTTATGTCTATAAATATATCAAAACAGTTGTTCCCTTGTCTATTAAGACATGTAAATATTAAAGCGTCTTTGGTGTTTCCATGGTTTCTACAAAATAAAACCGGAAACCGAGGGTAACGCGGGTATGACGCAATTGACAGGCGACTCCTCACACGTCCCGGAGCTGTGGTTAAAATTGCAATTTTCTCACGATTTACAAATAGTTGGAAACATTTGGGATATTGTAAGTACTCAAGTGAACAAAATATAAAACACTGGCTTAGTGGTTTTAGGATATTTTACTGCAAAATTCTTACATATTGCACCTTTAATATCTTTTGTCCAAGTTGTTTTGGAATCCATTGACTTATGTTTTTGTTTTAGTTTTATATGTATTTATTTTGGGATACACTTTATTTTAAGATTACATAGTTATATTGTACTTACTCAAATAAGTACTGAGTAATATTAATTATCTACATGTACTTACTGTAGAGTTACAGTTAGCGTTAGGGTTAGTTACTAGAAAGTATGCATAAATTACTGTTATTTCTATAGTAAGTACATGAAGTAACGTGTAACTACGTCACCTTTAAATAAAGTGTTACCTTGTTTTATGTATGTATTTATTTATTTATCTAATTTGTATTTATTTATATTTTTATTTTGCAGAACACAAAAGAATAGTCATACAGGTCATCCCTATAATAATCACATATTAATCCCACATTAAGGAATAATAGTGACTGAATGAATAAGAGGAAGAAATATGGGCATATATATAGATGTTAGCAATTGTGAGCAAAGCAACATAAATTATGCATCCGAGGCGGCGAACGGAATGATGTCTCCGTACATCTCCAAGAGTTGCAGGCTTATCTGAATGCGTCATCTTAATGCCTGATGAACTATGCAAAACCTTTCATCTGTAAACAGCTTCCCCCCCCAGTGAGACTAACTCCTTAAGCAACAACACCAGATGACATATGAGACATTAGGCGACTTTGAGTCCCAGAGTTCCCTTGAAGACGTTTACAGCAGTAGTGATATGACCACTCAGATGCCATATGTCTTCCGTGGTGGAGTGGGATTGAAACAACTCTGCAGTCTTTCTCTTTTATTCATTGTTTTCCATTTTGCTCCTCCTCTCCTGCCTTCAACACAGCTCTTGGGCTATGAGGAGAAGCATCAAAATCACAGAAGCGTTGAAAATGAACCTACAGGTGCACACGGACCCTCAGGGGCAGCCCATCATTGGACATTTTCCATGTGGCTCCCTCCCTTTCTCCATCTCTCATCCTCACCTCCGTCTCTCCTGGGTAAGCTGGAGATTGGGGTTAAAGTATACACTGTGCCACATGCTGCACGCTGACACTGTCTGCCAGTTTATCTCCAAAGCCACGGAAGGAAAATCAAGAAAAAAAGGGAGGGGGATATAGAGGAAAGAGAGAAGAAAAACACAGAATCGAAGAGAGAGGTGGTTGATTTGGGATGCGCGGCACGTGAAGGCCAGATAACCATCTTTTCTGCAGCCCTCCTCCAGCGCGCTGTTTGCTCAATCATCATTTACTGCAGAGAGAGAGAGAGAGAGAGAAAGAGAGAGGAGGGGTGTTCAGTGATGCAGGAAGGAGGAAGTAAAGGAGTTTGAAAGAAAAGAGTGAAGAGGGAAAAATCGCTCTAGATAGAAAGGGATGCTAAGAACGGTACTGCAGAGGTGATGCACCAACCCGGATGTGTGTGTTTGTCTGGCGCATGTAAGCACAATAGCTATGCCACAACTCTGAGCTTAACTACATTGTTCAGTAGTGTGACTGTGCTCAGATTTGTATTGTATTACAATAGTTTAGCTTTTCCTAGTAACTAGATCATTTTTCCAGCAAGTAGTGCATTACAAAGTTCTGCATTTTTTGTAATGTCTTTACAGCCGATTAAACTGATTTAATCAAACACACTCATTGGTGTACATGTTGAAACATTTGGAAGTATGCTTAGTGAATCGGTTTGTTTGAGTGGTTCATTCAGTTCCTGTACAGACAGATGTGCAGCACTTTTTTCTATTAGTAATATATAAAAAATACTCAGTAATTTTACAAAATAATGCAGTATTTACTCAAAAGCTTCTGTTTGTTAATAATTTAGGTAACACTTTATTTTAGCGTCCTTGTTGCATGTTATACTATAAATTATGCATAATTACATGCAACTAACCCTAAAATTCACACTAATCATAATCCTAACTCTATAGTAAGTACATGTAGTTAATTCTTATAACTCAGTATTTAAATGTATAATTACACTTATTTATAACAATTATTGTGGTTTGTAGTTTTGCTATGACTTTAAATAACATCTATTGATCGAGATGTTTTTGTGGGAAAAATAAAAAATAAAGAATCGTATAAACTACTGTTCAAAAGTTTTGTGTCAGAATGATTAGAAATTAGATTTTAAAATAAGTTCAAATAGAAAGCAGTTATTTTCATTTGTTATAATAATTCACAATTTTTACTGTTTATACTGTATTTTTGATCAAATAAATGCAGCCTTCTTTAAAAAAACATAAAATCTTACTGACCCCAAACTATTTAGTATTAGTGTATTTATAATTATCATATATTGTTTATCTTATCTAATTTATAGTATGTTTTTAAAAATATTGCCATTCCCTAAAATTGCTGTTAGTATATTTTGATACTCTTTTTCTTTGTTGTTGTTGTTTCTTTTTCAGAAAAGTTGTTTGACTGTTGTTGAACTTTGAAGCTTGTCAAGCTTCAAGCTCCTCAAACTTTAAAGCGGCTTCACGAACAAGTATGTTGCGCTCTGTTGGCTTCAGTGTCTGCAGTTCTGCAGATTCATCCTCTCCTGGCTCACGCCACATGTAACCTTTCTGCTGTCCGCTTAGCCTTTCTGTTCCACCGCCCACCTGAGAGTGTGTGAGTGTGTGTGTGCAGAGGATTCTTGCGCAGTGTTGTGTAATAGTCTAAAACACAGTCTAACAGTGCACAAAACACAGCTCTCATCCCAGAAGACTCTTCCTGGTGGAGCCGATTGAAAAGAAGATCCACCGCCCCCTCCATACTAACTCACACCAGCTCCAGAAAATTCCAAATCCCCTGCTCCCCCTGTGAGCTCCTCCAAACTGTGAGTGAGTGTGTGTCTCTTGTGCAATTACTCAGATGATATCAGCTGTCAGTCAGCAACTCAAAGATGAAGCCGGGCTCTTTTACATGATAATGGGATGCCACATTCAATCAGGCCTTTGTGTGGCAGAGAGGGGGCAGTTGACTCATTAAAAAATGCAGCACAATAACAATGAAAGAAGCAGCATCAGCAAACTTACAGTTTACACCGCCGTAGAGCTCTCTGTCATGCTTCCCCTTCTGCTTTTCTCCTTTTTTCGCAAAACTGGTAGTGCAGGGTTGCGAGGAGGTAACAAGATAGTGGAGGAGAGGAGAAGAGGAAACAAAATAGCAAAAAAGGAGAAGAGTGATAATATCAGTGAAAAAGATGTGGGGGAACAGTGACAGAAGAAGAGGAAACAAAACAGTGAAAAAAGGAGAGGAGGAAAATTTTATTAAAAAAGAGCAGAGGAGATGAGTGAAAACAAGACAGTAAAGGAGAGAAAGAAGGAAAAATAGTTGTAGAGGATCCGAGGAATCAAAACTAAACTAAACTAAACTATAAAAAGGAGAGGAGGAAATAAAACTAAAAAGAAGAGGAGAGGAGGAAATAAAACTAAAAAGGAGAGGAGAGGAGAGGAGGAAATAAAACTATAAAAAGGAGAGGAGAGGAGGAAATAAAACTATAAAAAGGAGAGGAGAGGAGGAAATAAAACTATAAAAAGGAGAGGAGAGGAGGAAATAAAACTAAAAAGGAGAGGAGAGGAGGAAATAAAACTAAAAAGAAGAGGAGAGGAGGAAATAAAACTAAAAAGGAGAGGAGAGGAGGAAGCAAAACTATAAAAAGGAGAGGAGAGGAGGAAATAAAACTAAAAAGAATAGGAGAGGAGGAAATAAAACTAAAAAGAAGAGGAGAGGAGGAAATAAAACTAAAAAGGAGAGGAGAGGAGGAAATAAAACTAAAAAGAAGAGGAGAAGAGAAGAGAGGAGGAAACAAAACTGTAGAGAGGAGAGGAGAGGAGGAAACAAAACTGTAGAGAGGAGAAGAGAGGAGGAAACAAAACTAAAAAGGAGAGGAGAGGAGGAAACAAAACTATAAAAAGGAGAGGAGAGGAGGAAATAAAACTAAAAAGGAGAGGAGAGGAGGAAACAAAACTATAGAGAGGAGAGGAGAGGAGGAAATAAAACTAAAAAGGAGAGGAGAGGAAATAAAACTAAAAAGAATAGGAGAGGAGGAAATAAAACTAAAAAGAAGAGGAGAGGAGGAAATAAAACTAAAAAGGAGAGGAGAGGAGGAAATAAAACTAAAAAGGAGAGGAGAGGAGGAAACAAAACTAAAAAGAATAGGAGAGGAGGAAATAAAACTAAAAAGAAGAGGAGAGGAGGAAACAAAACTAAAAAGGAGAGGAGAGGAGGAAATAAAACTAAAAAGGAGAGGAGAGGAGGAAACAAAACTAAAAAGAAGAGGAGAGGAGGAAACAAAACTAAAAAGGAGAGGAGAGGAGGAAACAAAACTAAAAAGGAGAGGAGAGGAGGAAATAAAACTAAAAAGAAGAGGAGAGGAGGAAATAAAACTAAAAAGGAGAGGAGAGGAGGAAATAAAACTAAAAAGGAGAGGAGAGGAGGAAACAAAACTAAAAAGAATAGGAGAGGAGGAAATAAAACTAAAAAGAAGAGGAGAGGAGGAAACAAAACTAAAAAGGAGAGGAGAGGAGGAAATAAAACTAAAAAGGAGAGGAGAGGAGGAAACAAAACTAAAAAGAAGAGGAGAGGAGGAAATAAAACTAAAAAGGAGAGGAGAGGAGGAAACAAAACTAAAAAGGAGAGGAGAGGAGGAAATAAAACTAAAAAGAATAGGAGAGGAGGAAATAAAACTATAAAAAGGAGAGGAGGAAATAAAACTAAAAAGGAGAGGAGGGGAGGAAACACAACTATGGAGAGGAGAGGAGGAAATAAAACTAAAAAGGAGAGGAGAGGAGGAAACAAAACTGTAGAGAGGAGAAGAGAGGAGGAAACAAAACTGTAGAGAGGAAAAGAGAGGAGGAAACAAAACTAAAAAGGAGAGGAGAAGAGAGGAGGAAAAAAAACTAAAAAGGAGAGGAGAAGAGAGGAGGAAACAACTGTAGAGAGAAGAGAGGAGGAAACAAAACTAAAAAGGAGAGGAGAAGAGAGGAGGGACCAAAACTAAAAAAGGAGAGGAGAGGAGGAAACAAAACTAAAAAAGGAGAGGAGAGGAGGAAACAAAACTAAAAAGGAGAGGAGAGGAGGAAACAAAACTATAAAAAGGAGAGGAGAGGAGGAAATAAAACTAAAAAAAGGAGAGGAGAGGAGGAAATAAAACTAAAAAGAATAGGAGAGGAGGAAATAAAACTAAAAAGGAGAGGAGAGGAGGAAATAAAACTAAAAAGGAGAGGAGAAGAGAGGAGGAAACAAAACTGTAGAGAGGAGAGGAGAGGAGGAAACAAAACTGTAGAGAGGAGAAGAGAGGAGGAAACAAAACTAAAAAGGAGAGGAGGAAACAAAACTATAAAAAGGAGAGGAGAGGAGGAAACAAAACTATGGAGAGGAGAGGAGGAAATAAAACTAAAAAGGAGAGGAGAGGAGGAAACAAAACTGTAGAGAGGAGAAGAGAGGAGGAAACAAAACTGTAGAGAGGAAAAGAGAGGAGGAAACAAAACTAAAAAGGAGAGGAGAAGAGAGGAGGAAACAAAACTAAAAAGGAGAGGAGAAGAGAGGAGGAAACAAAACTGTAGAGAGGAGAAGAGAGGAGGAAACAAAACTAAAAAAGAGAGGAGAAGAGAGGAGGAAACAAAACTAAAAAGGAGAGGAGAGGAGAGGAGAGGAGGAAACAAAACTGTAGAGAGGAGAAGAGAGGAGGAAACAAAACTAAAAAGGAGAGGAGACGAGAGGAGGAACCAAAACTAAAAAGGAGAGGAGAGGAGGAAACAAAACTGTAGAGAGGAGAAGAGAGGAGGAAACAAAACTAAAAAGGAGAGGAGAAGAGAGGAGGAAACAAAACTAAAAAGGAAAGGAGAAGAGAGGAGGGACCAAAACTAAAAAAGGAGAGGAGGAAACAAAACTAAAAAAGGAGAGGAGAGGAGGAAACAAAACTAAAAAGGAGAGGAGAGGAGGAAACAAAACTAAAAAGGAGAGGAGAAAAGAGGAGGAAACAAAACTAAAAAGGAGAGGAGGAAACAAAACTAAAAAAGGAGAGGAGAGGAGGAAACAAAACTAAAAAGGAGAGGAGAGGAGGAAACAAAACTAAAAAGGAGAGGAGAAGAGAGGAGGAAACAAAACTAAAAAGGAGAGGAGAAGAGAGGAGGAAACAAACTAAAAAGGAGAGGAGACGAGAGGAGGAACCAAAACTAAAAAGGAGAGGAGAGGAGGAAACAAAACTGTAAGAGAGGAGAAGAGAGGAGGAAACAAAACTGTAAGAGAGGAGAAGAGAGGAGGAAACAAAACTAAAAAGGAGAGGAGAAGAGAGGAGGAAACAAAACTAAAAAGGAAAGGAGAAGAGAGGAGGGACCAAAACTAAAAAAGGAGAGGAGGAAACAAAACTAAAAAAGGAGAGGAGAGGAGGAAACAAAACTAAAAAGGAGAGGAGAGGAGGAAACAAAACTAAAAAGGAGAGGAGAAGAGAGGAGGAAACAAAACTAAAAAGGAGAGGAGAGGAGAGGAGGAAACAAAACTGTAGAGAGGAGAAGAGAGGAGGAAACAAAACTAAAAAGGAGAGGAGAAGAGAGGAGGAAACAAAACTTAAAAGGAGAGGAGGAAATAAAACTAAAAAGGAGAGGAGAGGAGGAAACAAAACTGTAGAGAGGAGAAGAGAGGAGGAAACAAAACTAAAAAGGAGAGGAGAAGAGAGGAGGAAACAAAACTGTAGAAAGGAGAGGAAAGGAGGAAACGAAACTAAAAAGGAGAAGAGAAGAGAGGAGGAAACAAAACTGTAAAAAGGAACTGTGTGTGTGTGAATGTGTGAAAGAAGGAGGCATGAGAATCTACACATGCAGTACATGCTGAAGGTTAAATGGGGATTAGACCCTCCTGGAGCTGTGGATGTATTTTCTAGATCTTGACAAGTAGCCTAAGGATGACTTATTAATAGCTGACTCTCACTGTTCAGTGCCAGATGAACGTTAAATGAACGCTCTTCCTTTTGAGAATCGAACAATTCTGCAGTCAGTTATATTAGGTGACAGTATTCAGGGAGAATGGTGTGGAAGTGTGAGATTCATAGAAGCAGGTCAGGATTCCCCTCTCTCTGTCTTCCTCTCTCTTTTCTTTCACACGCCGCCTTTGGGACCTTTACGTTCAAAGAGAATATGTTTTCAGACTAACCCAGTTCCCTGCTTGTTTTTTTCTTATGCTCTCTTTCACTCATTTTCTTTTATATTTCTCAGTATCTGCTTCTCTCAGTTTTAAAGGATTAGTTTGCCAAAAGTTGAAAACATTTATTCACCTTCATATTGTTACAACCTGTGTGACTTTATTTTTTCAGTGGATCACACAAGGAGAAATTCAGAATAATATAAAGAATCCAGTCAGCTCTTTTGGAGCATTCAAGCTTCAAAATTACCCAAAATAACCATAAAAATCACTTAAAAAGAATCATAAAAATAGTCCATAAGTGAGCATTTACAGTTTACATACCCCTTGCAGAATATGCAAAAATGTTAATCATTTTAACAAAATAAGAAGGATCATGAAAATTGCATGTTATTTTTTATTTAGTACTGTCCTGAATAAAGTATTTCACATAACAGATGTTAACATAAAGTCCACAAGATAAAAAAAATAGCTGAATTTATAAAAATGACCCTGTTCAAAAGTTTACATACCCTTGATTCTTAATACTGTGTGGTTACCTGGACTGTTTTTTTGTGATGGTTGTTCATTCTGAGCAGTTAAACTGAGCTCTGTTCTTCAGAAAAATCCTTCAGGTCCTGCATAATCTTTGATTTTCCAGCATCTTTTGCATATTTGAACCCTTTCCAGCAGTGACTGTATGATTTTGAGATCCATCTTTTCACACTGAGGACAATTGAGGGATTTAAACACAACTATTAAAAAAGGTTCAAACATTCACTGATGCTCCAGAAGGAAACACGATGCATTAAGAGCCGGGGATGTAAACTTTTTGAATTGGATAAACAGGGTAAATTATACTTTTTTCTCTTCTGGTAAACATGCAAGAATCTTCTGTTGCTTCCAAAGGGCAGTACTAAATGAAAAAATCTGATCTTTAAACAAAATAAGAAAAAGTTGCACATCATTTCAGCTATTTTTTTTTTTTTTATCTTGTGGACTTTATGTAAACATCTGTTATGTGAAATACTTTATTCGGGACAGTACTAAATAAAAAATAACTTCTTTATTTTGTTCAAATGATTAACATTTTTGCATATTCTGCAAGGGGTATGAAAACATTTGAGTTCAACTGTAAATGCTTCAGTTTTGTGAACCAGATCAAACAATACATTAAAAAGGCTTGAATATATTATTTATTTACAAATTGCATCTAGTTTTCTCATGAACTCTTGTGAGAAGATTTTTAGCAAATAACTTGGTCTGTTTCTCACATAAAGCTATTGTTTGTCTTTAGAAGAATGTATGACCAATTTATGATGACTTTTTGGTCATTCTAGTTTGCAGCCCCAGTATCCATTTACATTCATTATTTTGAAAGGATAATCTTTAGAAATTTACTTTTTGTGTGAATCCCTAACTATACACTGTTTGGAGTCAGCAAGATTTTTTTGTTTAAATTAATACTGAAATAATATTATGCAAGGATGCATTAAAGGGTTAGTTCACCCAAAAATGTCATTCAATTCTGTCATTTATTACTTACCCTCATGCCGTTCCACACCCGTAAGACCTTCATTAATCTTCGGAACACAAATTAAGATGCTTTAGTTCAATTCCGATGGCTCCGTCAGGCCTTCATAGGGAGTAATGTCACTTCCTCTGTCAAGATCCATAAAGGTACTAAAAACACATCTAAATCAGTTCATGTGAGTACAGTGGTTTAATATTAATATTATAAAGCGACGAGAATATTTTTGGTGCGCCAAAAAACAAACAAAATAACGACTTATTTAGTGATGGCCGATTTCAAAGCAATGCTTCAGGAAGCATCGGAGCACAGTGAATCTGTGTATCGAATCTGCAGTTCGGAGCGCCAAAGTCACGTGATTTCAGCCGTTTGGCGCATATGGTTTGGCGGGTTTGAACCGCGATCCGATTCATGATTCGACACACTGATTCATAACGCTCCGATGCTTCCTGAAGCAGTGTTTTGAAATCGGTCATCACTAAATAAGTCGTTATTTTGTTTTTTTGCCGCACCAAAAATATTCTCGTCGGTTTATAATATTAATATTGAACAACTGTACTCAGATGAACCGATTTAAATATGTTTTTAGTACCTTTATGGATCTTGAGAGAGGAAGTGACATTACTCCCTATGAAGGCCTCACGGAGCCATCGGATTTGAAATAAAATATCTTAATTTGTGTTCTAAAGATGAATGAAGGTCTTACGGGTGTGGAACGGCATGAGGGTGAGTAATAAATGACAGAATTTTCATTTTTGGGTGAACTAACCCTTTAAACTGATCAAAACTGTCAGTAAAGACATTTAAAATGTAACAAAATATTTGATTTGAAATAAACACTTCTTTTGAACCTTCCATTCATCAACAAATCTTTAAAAAAATGTAACACCGTTTCTACAAAAATATTAAGCAGCAGTTTTCAGTTTCATTGGTAAAAATAAGAAATGTTTCTTCAGCACCAAATCAGTTTATTAGAATACTTTCTGAAGGATCATGTGACACTGAAGACTGTTGTAATGATGCTGAAAATGATTTTTCTCACTGTGTGATTAATAAATAAAGGATCCTTTTGACTTGGAACAGTAAACAACCAGCTAGCAGTAAAGGACAATGTTAAGGACAGTCAGACTCCTGTGAACAACACCAATAACGTCACGTTCAAAGAGCCCAGAGCACTTAAAGAGATTGGACTGATGGCGTTAATGGTACATGGATGGAGCGGAAGATACACTCGTTTATCATGCCACTAAAACACAAAACCACTCCACAGATATGAACCTTCCTTTGCTGCGCAAACCCTCCTCCATTATTCATGTCCTGTGACTTACCAAGACCCATTCTGCAGTTTTTCTTTTTAAAGAAACAGTGGCTTACGTGGAGGCCTCAGGAACTACTAATAAAATGGCCAGCGGTGGATCATCTTACCCCTGTTCCTCCCTGTTATCTGTGCAGGAATCTCCCAGCCCTCTTTCTCCACTCCCTGCATAGATGAATTTGGCCTAATCCAGCCATTTGTGCTGAGTGATAGAATTTCATACCTGAGGGCAGGAGGCATTGAGAACGCGGGTAAGATAGACAGGACGGCCATTGTTTTACCTGGGCGTGCACCCCAGACTTTTAATGGGGGGAGGGTGGGTTATAGATGGATTGAGAGAGGATAGATGGGAAACTGCTGCAGGGGAAGTTCAGGCAGGTGGAGAAAGGGAATAAAACAAGGGAGTGGCCACGTTCCACGACATTCGGTCAGGGCTGCAGTGCTTTTGTGGTGGGTGGTAAGTAAGAAGGTTATTGCACTTTCAGGGCACTGGGCAAGTTTAAAGATAACCGCATTATTCAGAGGGTCAGGGCAAATACGCTTGAGATTGATTAAGGATCAAATGGTTGAACTCAGAAGTAACAGGGCAGCTAGTCTCTTTCTGTAATTGCCAATGAGGATATGGATAAAAGGCACATTAGATTGTTACCCCCCTCCCGTCCTTCTCTCTAGCGTACATCCCCTTTTCACAATCACCCTGAGCACTTCACGCCATCTTACCATCCATCAAAGACTCCGGTTTGCCCTACAGTCAGGAACATTCTCTTAGATTACAGATGGATAAGAACGGATCATCTTACAGTCAAGCTGGCCCTCAGCCAAACATGGGCGATTTATAACAAAAATGATATAAACGCGAGGAAGAATAGCTCAGGGAGGATAAAAGGTAAAAGGTAGAGGAATGGGTGAGAGATTAATGAAAGCTAATGGAAAGTGAATCAGCGATGTCCTTGTAGGATATCTGTCATTTTCAGCGCTATAACATTTTGTGCCTGGTGTAGTAAGAGGAATGCATTTGAGTGTCACACTCTCACACACATGCATATTTTTGCATTATGCAGCAGCATGTGTGTGATCTTTTCTCGTGAGTGGATATGCTCTTGTTTGGCTGGTCTCTCGGTGCTTCTGTCTGTTAGGCTGTTTGTTCTCCTGTAGTAATAAGCGGGTTTCGTTTGTACACACTGACCTCAATACATCTATTTGTTTCCTCTGTAAAGCTAAGCAATCATTCCCTTGATGAAAACATTTGAGTTACTAGATGGGTTGCCCACAGTAGTACGTAATAATACACCACAATAGCCACTTTGAATGCATTTGGTGAATGAATCATCATGAGTCAGGTGTATTTAATGTGTTAGGCTAATATTAAAATTAGAACTGTCAATTACTGTTAATTTAGACAATTTTAATATATTTAAATGTTATATTTTTTTAAATAAATTTAATATTTTATATTAAATGTTATATTTTTTTAAATACATTTAATATTTTTTAAAATATATATTATAAATATCTTATATTTAAATATTAGAATATAAACATTTAAATATAATTTTTTTAATATTTTAAATATTTAAGTAAGTACTCTCCAAGATTTTCTAAGTTCCTTTTTCATAAAAAACAACAATTATGCAAAAATTAGTGTTTGGTTTTGCAATTTCTGTGTAATGATGAATGTTAAAATTTAAACTGTCAGTTGTTAATTTTAAACTTATTATTACTTTAGAATATTTTAAAACATTTTACATATTTTTTTAATATTTTTTCTTGTTTTTCTACAAATAATATGAGATTGCTTACTTCAATCTCATATTATTTGTAGAAAAACAAGAAAAATTTAGAGCTGTAAATTTACTTTATAAAGTATAAATTAATGTCTTATATTAATTATAAAAATAATACATTTATACTAATTATTTTTTAATACAATAAAACAGTTTGTTCATAGTTTTTATATTTCAATTTTCCTTAAGATCCTTATAAGAAAAAGCTAGTACCTGAGCAAATGTGCCATTTGCCAATAATTCTCTGGGTTTTGTTAATTTTCACTCTTTCTTATGAGCAATTTCAGTTTTGATTGATGATGGTTGATGGCCAATATTCTAGCTAACTTCAAGCTGTTCCTGTCTGGACTTGATGAGGAAGCGTGTCTGAGTATACAGAGCCCATCTCCCACGAGCCATCCTGCCTCTCAGTGATTCCTGCTGCAGGGAGGAGCCACCATTGGGCCCCACAGTGGAGCCAAGACCAGATTTATCAAAGGATTAGGGTGTGAATCTGCCTCTGTGTCTGAAACACGTGCACGGATCCCTGTGACGTGAGGGGGAGGTATAAGAAGAAGGGGGGCCGCAGAAGGGGGAGATGAAGACAGAAAGTATACCTGTGAACTTCTTTCCAACTTTAATCAGTTTCAGAGCGGAGCAAAGGTACTTTCAGCACGACTGCATCTGGCCTGTAACTCTACAGACAGACTCAGCACTTTTCCATGAGAGACAGACGGGTAATTAAAGCCTCACAGCCTTGATTCACCTGCTTATAAGATCAAAGCACAGTCCATTCTGGGGCTTTTCGTCTTTGGCCGTGTATGATCTCACTGGGGTGTCATTACACACGTGTTGTCTGTCATTACTTCACCCTTAATTTATCCATTGGAAACCTTCCTGACTGAAAATAGGCTATGTGTGCGGCTGTATCTGTTTGTTTGCGTGAGTACTGAGGAAAATTACATGATAGTTATGATATAGCAGTGTTGAGGAATAACAATATTAATGTTAATAACATTAATAACTAACTAACATTAATAATAACTAACAGTAGCTCAGATTTTTTAGTAAAATAGTGTAGCTTGCTTCACAAGCTCCTTTTCTGAATAGCAGTGTAGTGTGATGGATTCTGTATTGTCACATTGTTTTGCACAAACAGATTTGTCTGGATTTATGAGGCAATAATCAAGCACACTTTCACACTTTCTTATTCATAATATTTATATGTAGTGTTATGAAGTTTAGTAAATTAGTTGTTACGCATTAAAATGCAGTTCTGTTTGCATTTTATGTCTTCTTTTTTGGTATAAATATTTAGTTAACCGCTGCTGTTCATCACTGTTTTTATACTGTTTGTACACTACCGTTCAAGTTTAGGGTCGGTAAGATTATGTTTTGAAAAAAAGTCTCTTCTGCTCACCAAGGCTGTCAATAGATCTTCCCAAATTTGACACATTGCACCTTCAAAGGGTTAGTTCACCCAAAAATGAAAATTCTGCCATTTATTACTTACTTATTACTTATTACTTATTACGATGGCTCCGTGAGGTCTGCATAGGGAGCAGTGACATTTCCTCTTAAGATCCATAAAGGTACTAAAAACATATTTAAATCGGTTAATGTGAGTACAGTGGTTCAATATTAATATTAGAAAGCAACAAGAATATTTTTGGAGCGCCAATTATTTAGTGCCTTATTTAGTGATGGTCGATTTCAAAACACTGCTTCATGAAGCTTCGGCGCATAATGAATCAGCTTATCGAATCATGATTCGGATCGCGTGTCAAACCCGCCAAACTGCTGAAATCACGTGACTTTGGCTCTCCGAACTGCGAATTCGGCACACTGATTCATAACGCGCCGATGCTTCCTGAAGCAGTGTTTTGAAATCGGCCATCACTATATAAGTCTTTATTTTGTTTTTTTTGGCGCACCAAAAATATTCTCGTCACTTTATAATATTAATATTGAACCACTGTACTCACATGAACTGATTTAAATATGTTTTTAGTACCTTTATGGATCTTGAGAGAGGAAATGTCCTTACTCCCTATACAGACCTCACGGAGCCATCGGATTTCAACTAAAATATCTTAATTTGTGTTCCGAAGATTAACGAAGGTCTTACGGGTGTGGAACGGCATTAGGGTGAGTAATAAATGACAGAATTTTCATTTTTGGGTGAACTAACCCTTTAATACATGCATTTTTGTATGTAAATTGTACCAGTAAATTGACTAGCGCAAACCTTAGTAAATCACTTTGCATAATTCATTTAAATACTCTCCTCTCATAAATTTTGCATCTCAAAGGGAAACTCCTACAAATGCATATGCAATAAGGTCAGCCGCAAAAATAACCTTGTCCATCCCTTTTCAGAGTTAATTTTTTCACTGCATGTCTTCAGTAAATCCTGACAGTCGTTTTTTAAACACCAAAAGATGGTTTGCGCTGGCACAAGCAGTTAGTAAATGTGACCCTAATAGTCAAGCTACCATTTTTTAAAAACTGGTTAACTACTTAAAACTAGCTTTTCAAGCTACGAACAAATTTTTTTAAATACCTTCATTAATACTGGGATACGGACAGTGTTTTTCTGCGATGTCCATACATGTAAACTTGACTTTGGTTTTGAGAGGTGACAGTGGCTGCTTGGTTTGCTCGTCTCGTTTATCTGTGTCCATTTACAGAAGTGCTTAAATCAGGTGGATCCATGTTCAACACAAGCTCATTTAACACCTGCTTTGATTTAATCTAATTTAGAGTCTGATATGGTGACCTCCTAAATATGTGCACACACTGTAACCCAATATATAATTCACGTTGGAGTAAATCAACATAAAATACTGAAATTATAGCACCCATAAATATCATTTGGGCTATTATGATAGTGCAGCTCCCATAGGCATATAATTTGTGGTGACATTTTAAATCACAGGTCTGACAATACACACATTCCTTATCTGTTTTCTTCTCTTTTACTGTCTCTCTTCCTCACACAAAAACAAATCATTTAGCTGCTTCACACTTTTCTCTTGTAACCTTTCTTCTGTCTCTCTTAGTATTCAGTCAAGACAGAAGCACCTTGTAGTGGAAGTGCGCTGCCGTGAATGTGTGTTTATGTCTGTTTGTGTAGGTATGATGTGTGGGATTAATGTCAGACATGCTGGGGCTCATACCAGCCTCCCGCTGTAGCGTCTTGGAGGCTTATCACAGTCAATCTTCTCTTTGTTCACCTCACTCTCAGCACGCACACACACACGGACCGCAGACATGGCTCATATAGCAATGGCATGATGGTCAGGATCCGAGGCTTCAAAATGCTGAGCACATGCAGTAAGTGATGCAGTTGGGGAGAAGTTTTTATCTCTCTGCGAAACTTCTACTCAACATCAGAGGCTCTTGGGGAGGGGTTTATACTGCAGGGCCTAAAGATAGAGAAGGGGAGGCTAATTGATTAAGAGCTGTGAAAAAAAAGGATAAAAGGAATTTATATCCTGTTTGATATCTGCGGAGGGGTCAGCAAGCAAGGTCACAGTAGCACCTCCTTGTGGCCAAATATAGCATGTGACGCAGCCAGACGATTCCAGTGACAGCACTGCTTGAATTTGTTCTGCTTTTAACATGAGTCATTTAAAGGGCTGAGACAGTCACTCATAGGCTATGTTTGAAATGGCATACTGCTCATACTATTTCTGTGGTATGCAGCATGTATATTGTGTGCAGTATGTGAATATTCTGTACATACATTGCTGTTAAAAGGTTTGGGGTCAGTAAGTTATTATTTTTATTATTAAGCAGCACAACAACTGTTTTCGACATTGATAATGATAAAAAAGTGACACTAAGAACTGGAGTAGCTTAATGGCTGCTGAAAATTCAGCTTTGCGATCACAGGAACTCAATATTAAAAGAGAAAACAGTTTTTTAAACCAAATTTTTTTAGTCACATAAAAAAAAAAAAAACTCCACAGGAAGTGGCGAAGTCATGCAGTCTGTGAGGGACAGATCGTTGGACATTCAAATGTTCGCCTATCATTCATCGACCTCAAATATGGCTTATCATCTTAAACATGTAAGTAGTAGCAGTTTTATATGGCTGCTCACTTTAACGTTAACCTAGAAAAATGTGGACTATTCAAGTGTTTGTGCGGAGCGTGAAAGCTGAATAGTAGTGTGCTTACTGCAGTTAACATGGAGGCGCCGGTGCGATCACTTGCACTTAAATGTTTAGTTCACCCAAAAATGAAAATTACCCTCATGTCGTGAAGTCGTTCCACAACCGTAAGACCTTTATTCATCTTCGGACCACAAATTAAGATATTTTTGATGAAATCCGATAGCTCAGTGGTGTGCAGTGGTGTTCTGAAATGAGGAGGCACATTTTTGAATTTTTTATGAATCAAATGTAAATTCATGTGGATTACTCTTAACGTTGACACATCTTCCTTGTTAAATGAACATTATTTTACATTTCATCAAAAAAGAAACCAAATACAATTCTATTTTGTAATTTTACATTAACAACGTATTGTAATAAATGTTCTATTTATCAAAACCAAGTCATCAAGTTAGTGTTTTAAGCATTTCTGCATTCATTCCAAAATAATAACTAAAGGCTGTAACAATTTAAACAATATATTTTATTTGTGTATTGATGTTTTTCTTTTTAATAGTCAACTTAGGCTATTTTGGATCATCGTGACTTTCCCCCATTCATTCTCAATTACCACCCACAAAACCCACCGCACGCTGGGGATCTAATGGTTTTCTATGAGGGAAAAGGGAGGCATGACTCCTGCTGTAACTTTACCTGCGGGTGTCGCTGTTGGGCATTGTTCCATTAGAAATACGAGTGACTTGCGCTCTTTTTAATGTCATAATTTGTAATATTTGTGTTGTTGTATATGTAATATGGATCAATTTCTCATCCTTTTTTTTTGAGGAGGCACTGCCTCCCTTGCCTCCTCGGAGGAAGTGACCCTGTGATAGCTGTATGACTCCTCAATAGACAGCAATGTAACATCCAATATCAAGGTCCAGAACGGTACTAAAGACATCATTAAAATGGTCAACATGGATATTTTTCTTACAAAAACGCATTGTTTTGCTTCAAAAGGCCTTTATTTATTAACCCCCTGGAGCCATATGGATTTTTGTTTTGTTTTTTTGCTTCAAAATGTGGCCTCCTATTCACAACCATTATAAAGCTTGGAAGAGCCAGGATATTTTTTAAATATATCTCCAATTGTGAAAGAAGATAGTCATATACCTAGGATGGCTTAAGTGTGAGTAAATAATGGGATAATTTTCATTTTTGGGTGAACAATCCCTTTAAACAATTAATGTTATATACAGTTTTATACTGTGTATTTACTACTTTATACAAAATAAAGATGTTGTACTTCACAGTACGCAATAAACAGTACCTAACATTCCATTCTGAACACAGCGAATGATCTTGTACAGTCTTGTCTCATTCCTTATGCTTTATGCATTGGACTGTATAAATAAAACATTTAGCATTTTACACTGCATTCTGTTTCACATGCTATTTGAAGCAAATCATAGGCAGTATACAATATATTCTGCTCAGTATACTATAAGCAGTATGCTAATATTCCATTCCAGACATAACAATATCATTGGCTTTCATTCATTTCTTATAATTTAGACACTGGACTCTAAAACTGCAGTAGTCAGATTTTGGTAAACTGAGCTTTATGCATATGTTTCTTCATACGGTATTTGTTGACGCACTTGAGTTTCGACTGAAGGAAGCCAGGCGAAGTGCAGAAGTGTCGAGAAGTGTTTTCATTCTAATTAAATGGGAATCTTAATGAGTAGCTCTCTCCACAGACCTCGAGCCACTTTCATGTGCTCAGTCTGAGTGAAGAAATCGAGCCATTGGGTTAGAGAGGCGGCTGGTAACCCAGACGGATTTAGGGCGTATAAAATGTTTAAAAGAAAAAAAAAAGTAAAAAAATGAACAGTTCCAGCTCTAAAATCTGACTGGATAAGCAACTTTTGTTGAAATAATCAATACAGTCATAGAAACCAAGCAACCCAGCAGAATGTTTTTAATTTGTCACAAGGTGTTTCCATCCACCTATCTGTGTGAAGTTTGGGATATTGCATAAAAACACTGGATGGAAAAGCTAAGATGTGCATAAATTCTAAAAATGCAACACTTGTGCACTCAATTGAGGCAAATAATATTTTTATCCGATATGAAGATATGTGCATAAACTACGATAGAAACACATTTACTGAATAAATTTATGCAACAAAAAACTCACTTGGCTTTGCCTCAACAGAGGATGTGACTTGAGTAACTAGACTAACCAGTGGACCAATTTCATTGCATAGCATCTCAAATGTTGGTTTGTTCATTCTAAAATGCCTGAGCCAAAGTCTGTCATCAACAATCGTGTCTCGCACAAGTCACATGATTGCGATTTAGCTTTATAAGACTGTGTTTGTGTCTTTTATTCTGAGGTTGGTTTTCATGGCAGATTGCGTTGGCGGTCAGATGAGGGACAGGCTGTCTTTCCCCTCCATTCTGAGACGGGACTGGAATAGCGAGCAGCGCTATGCTGCCGTCACAGTAATTGGACCTAAATTGGTTAAATGAATGAGCCATTTCTGCTGCCTTGGTCACAGCTGAGGACAGGACGGACATAGGCCCGCAGGTCCCCCACCGGACGGGTCTGTCAGCATACAGATGAATGAAAAGAAAGAAATTAATTTACCACAGACAGTTTGTGATTTTTTTTTTTTTTTTTCGATTGGCAAAAGTGATGAGATCTGATGAATTTTGGTTGGAGAACTGATTTGATTGTTTTCCTTCTAATTTACAACTGTAGACAGTTGAAGACAAACCTCGACCTTATCAGCAGACTGTCTTAGGTTTCAGCTAATTAAATCTCTCCTCGGCACAAAAATACACGGACGTCGTCAGCAGTGCACGACAAAACTGTCACTGGCAATATTAACAAAACTCACTGAGCATACCTAGCCTACTTTATTCTCCACAAATGTGGTATAAGCAAATGTAAATGCAACACAAAACGGTGTCTGAAAAAGCTTTTGAAACACATAATCATGAATTGCAAACGCACTGTGCCGTTCTGTCGCGGCATGCTTTAATTAACACATCTGAGTTTCAAAAGCAAAATAATGAAGACGTACAAACAGTTTTCGTCCCATGCTGCGTACCTCCTCTAATATACTCCAACTGTTCCTACTTACAGTTTTCATTTGATGGTTGAAGGAGATGGCACCTGTCTGCTGTAATACAAGCAATAATTACATAGAACTTTTAGTTCTGGAATATGCAGTGCACATCTGGGCCTTTTATATAATCTGTGATTTTTTTACAATGTTTATACATAATAAAATAAACGTCAACTGGTTTATGTTTTTTGGTGCAGCAATTTCGGTGCCACCAGTGGAACCAAATGGAATTGCAAATGCATAATGGACAAATTCCAAATGCTGTTTTTGTGCCTTTAAAGGGAACGTTATTCATGATTTTGCTCAGTTAGGGAAGTTTATTTATTTTGTGGTTATTTTGAGGATTTTTTATGCCTTCAAGATCATTTGATGAGTGTGAAACCTGAGGTCTACTTTTAGTTAGTTACTCGTCAGCACTGAATGTCGCTAATCAGGATGGCCATGATTAAAATACACTGAGCTGGTGAGAGAGAGACAGACAGAGAGCAGTGGATTCAAAGGGGACTAAACATCTATATGGATCTCTCATCTCATTAATCTGCATTTGCTCCAATCTCACCCTCCTCTGGATCATCTGCACGACAGGTGCTCAGCGAGGGGCTCTGAGGGACCCTGCCTCTCACTCCTCCCTTTGCTTGCTTACTGCTCTTTCTCTCTCTCACTCACTCCAATTTGTTCAGGACCACTGCTGCTTGCCAGGGGACATCTGTGTTCATCCAAAGCCAGCCATCCTTTCATCCCTTTCTTTTACCCTTTCTCTCATTTCTTGCTGTTGCATTCATTGCATCCCTCCTTTACTCATGTTCCACTTGTTTTACCTGAACGTACAGAAGGGAACAGTGAAGAGAAGAAGAGAGGAATTAAGTACATGGCACTTTCCAGAAGCAGGATACAAAATAGATATTTTATTCAACAGTAATTTTTAATTTATATGGAGTTTGAATTTTTTAAGACCTCTTAAAAGAGTTTAATTTAAAATGTATAATAATAATAATAAGAACTTGACCGCATTACAGTTCCATATGCAAAGTACGATGTGATCAACACACACACATACAGTACGGACACACACTCACACAGAAACGTAGTGGTGTAACGGATCAGCAAAAAAAAAAAAAAAAAAATGGGGGTTTTAAGACAAATGTAACTTTGCTTAACATTTAACTTAAGAAACACTTTAAGTAAACTAATAAAGTTCAAACATCATTAAAGACAAGTGATTAGACAGTAAAAATAAGAATACACGAATTAAAACAGATAAATACTATAGAACAGTTACAAATAAAGTTATGTCTAACAGTAGTATAGAATTGTAATAATATAAATAAATATTGTAATTACACTGTATGTATAGTGTTCATTGTATAAATCAAATATAGATTAATCACAGTTAAAGTTGTTTTGTTGTTTAACAATTAATGACATTGCAGTTATTTTTAGGCTACTGCCACCAAAGAGTATAGAAGTCAGTATAAGTTTTTTGCTGTCACTAAATGCACAGAATCAATGCATAAATGCATGATCGAATGCACGGAACCAATATGATGAAATGCATCTGATTTCTTTCTCAAGTTATCTCAACTGTTTAGGTTCACTTAAGACTTTATAACCAACTGTATACAAGAATACTTGGCAAGAAGGGGATTTTGAGACCTTTTTTGTGTGTATGTGAGTCGCGAAACAGAGCTCGATTATGTGTTCGCACGCCATCTGAAAGGCGCCTCTGTGCTTGAGTGTGTGCACAGAAAACAATGTGCGATTGCAGAATTTGACTTTTCTTGCATTTAAATTGTTTAAAAATGCTTGAGTGTTTTAAATTGTAAAGACTTACAAACATGTGCAAATAATAAACTTTCACCATATAATGGCTAAATGCAGTTAATCCACGAATCACATGCTTTCTGAACCGTGGGGCCTGGTTTGTACGAATCATGGATCAACCAATACAATACAATACAACACAATAGTTTAACATCTTAAAAGCTATATGATATTTCTCACTAGTGAGTTAAAAACGGCGCTGTTCTTGGAGCAGATGAGCTTACAGTTTCGCTATTAGTAGAGAAACACAGTTGAGAGACGCACAGACTCAGGTAGTTCACATACGCTTAATCTCTCTCTCTCTCTCTAACTGCATTTATAACTGCATTATTCTGCTATCAATGACTGAAGCCTCCATTACTAGCTCTAACGGAGGCTTGGGATTAGATGCGTAGTCCTACACACAAGAGCGTTTTAAGGACAAAAACCTGACAAATGTCTTGAAATACATCACCTAAACAATGTTTTGAGGTGTGGTAACCATTGTATAAGTGGAGTAATTGACTCCGGGCCGTTGAATTATTGAAAAATAATTCCGCTTCACGTCGTGGCCGCATTACCACCTCGGTTGTGTATTATTTTTTGAATAATTCAGTTATTCCTTACATTATTATTATATAATTTTGTTTCAACAAATAGGTGAACTGTCTTAATGCAGTTGAATGTAAAGTAGGGCTGCACAATTTATCACACTATACGAAAAATAACATTGAACTTAAACGTGATTATCGCTTAAAAGCGATTCATAGTGCAATTATGAAATTGCAAAGGCTTTTTATTTTTATGCACAGCTTGTCAATGAAGTATGGCTCCAAATGCTAATATATCTGAAAGCACTGCGAGTTTTAGTCGCTTATAATGTACATTTTAAAAAGCAACACAGGTCAAACATCTTCCCAGACATGAGTAGCATTTATTAATATCTTGTCCAACAAAAGACAAAAGACAACATTTAATAACATTTCATAATGACAGTTGAGCATCCTTCTGTTAGATGATATGGCTTCTTACACAGAATAAGGCAGTTGTGTGTTTAATCAATCAAAGTGTTTCCATCTTCTGTTTATTCAGCAACAGTTATATGACACGTGTTATCTTCTGCGGCAGGGCATATTTAGAGTTTCTGCGCAAGAGCACCCTCTGGCTTTCAGTTGGAGAAGCATTTACTACTGATCACAGAGCCGTACAGCTCTGACAAGCTGTGCATAAAATAATCGCAGCTTTTGCCAAATCACGTGCGGTTTGATCACACAGTCCTAATTTAAAGTCTATAAAATAAAATAAAAAATCCATGCAGTGCTTCCCACACATAGACTTTACTTGGGCGGGCCGCCCTGGTATAATAACGGCCGCCCAAGTATATTTGGAGACAAATTTTTGCTTTTATTTTTATCCTCTTATACTTTTATATCTGCCCAATATAATGAAACCATCCGCGATCGATTAACTAATCGTTTCATACCTGCTCGTTATGTGTGCGTCAGAACTGTTTACTCCCGCTGACATTCCCACAGGCGCTGCATTTTGCAAAGTCACAAGAGGGCGCTGTTGTGCGTTCTACAAGCTCGCGCAACAGCTCTTCAGACTGCTTCAAAGTGATTCTCAATCAATGAAAAGTGCAGATTTATGCCAAGTGATTACTAATGAACTCAAGTTGATGAATTATTACAATGTCTACTTCATAGCCTTTATATAAAATGTTTTATACGGTTGTTTTATAATCTGAAGGATCAGCCTACAATAGTACAAACATTTCAAAATAAGAGTCCCGGTGTATTGTGGGCTTGTTTATAATTAAAAGTCACACGCTAAGTTTTTTCTTTTTCTTTTGGACATTATTGGTATTTTAGTTGCATAATAAATTATATTTAATTTGATTTCCATTTAATTCATAGTAAATTATTGTAGTCTCCCCCACAGGAAGAAGAGACTAAGAACATTATTTGACATATATTATTCATTATATACGTTTTACTATTAAAATCTGTGTCCCATTCACTGAGAGAGACACTATATGACAGCAAGGAGAACATAGGAAATAACAATTTAAATGCTGTAATTTTGCATAATTTACAATGCATAATAATGCATTGCAATATTATGCAATATTAGTATGTAATTAAATGTAATAGTATGCTATGTAATTAAAATTAATTTCAGTTAATAAAAATACTGTTAAAAATCACACATTATTTGTTTGTCACATGCAGTAGATCATTTTTGTGTAATAGGAGGATTTTTCACCCAGCTACCACCGCAAGTATATTTCAAATCTGTGGGAAGCACTGCCATGTTTTTTTTATTATTATTATTATTACAGTCCAGAAAGCATGCAAAATAATGTTGCTTCTTGGGTGTCAAAAAAGAATGTCAGCACAATAATGACAGCTATTTGACAGTGCTCTATGCATACTGTATGTATTCAAATTTGCAATATTGTTGACCAAGGGAGCAGCCTGAGGCCAGAAATGCTGTGGGTGCTTCTCCGCACCTGAAGAAACAAAGTCACCGATTTCTGTTCCAATGCAACCAATTAAACTCCTGACCTCGCAGTTTGAAGGTGACCAGCCAGCTAATGAGATACAGCTCAGTGCCTTTTAAGCATGTTTTAACGTTAACATCCTTTTATTTTTTAGCCATCGCAGAAATCTTCCCTCCTTTCCTTCCGTGGCTGTGTCAGCCTTGACCTCATCATGATTATTCCTTATCTCCAAACTATTTCATCCTTATCTCCTCCCCGCGCTCCTCACAATTACGCCAGCCCTCTGAAAATGGCAAACGCATGGGGTAAGAAATAGGATTGCCAAGCTTCAGTATTAGAGAGTGTCAGGCACGCCTGAGATTCCATTTATCAGGCCCAAACAGGCTCCGAATTATTTGAGTTTGTTGAATCGCTTCCCCTCGCCTTTGATCTTCCCGTGCCCTTCTCTCTATTTATAAACCCCTCCTCCCCCACTCTTTCTACCGCACTTCTCCCATATCCACACACAGCCCTGGATCATTCTCTCCCAAATCCTCTTCCCAAAGATTCCTTTCACACCAGCTCCCTTATCCCTGTGCGCGTTTGTCCTTCGGTCCCTGGCTGCCCCCTTGCCGCAGGATCTTTGAATGTGGTGATTACGGCCCCCGACGTGTGTTGCAGGATTCCTAACATGTCACTGGCTTTAAACGACAACCAAAGCCCGGTCCTCCGCCCCCCTACTCCAGCCCGATCAGGTTCCCGCAGCTTGTTAGGAGAATCAGACTCAGATACAGTGGCAGAACAACATCTCCTCCTGCGCCACATGGGCTTGATGAGGCTGTTAAGACCGTTGGTATTATCATCAAGGCACTTTGTCTGTCAGTGGAGGATCTGGTAGTGTTGCAGTGTCCAATCAACATGCTTGTTTGAATCCAGTGGTCTTAGTTGTCATTGTGCAGGTTTAAGATGCGTTCTAGCACCATACTTTATCTGAACAGTAAGTATGAAATCTTATTCCCCTTTTATCGTACATAAACGCATGACACACACGCGCGCTCGCATGCACTTACCCTGTCACGGTGATTTACAGTGTGAGCTGGGCCCTGAAAGTGTTCTTTAATTTAATGAGGTAATTATACACTAGGGGCAGGAAGCAGACTGGACCTGATTTATGCATGCTGGCCGTGTTGTTTTGTCACACACTTTGACTCTGCTGCAAGGACAACTGTCCCCCACACACTTCGAGTGCACTCGTGTTCTGCTCCCCTCTGTGTTTCTCTCTACATCTCTCTCGGTTGTCAACAAATCTGTGTCGTTTCGCAGCTGGCATGTGAACAGACTAAACGGGTTTGAGTCTTTTCTCGTTGGATCAGTCACACATGTCCTGAATTATGTCAGCACTGTATTGCAGTGACAAGCAAACAGTGCCAGCGAGAGTGGCGGTTTACATTAGAGCTTAGTCTTCTGTCTTGTTTATGTGGCTGAAGTGGGAATTGGAAGTTCAGACATCAACTAACTTTTTTTCTCTTAGAATGTTATACAGATCGTTCACTTAAAAATGAAAGTTATGTTATGTACTGCAATTCATACTGAAAATTCATACTGGTTTTCAAACTCCAAACAGGACAAAAAAGCTGTTATTTATTGAAGCTTGTGTTGCATTTATTTATTTGATCAAAAATACAGTAAACACAGAAAAACTGAAATATTACAATTTTAAATAACTGTTTTCTATTTTAATATATTTTAAAATGTAATTTATTCCTGTGATGGCAAACCTGAATTTTTACATGACACGTGACCCTTCAGAAATCATTCTAATATGCTGATTTGCTGAAGACATTCTTCTTATTATTAATATATTTTTTTAGGATTTTTTTAATAAATGTAGAATAATATTATTAAAGGTGCCCTAGAATGCTTTTTTACAAGATGTAATATAAGTTAATATAAGTCTAAGGTGTCCACTGAATGTGTCTGTGAAGTTTCAGCTCAAAATACCCCATAGATTTTTTTTTTTTATTAATTTTTGTAACTGCCTATTTTGGGGCATCATTAAATATGCGCCGATTCAGGCTGCTTCCCCTTTAAATGCTCGCGCACCCCGTCCACGAGCTCGCGACTCTAATACATTGCATAAACAAAGTTCACACAGCTAATATAACCCTCAAATGGATCTTCACAAAATGTTTGTCATGCATGCTGCATGCATGCATCAGATAATGTAAGTACAGTATTTATTTGGATGTTTACATTTGATTCTGAATGAGTTTGAGGCTGTGCTCTGTGGCTAATGGGCTAAAGCTAGCATTACACACTGTTGGAGAGATTTATAAAGAATGAAGTTGTGTTTATGAATTATACAGACTGCAAGAGTTTAAAAATGAAAATAGCGACGGCTCTTGTCTCCGTGAATACAGTAATAAATGATGGTAACTTTAACCACATTTAACAGTACATTAGCAACATGCTAACGAAACATTTAGAAAGACAATTTACAAATATCACTAAAAATATCATGATATCATGGATCATGTCTAGGGATGTCCCGATCACGTTTTTTTACCCTTGAGTCTGAGTCCGAGTCATTTGATTTTGAGTATCAACCGATACCGAGTCCCGATCCGATACTTCTATAATACATAAAAAAGAATAAAGAAGAGCGAAAAAAACATATCCAGGATCCAGGAACAGTGCTTTTCAGGTTTTTCAGGTATCTAACAGTAGTTTTCACGTACAGAAAATGGATAAAGTAATCAAATATAAAATATCACTGCATATTATCTTTACTGTATAAAATAAATAAAGATTAATCATTACTGAAGTTACAAAAACTATTCAGTCAAGAGCAGTGAGTGATTTCTTTGTTATTTGTTGTTTGATTTAACATTAAAATCAGGCAGCAGGAATAGTTTTTTTTTTCCCTTTAAGACATGCACGATCTAGTACATATAGGCCTACTGTTACACATGCGCTGTCTTTCTCGACTAATATACGTTCACTTAAGACATAACCGACTATGTTTGCTAGGATACTCGCTAAGACGGGCATGTTGACAATTTTTTGTATGAATTTGTCCGCTGAAGCGCAAGACTTGAAAGTGAACTCAGTATTTGCGCGCTGACTGAAATAAGCGTGTGCACGCTTCGGATGAGCGCACACAAATCTTCTCACAGCGCGTGCGAGTTCTCTTTCGCGACTTGTTCTTGAAGGTTTAAATCAGCAAGGCTTAAATGAGTTTAGTTTAAACACAGATAACAACGTGTGCTGTTCAGGTCTCACCTGCGCTCGCGCTATCAACACCCGGGTGATGACGGCGTAAATGACTGGACATTAGAGCAGACGGCACTCGCAGTGAACAGTTTACAAATAGTGACTGTTTTGTCCACGCTTTCTGATTATCGTTGTTGTAACGTTTTGCGCATCCATCGACTGAAACATACATTATTTGAACTCTGTCTGTCTGTTTTCCATGTTGCTATTTTAAACAAACCATATTAACCAATAGATGCGATCGTCATTCGAGATTGACCGCGGTGCAAGTGCGTACCGAACCGTAAGTGGATTTTTTACCGAGAACCGTTGCACCCCTAATACATAGCCTATATATCCGAGTCCTGATCGGAAGGTAACGTCCGATTCCGATCGAGTCTGAAACCATGTGATCGGGCCCGATTTCCGATCACGTGATCGGATCTGGACATCCCTAATCATGTCAGTTATTATTGCTCTATCTGCCATTTTTCGCTATTGTCCTTGCTTGCTTACCTAGTCTGATGATTCAGCTGTGCACAGATCCAAATGTTAATACTGCCTGCCCTTGTGTAATGCCTTAAACATGAGCTGGCATATGCAAATATTGGGGGCGTACATATTAATGATCCCGACTGTTAAATAACAGTCGGTGTTATGTTGAGATTCGCCTGTTCTTCGGAGGTCTTTTAAACAAATGAGATTTACATAAGAAGGAGGAAACAATGGAGTTTGAAACTCACTGTATGTCATTTCCATGTACTGAACTCTTGTTATTCAACTATGCCAAGGTAAATTCAATTTTCAATTCAATGGCACCTTTAATGAAATTTCAAAAGAACAGCATTTATATGAAATCCTTTGTGAGTAACATTATAAATGTCTTTTGTCACTTTTGATCAATTTAATGCGTCCTTGCTGAATAAATACTAATTTATTAAAAAAAACAAAAAAAAAACCTTACTGTAATTTATTGTTTGTTCGGATGCCAGGGATATTAGTAAAAAATGACTTAAAGGGGTCCTATAATGGCAATTTAACAAGATGTAATATAAGTCTCTGGTGTCTCCAGAATGTGTCTGTGAAGTTTCAGCTCAAATTCGTTCAGATCCCACGGATCATTTATTACAACTTGTCAAATTTGCCTCCATTTAGGTGTGAGCAAAAACACGCCATTTTTGTGTGTGTCCCTTTAAATTCAAATGAGCTTTCCAGAAGAGGGCGGAGCTTTAACAGCTCACGCTTCGGTTGCTCAACAACAACAAAGCTGGAGAATCTCACGCAGCCAAAATGACGATTGTTAGTAATGGTGTTCAGCCTTATATTATTCAAACCAGAGTCGGACACTGATGGAGAGACTCATTAAGAAGCAACTTATAGAATATATCTGGACATTTATGAACGGTTAGTGGATAAATTTATGTAGTTGCTGTGGAGTTGATTCAACTCATCGACTAGCATGTGCCGTCATGTTAAAGGGTTAGTTCACCCAAAAATGAAAATTATGTCATTAATTACTCATGTCATTCCACACCCGTAAGACCTTCGTTCATCTTCTGAACACAAATTAAGATATTTTTGATAAAATCCGATGACTTTCAAAAGCCCAGAAAGCTACTAAAAACATATTTAAAACAGTTCATGTGACTGCAGTGGTTCAACCTTAATGTTATGAAGTGACGAGAATAACAAAATAATGACTTTATTCAACAATATCTAGTGATGGACGATTTCAAAACACTGCTTCATGAAGCTTCAAAGCTTTACAAATCTTTTGTTTTGAATCAGTTGTTCAGAGCATGAAAGTCACGTGATTTCAGTAAATGAGGCTTTGTTATGTCATAAGTGTTTCGAAATTTCAAAGGTTCACTTGACTTTGGCAGTTTGATACGCACTCCAAACTACTGATTCGAAACAAAAGATTTGAAGCTTCGTGAAGCAGTGTTTTGAAATCGTCCATCACTAGATATTGTTGAATAAAGTTGTTATTTTGTTTTTTTGGCACACAAAAAATATTCTCGTCGCTTCATAACATTAAGGTTGAACGACTATAGTCACATGAACTGTTTTAAATATATCTTTAGTGCTTTTATGGGCATTTGAAAGTGTTATTGATGTCACTAACCCGGGAAGAAGCTCGTTGTAGTCCCTACCAGCCGTTTGTTGTAGTCCTTAAACAGAGAATTCTTTAAAAGATTACATTTCAGTTTGCATGGCGTCAGAATACTTGGAATAATTGTACTTGGAGTCATATGGATCACTTTTTTGATATCTTACGGTGCTTTTAATGTGTTTGTATGTCCTTTTTGGAGCTTGAAAGCCCATGGTAACTATATACTTAAAGAAAATGTCTGCTTTTTGTGTCCCATGAAACAAAAAACAACATCTGAGGATGAGTAAATTACAAAAATGTCATTTTTAGGTGAACTGTCCCTTTAAGGCACACTGCGGCACTTTTGAAGAGAACCGTTTGCAGCAAAAGGGAGTATTTAGAGTGTGAGTCATGTGACTTTTGTTGAGCACTGCATCAGGGACCAGCAGTGCCCACAAGCGACCACTGGCACTTTCTCTCTCTCACCAGCAATCTTGCAACCAGTCTGCCTCCTTATTCTCGCTCTTCTCTTTCTGTCCCTCGCTCTTTATCTCCCTGTGTGCTGTGCAGCCAGTGAGGAGTCTTGCATGCCTAATTTGAGTTAACGATGCCAAGGCTCGTCCAGGCCTGAGGCTCCAGCAGGAGAGCAGGGGGAACAGCTGTGGCCAGGCTGAGGCAGCATATCTCTCCAGTGCTATCTCTATTTCTCCTTCATTCTGTCTCCACGCTCATCCTGACATGTATGCCCACAGCAGCCTCGACTGCAGCACAGTCTAATGACGTCTCCTACGTGAGGAAACCATCTCAGTGGCGCTCGGAAGAGCTGGAGAAATCAGGAGAGGCTTGACGAGCACTCTTGAAATAGAAGCGGAGAAGGGCAAAAAATCATCCTAGATTAAGAAGGAGACAGGCAGCGAGAGGGAGAGAGATAGAAGGGAACAGATTTAAGACTGCAGGGAATTCAAGGCGAGGAAAATCCAGCAGCAGAAATTAAGCAGCTTAAAGTAACTGCTCGCTAAAGCTTAATTCTGATGAGAGGGTCCTCGCACGGTCTCATGCAAGAGGTTGCGCGGGCTGTAAAGGATAAGAGAAGACAGGCTGACAGGGAACAGAGACTGGATGATGTGGATTGGGAGAGAGGAAAAGAGGGGGCTGTTTCATAACCAAAGGTTGACATCTCTCTGATGAGTTTTATGCTGACAGAAAATGTGTCAGCACAGCCACCTCTGAGCCTCCGTGTTTCACCTCTGTATGGCATGAAAGTCAGAATATGAGCAAAAGGCGCTTTATTCAGGCTTGATGTTACAAATTTAACCTGATGACAGGATTTTAAGCTCATTTGGAAAGTTTAAAGCAAGAATTAGTGCATTTTGGCTTCCTTAACTTCATTCTTCTTGTCTCTGCAGGAAGCATCAACCGAACTGGGGCTGTCCCTACGTTTCTGCGGACCCCCACCGTCATCCAGCCTCATCTGGATATGAAGCCCTTCTTACAGTTTCAAATGGAGACTCCTCCACACAGTGTTGGGCTCTTCCACAACTTCAACGCGGTGAGATTACGCCTCTATTGACAGGGTTGCATTATTGGATTACTTCAATAAAAAATAACAAATTATATATTGATCATTTTTTTGGAAAGGAACATATGTTCCTCATGGGACTGATATCTTGTTTTGTTTGGTCACATCATGCCACTTGTTTTTAGAGCAGACAACGCATGTACAAAAGTTGTCCATTTCACAGCATTATTGGAAAGTTTGTCAATTATGCATTTTGAAAAATTGAAAAAGCTTTGCAGAAGCAATATTAAAAGCATGCTTCTTTTCATGTCATTCCAAACCAGTGTTATTATTATTTTCAGCTGTGGAATACAAAAGGGAAACAGTGAAGATGATGATTGCAACTGTCAAGCTCTTCAAAGCACATAAAACTATTAAAGTTTTCTAAAGCCCTACGTGTGAAGAACAGACCAAATTTAAATCAGTATTAATTGGAAATAATCCTCTCTGCCATCTGGTGTATTAATGTTACAATGCGTTAATGCATTCTCGTTATTTCCAAAAAGGAATCTGATTGCATAAAGATAACCTTAAATATTAAACCACTCAGTCTGTTTGCGATAGCTGGCTTGTTTATGTATTTGTATTTTCCTGACTGCCTTCCGTTGGACAGAGTAATGCTGTATGAGTTCTCTCATGTCACCGTGACTTATAGCTAATCATTTTGATTAGCATGCAGCTCATTTCACTCTCTCAGCACTTTTACTCCCAAGTCTGTTCCGCACATTTCCCAGATTGCATTCTGTTATGTAAATGAGGATGCTGGTCAGCAAATTGAATAGGAAAGGTTAGTCATGGGATCTAGCCATGCCCAAGGTCTCCATTATATGTATTCTCTCTCTTAAATTCCATGTATTTGCCTGCACTTGTTGCCTGTGTGAAATATGGCATGCATCTTGGCGCAGTCTAGTAACACTGACAAGAAAAAAAAAAACACTCTACCCATGCCAGCTCAATAAATCCACATCACATGTTGCCTTCCAATTCTGCCTCATTATATTCTTTTTAGTAAAAGCCAAGGGATGTTTAAATGTTTTGAAAAATGCATGAGCTTATGAAAGAGTCAGAATCTAACAGCTAAAATACTGTCTCTTGTATTTTCAAGAGATCTATTTTTTTTAGATTGAGGCAGTTTTAGCATTAGTTAAAGGCTCAATGTAAGAGTGACCGGGTGTCCGACGGCAAAACTCTCCTGATGCCCAGTAGGGGGCGATGTTGGAGTGGCTGGAAGGACAGGCTGACCTCTCTCTAGGACACTGCTGAAAGCACACTGCAGTGTTTACGCTATCGCCTAATGGAATGCTGACATTTATGAGAAATCCCTTACACAGGTTGTAATACGTCTTTTATTGAGGTATTTATAATGTTCACCAAATGCATATATATATATATATATATAAAGTGTAAATTGTAATGAATTAAGTGAAAATCAAACTAACCTTAGTGTAGCTGGTGAGTTTAATGTCTCAGCTGCAGGACAGTTTCATTCTGGGATTTATTCTATTATTATTATTATTATTTATTTATTTATTTAGCAGAATTTTCATTAATTAAACTGGAACTTAAAAACAAATGTGCCAAACGTGCTCAACTAAGCGGTCCTCTTTCATATAAATCGTTGTTTGACATTCTGATTTGTTCTAGTGAATTGTTTGTTCTAAACATTCCTTGCGTTTGAAAGTATGGTTCATTCTATTGCATTAGTTCATCCTCTCTTTCAACTTTAGAAGTGAAAAATGTGATTCATTCTATTTAGTGAATTGGTTAGGTCGAATAGTTCAATTAAATCATCATTTTCAATTTTCATAAAAAAGATTCACTGATTCAAGTTTTTTGGACTCAGTTATGTTAATTAGGGTGGCTTTGCTGTACTTTTAAAAATACATGTGTATGTTCAAGTCTACTCAAAAATGGCTCTGATTAAATTATATTCTTAGATAGTTACTTTTTTATTGTTTATAAAACCATGCTGTGTAACTTTAATGTAATTAGCTACTTTTTGTTTGTATAAACTACTTTCAGATTCTCTAAATTTTGATTAGCTTTGCTTGGCAAGCTATAAATAGTTTCCCCAACACTGCTTATAAACGTAAGATTTGTTGTTCCATCTGGAATCGCGTTCATGTTGGAATGCAACAACCTGATCAAACAGTCTTGAAGCTGTAATCCAGTTCAAAGTATTTTTTTTTAAATGTATGGATTTGGCCAAATAATTATTTAGCTGTGTACATTTCACCAGTATCTGATGCTTTTGATCAGCTGTAGATAGAGCCGGGGTGGACCACAATCTCCCATTCCTCTACAGTCCAGCTGTAATTTGACTTTAATGTGATTTGGCCTCTACCTGCCTGTCTGAGTCAATTTGCCTGCAGGCAGTGAGGCACCTGAATAATTTATACGAAGCAGCTGGTTGTGGCATGAAGGTGCAGAAAAGCTCCCCCAGACACTCGCTTATTCTGCAGAATCAGGAATTTCAGAGGCGTTGAATCGGACGGCTTGTGCACCAACTTGTTGCATTTCACCTGCAGCCACCTTCGAGCAAAGCCTCACTCGCAAAAGACGCCGTTTATGCGGACGGCTTGCCAATTTTCCCCGCTGAGTAATGTAACTCCACGTGGACTTTTGGAGTTGAAATCTTTTGGCTGCGTGCATTCTACCTCTGATGACCCCCTTGGAAAACTGTAATTTTCGACCTTAATAGCTTGAAGATATCAATCACAAGGCATTATGAGTTCAAATATTTTTGGGAGTTTTATTAATTGAGCCCGGGACACAGCTGAATTTGTTCCACATGAGTTTTAGAGGTATGTGGCAAGAGCGAGAGGACTGTTATGACAGGGGAGATGGAGGAGGGCTGAATTCTGCAGCTTGTGCATAAGTGCTTTTGATAGAATGAGGGAGTGAAGGGGTGATTTGGGGAGTGAGAAAGGGAAAAACTGAGAGAGTGCATGACATTCTTAGTGCATCTGGGCAAAATAAGCAGTCAGCAAGTGAGCATGTAAGACAGAAAGAGGAAGGAGATCGTTGAAAGAGCACAGGAAGGGACGATAGAATTTATTAGTGGGGAAAAAGGGGAAGGGAAGGAAAGAGAAAGCGAGTGAGAGGCAGAGGAAAATGAAGAGAGAGCATCCAACCAGGAACGCAGTCTTGGCTTGCTGTGAAGTGTCAGGAAGGATGGAGGGAGGAATGGAAGGAAGGTGGATGAGATTAAACAGCAGAGAACGAGAAACTGATCCCTAACGGCAAGAGTGACGACCGACTGTGGAAAAGAAGAGACAAAACTAGAAAGAGAGAAATCAATTAATCATATCCTGGACCTGTAAACGCAAGAATTGCTCGCTGTCATCCCCACAAGGGGGCACAGAAGCGTGTGAACGCGAGAGTGTGGGAGAATCAGGTGGTGTGGTGGGACAGCCAGGATCCCTTCAGGATGAGTGACACTCTCGCACACACCCTCCCACACACAAACACGCGCTCCCTCGCGGAGGATCCAATGCAGCTGCGAGATCCAGGCGCTGCTGAGGATATGAAGGTGAGTGCCCTCCAGCTAGCTCAGGCAGAGTGGTAACAAAGCTGGGTACTTTTCTCTGTGTTTCAATCGCTGAATGGCATTCGTTTTCTTCGTGGGATGTTTTATCTGGGATTCTGTGTCTGAACGCAGTGCATTTTGGGCTTGTGGTGTCCGGCATGCTGTGTTTGTTTTAACTGGCATGGGATCTTGTTGATAGTGGAAAGGGAGACTCTTGTGTTTTTTAATCTAATTTACATGTATAAATCTATATTACATGTTTCCTTTAAAGGGTAGTTTACCCAAAATCATTTACCCACCGTCCTGTTGTTCCAAACCTGTATGAAATTTGTTTTGCAGAGCACAAAAGATATTTTGAAGAATGTTTTCATGTTTTTGTCCATACGGTGAAAGTCAATGAGGCCCAAAACAACACTGGACCCACTTTGACTTTCATTGTATGACAATATCAGTAAAAGAGTGAGTAAAAGACGACAGAATTTTCATTTTTGCATGAATTATCCCTTTACAGGGTCATTAAAGGGTTTGTGTTTTTATAGTAAGAAGGATCTGGCTATTTTTGAACAGTTATCAGTTGTGGGATGTGGTTTTTCCAGAGGGAGCATCAGAAGGTCATAGACAGACACTGTGCTTGCCAATCAGATAAATGTAACATGCACTGTTAATTGCTCACTTTGATAATTAGTATAGATGCAGTGTCTGCCAACACCATAAAAATACAGCATGTTATTGAGGCTTCGATAAAACATGAACGATACACACTGGCCTTAAAAGAATAGTTAACTGAATGAATCACTAGTTAAATGAATGACTTACTTTACATCATGTCATTCTCCTGCGGAAAATAAAATAAATTTGATATAACATATAGAGTGTTTAAAATATGTATATATTTTAAACACAATGAAAGTCAATGGAGTCTAGTGTTGACTTTCATTCTATGGACAAAAAAGTTCTTAAAAATATCTTCTTTTGTGTTCCGCATAGACAAAGTCATACAGGTTTGTAACAACATCAGGGTGACTAAATATTGGAACATCTTTCAGCTGTGGTTTGGTGGTTTCACAGTTAGATTATTATAGCATCATCATAAGGCTGTATCATAACATTGTTTGGATTTAAGGAAATTAGTTGGGATATTTATGAGCCAAGATGTCTCTCAGCTGAGAAAGTTAAAGGAATAAATCAACACCAGCAGAAGACCACTTCAGTGTTCTTCAAAAAGTTCTATTTTTACTTCATAATGCAAAGCATAATGGACCAACACCCAGGATTTTGGTCTAGAAATGCATTTTAACTTCTGTATGCTATTAAATCTTGATTAGAAGGGTGGTCTGAGTTAAAATACAGCCAGTAGACTTTAAAAAAAGACATGAGGCTTTAAAAGTAATCTTTTTCTTATGAGAGGCCTTAGCTTTGATTTTTCCTGTGCAGCCTGTCGGAGCCCCTCCCCCATCCGTTTCCTCGCTGAGGCTGTTAGTACTGACAGTTGTATCTATTGATGTGTTCTAGCTGGAGGTGTTCTTATTACCCAGCTAACTGCCAGCTTCACTTAATCCTCTGGAGATTCATGAAGGCAAAGCCATAGAACAACATCATTGTGGCTAATCCACTGCCAGTCTGACTGATGTAGTGTGGACTTTGCACATGCACAATGGCATCAGGGCCCTCGACGGTTATGGTGACGCAGAACTCAGTTTTCCGGACTGTGCCAAAAGAGATAAGAGGCAAAATCTGAGGAAGTCCGGTGGAAGGCCCGCTAAACTACAGTTGGTGTCTGTGCGTTGTCATCCTGAACCATGTCTCACCTCTGTTTTTGCTTCTAGTAGGGGGGTTGCTTGGATACGTTCCGTTTCAAAATGTTTTTGTTTGACTTAGAGAATATTCATTTCAGACTCTCCTGCATTTCCCAGCCAAGAGATGATGTTTCAAAAATGGCCCGTGTTAGTCTATTGTTGTTACAATTTGGAATGAAAAGCACAGCCATTATAGATGTTTTTGAAAGGTTAAACATTTTCTTTCTGTAACTGGCTCTATTGGAAATCATGTATCACAGTCATTTCTACTTTATTAGCCCAGAAAATTTGTCAAGTTTGACAGTGTTGATGAATTTGTAAATTTATGCATGCAGATTAGCTGCATTGTATTATATATAATATCAAGCCAAAATATTCAAATGAAATGACTATATCAAGTGAATAATTATGTTGGGAATCATATGACAATAGAGATCTGAATGCAGACCACACGGCCAAAAGATTTTTGGACTGCGACCATCAGGCTTTGTGCATTAAGCTTGTCATAAACAGAGGCTTAGCCATTGGCGCTATGAGATGCGGTACTTAGGATAGTGGGTAAAATTTATATTAAAGTCTGACCTCTCACATTATGGACACTAAAACAGAAACAATTTAAAGGGTAATGTGTGTCTGTGATGTATATCATCTACATACTGTGTAGCTAATATATATATATATACACACACTCTTTATACACTCTTTGTTATATTGCAGCCATTTGCTAAAATCATTTAAGTTCATTTTTTCCCTCATTAATGTACACACAGCACCCCATATTGACAGAAAAACACAGAATTGTTGACATTTTTGCAGATTTATTAAAAAAGAAAAACTGAAATATCACATGGTCCTAAGTATTCAGACCCTTGGCTCAGTATTTAGTAGAAGCACCCTTTTTATCTAATACAGCCATGAGTCTTTTTGGGAAAGATGCAACAAGTTTTTCACACCTGGATTTGGGGATCCTCTGCCATTCCTCCTTGCAGATCCTCTCCAGTTCTGTCAGGTTGGATGGTAAATGTTGGTGGACAGCCATTTTTAGGTCTCTCCAGAGATGCTCAATTGGGTTTAAGTCAGGGCTCTGGCTGGGCCATTCAAGAACAGTCACGGAGTTGTTGTGAAGCCACTCCTTCGTTATTTTAGCTGTGTTCTAGGGTAATTGTATTGTTGGAAGGTAAACCTTCGGCCCAGTCTGAGGTCCTGAGCACTCTGGAGAAAGTTTTCGTCCAGGATATCCCTGTACTTGGCCGCATTCATCTTTCCCTCGATTGCAACCGGTCGTCCTGTCCCTGCAGCTGAAAAACACCCCCACAGCATGATGCTGCCACCACCATGCTTCACTGTTGGGACTGTATTGGACAGGTGATGAGCAGTGCCTGGTTTTCTCCACACATACCGCTTAGAATTAAGGCCAAAAAGTTCTATCTAGGGTTCATCAGACCAGAGAATCTTATTTCTCACCATCTTGGCAAACTCCATGCGGGCTTTCATGTGTCTTGCACTGAGGAGAGGCTTCCGTAGGGCCACTCTGCCATAAAGCCCCGACTGGTGGAGGGCTGCAGTGATGGTTGGCTTTCTACAACTTTCTCCCATCTCCCGACTGCATCTCTGGAGCTCAGCCACAGTGATCTTTGGGTTCTTCTTTACCTCTCTCACCAAGGCTCCCCCGATAGCTCAGTTTGGCCGGACGGCCAGCTCTAGGAAGGGTTCTGGTCGTCCTAAATGTCTTCCATTTAAGTATTATGGAGGACACTGTGCTCTTAGGAACCTTAAGTGCAGCAGAAATTTTTTTGTAACCTTGGCCAGATCTGTGCCTTGCCACAATTCTGTCTCTGAGCTATTCAGGCAGTTCCTTTGACCTCATGATTCTCATTTGCTCTGACATGCACTGTGAGCTGTAAGGTCTTATATAGTCAGGTGTGTGGCTTTCCTAATCAAGTCCAATCAGTATAATCAAACACAGCTGGACTCAAATGAAGGTGTAGAACCATCTCAAGGATGATCAGAAGAAATGGATAGCACCTGAGTTAAATATAGTGTCACAGCAAAGGGTCTGAATACTTAGGACCATGTGATTTTTCAGTTTTTCTTTTTTAATAAATCTGAAAAAATGTCAACAATTCTGTGTTTTTCTGTCAATATGGGGTGCTGTGTGTACATTAATGAGGAAAAATATGAACTTAAATGATTTTAGCAAATGTCTGCAATATAACAAAGAGTGAAAAATGTAAGGGGTTCTGAATACTTTCCGTACCCACTATATATATGAAACAAATAAAAAAATAAATATATACGAATAAATAATAAACAATAATTTTAGTTAATATTAATTGTTAATTTTTTAACGGTATTATTTAATGGACCTGAGCTAACATTAAATGGACATATCATGAAAATATGACTTTTATCTGCACAGATAATCATAGAACACTATTTAGTCTCGTTAGATTGGATAGCCTGCAAGTTGACCCTGGCAAGCTGGCAAGCTTGCTAAAAAAGGAACGTTTCTGTCTGAGCGATATTTTGGAAAAAATATTAGACCATTCACAGCATTTGATAGCAACCATAAACATTAGCCTGGTGTGTATGGCTCTGTATGGCAAACAGGTATGCTATGTCTAGTGGGCGTCCATGTGAGTTTTGCACAAAAGATTAACATAACGACACATGTCGATGAGTTGAATCAACTCAACAGCAACTACATAAATCTATCCACTTACCATTCAGAAACATCCAGTTGCATTCTAAAAGTTGTAACTTCTTTCGACTCCGGTTTGAATAATGTAAGACTGAACACCGTTACTGACAATCGTCATTTTGGCTGTGTGAGATTCTCCAGCTTTGTTGTTGTTGAGCAACCAAAGTGCGAGCTGTTAAAGCTCCGCTCTCTTTTGGAAAGCGGGCAGGGATCAGCAGCTCATTTGCCTTTTAAATGGACACACACAAAAACGGCATGTTTTTGCTCACACCCAAACAGGGGCAAATTTGACAAGCTATAATATATGATCTATGGGGTATTTTGAGCTGAAACTTCACAAACACGTTTTGGGGACACCAGAGACTTATATTACATCTTGTGAAAAGGGGCATAATTGGCTCCCTTAAACTAACAATAAACAGTCAAATTTATAGTTACTAACATTACCAAAGATTAATAAATACTGTAACGAATGTATTGCTCATTGTTTGTTAATATTATCCAGTAGATTCTATTCAGGAATGTTTTGGTATGTAGTATATATGCTGGTTTAGAAATGATTTAGTGTAGTGCGACCTCCTTAAAAGTAAGTGAGTAATTAGGTTGTCTTCATTCGTTAGCTAAGTCATTGATATTTTGAAACTGAATGCAGGGACGAGCAACATTTGCGCAAGAGATGAGCTGCTCACCCTGACTTGATCTCACAGGTGTCCTGACTCTTTGCACCATATGGCCACCCTTTAGCCATGTTCTGCTGCCACTGTACTGCCACCTAGACCCTTCCATCAACATGATTAACGACCTTGTCTGTCTAATGGGAGCCGGACCAGAGTTTAGTTTCACATGTCCTTTCTCTTTTCCCTTTCCCTCTTTCTCTTTCTCCTGTTCTTTGCTCAGATGGATCCTGTTCAGAAGGCAGTGATCAACCACACCTTTGGAGTCCCACTGGTGAAGACCAAACGGCCAATCATTTCCTGTAATGTCTGCCAGATCCGTTTCAACTCTGAGGTAAGGTATCTGATATTAGACTGTTTGAAATTTGGTGGCTTACTCAAATGGCTTGTGTTATTAAAGACATGAAATCATATATAGATTTCTTAGAGTGAGTTTTCTATGTAATATGAGTGTTATGTTTATGTTGCTGAGATACTTTGCACACTCTGCTTTCTAGTCCGGAAATAGCCTATGGCAAATCCTCTTTGAAGTACTGTATCCGTATAGCATGTCAGAGTGAATGCTTACAGCATGAAGTGTTTTTCTTTCTTTCTACAATTAAAAAGAGTTTTAATAAAATCTCTCTCAACATACAGTCTCAATTATAAGAGTGATTATTATTTCCACCAGGAAATCCTACAGAAACCTTCCTACATCCTTCCTACAAACGTTCAAATTTTCCATTTTAGACTTGCCACAGTAATTTATTGCAAGATCCGTATCGCGCATTTTGCAGTTCCAATATTCCTCGCGCATCAATGAAAGCAATTATGTTAGTTGTTTATGCACCAAATTGCTGCTACGTTTGTTTGGGGGGAAACTTAAGCCTGAAATATTCTGGGCTGAATTCAGTTGCAGCTGTGGCAGACATTGTGACATGTGTGAGATTAGTAACAGAGCAGGACCTGGGAGTGCCCCACTAGCCTGCGCTATTTTTACGGACGAGAACTGTAATCATGGGCAGAAAGTGGCTTTCTTGGTGTGAGCCTGTAATCTTGGGCCTCCAGTCGAGCAGATGTATAGCCTTCTTTAAACCGCATCCACAGACAATGAAAGACAGGGAGAAGATGTAGAGGCCAAGCCTGCATGTGAAGACCTGCGAAAATAGCTGTTAGCCCAGCTCCCTCTTAATGATTTATGGGGTGAGATTTTGAGACAACTCAGCAGTTCTGTGAAACAACTGGACTTAAGAGTTCATTAGAGGTGATATTTCATGGAGGTGAAGATTAGATTGAGGTTATGTACTACAGTTATTTACATCATCTAATGTTCCCTTGTTTTGGTTCACAGTAAATATCCTAGACGGTTGTTAGTTAGGCTATAAATTCCATATCCCAAAGAGCCACCCAAAGATACCTTTAGTTTACAACCCAGTTCATGACCCTCAAGTCAAACGAGCTTGACACATACAAGTGTGCTTGTAAATAATAATGCTGTTCAATAAACGTTAAGCACTTGACTACTGATTGGACATCTCTGACACCTGCAGCTGTCCTGGTTTGTAAAAGATAGGCATATAATTTCAACACCCCTGTTTTTGCAGCGTCTCCCTGCTTGCCATCATTGCATTTTACTACACACAGACACATACGCACACACTTAACCACATGGCACTTTCCACAAAAAGGATACAAAATAGGGCCTGCTTTTGTCTTTCTATTATTTATTTTTACATTTTTCATAAATGGCAAAAAAAATTATAATATTTTTTAATTAACACGGGTAAGGGCTGATGGTTAATAAATACAAATAATATTACTCAAATCAGTTTATCTGATTATGTGTAAATTATTTTTTTCTCTTATTAATTTTATTCATTCATTCTTACATTTTGCATAAATAAATGTGTGTGTATATATATATATATATATATATATATATATATATATATATATATATAAACATTACATTACATCAAAAAAGAAAAAAAGAAACCAAATACAATTCTATTTTGTAATTTTACATTAACAATGTATTGTAATAAATGTTCTATTTATCAAATCCAAGTCAATCTCATCAAGTTAGTGTTTTAAGAATTTCTACATTCATTCCAAAATAATAACTAAAGGCAATAATAATAATTTAAACAATATATTTTGTTTGTGTTTTTCTTTTTAATAGTCAACTAAGGCTGTTTTAGATCATCAGTCATGCTCCGTAAACCCCGTCTGTCACAGACACGAATTGTATTTTTAATTTCACCAAGCTGATTGCACTAAAAAAAAAAAACACAGTTTTTTCAGTCCATTTCAAGTTTGATTTTGACGTGACATAAAGCGGTAATATCTAACTGGGTGATCTGTTTACTTTTCATTCAGTCTTCCCATTGATGCCATCATTTGTTCAGTCAAACTGATGCGCGGAACGCGCACGTCAACAAGAGGCGGATTTATCGCACAAACCAATCATATCCAATCATAACCAATTACATCCTATCATAGCACGATGGAGACATTGGCTGCGTCCGAAAACCTAGGTAGCTGTCTTGTTGCCTCGTTGTCTTATAAGAGAATGACTTGTACGGCAGCGTTTGTGCATGAAGGTCACTCACGAAACTGATTTCGGACAGACTTCTGAGGCAGCGTAACAGTTTAATGATCTACAGCAAAATAGCGCAAGCTTTGGTGAGAACTAAACAAATATTTAATTATTACAGTAGTAATTTCTCGATAGAAATGATATCAAAATTGAAATATGTTGGTCAAAATCATACATTTATACACAAACTGAGCAGCAAACGCAACTTTCGGACGCCATATTTATTTTTCTAGCTAAACTGTCACAGAATGGAAAGCACAGGATTGTGGCTTATCAAAGGCAGCTAAGGATCTATGCTTCCTTCAAAAATCGATCTGAGGAAGGCATCTCAGGAAACAGGAAGTGAAGCTAACATTGGATTCGGACGTGCCTTGATGCCTTACTACCTTGAAATATGTCCTCAGAAGGCAGCATTTTCCAGTTTTCGGACACAGCCATAGCCTCTTCTCATGTGACTTTCCCCCAATCATTCTCCATTACCCCCACAAAACCCACCGCACGCCGGGGGTCTAATGGTTTTCTATGTTTTCTATGAGGGAAAAGGGAGGCATGACTCCTGCTGTAACTTTACCTGCGGGTGTCGCTGTTGGTTATTGTTCCTTTCGAAATACGCGTGACTCGTGCTCTTTTTAATGTCATAATTTGTAATATTTGTGCTGTTTTATATGTAATATGGATTATTTTCTCATCCTATTTTTTTGAGGAGGCACTGCCTCCCTTGCCTCAAACGCCCCTGATATATATATGTATATATGATCATATTTTTAAATAGCATGGGTAACAAGGCACATTATATGAAAATTATGACATTGTTGCAGGATTTTATTTATTCAGCTGAGAAGGTCAAATCCTTTGAAATGACACAGGCAAAAATCAGCATTTTAAGGGGATACATTTAAAACTAGCTACTTTTCATGCTAGATTAATTTTATATTAGATTATATAGTTCTCATAACATATAAAAAACGTCATTTGTGTATTGATTTTTTTTTTTTTTAAGTGTGCTGTATCCATGGAAAGTGCCATATGCACACATTCATAAACCCTCATACAAACTCAGACATTTTTTTGTCATTGTCCTAACTATTTAAACTCTTATTTATTTTTAAAGTCCTCAGGCATCAAGTGTTCACGGCGTCAAATCAGTTGCGAGCGAAAAACAGAGAGATCAAAGGCAAGCAATCAACAACTGCAAGTTTGTATGTTTTATTAGAAATTTTGCTACTACTTTCATGCATTTTTGCACTGGAAATTATTCAGCTACATAAGGAGATTAAATTATACGATGCCACATTTCATTAAATGGTTACACAGAGCAACGAGTCTACATTTTCTTCCTCTACTATGCTGAATGACGCAATGCATTTGTTCCTTGAAAATATCTATTCCCTCGCCTCCTTCCCATCATCATTTCACGCTCCATTATGGATTCATAGATTCCAAACCCCCCAGTGCCGATAACTGAGGACATTTGTAGTGGAAAAAGCAGACTATTGGCTGCCAGCAAGTGTTATCTGATGCATTCATCAAACTATGAGAGTTGTGTTATGCTGTGCTGCCAGTGTCCCTCTGTCCCTTTCACTCTAGCGCAAGATGGAGGTATAACCTTGCCGCGCTGCAGAAGTGATGTCACCATATTGTGTCACTGTTGCTGCAGGACAGGGTTGAATGCGTGTCCCTCCCCCTGCCAGAGCTGCAGTGGCCCACCGATGTCGCACAATTTCCGTCATTCACTGGCTGTTTTTCCATCACTAGGGCAAATTAACCTTCCATGTGCATGTTGAGCTTCGGGAATAGCCACAGCTGTCAATCCTCCTCATGCAGCCCTTTACCATTTTGTTGTGGTAATTGTATTTATGTTGGCGTATGTTGCGTTACATACTGTTCACGTGTGATTTGATAAATCTGGCAAACTGACAATCTGGTCTCTGTGTCCTAATTTGTCCTTGGAAAAGTTCTTCATGCTCATGCTCCCTGTTTTTCCATCGTTGTGCTTAGAAGAATTAATCTTCTGCTTTCAAAACCAACTCATCTCTCTTATGTAAAACCCTGTGCCATCTGGGCAAGAACTCCTCATTTCCTTATTCTATAGATAGCACTGCATTCATACGAGCTCTTCATTCTCATTGGCACATTATGGATTTGGCTTGGTACTTGATTTGTATTCATATCTAATGGTTGAGGTATTCTTCACACATAATGCGTGCCCTCTCTTGTAAGTCGCTTCATTAAGAAAGCATTCACTGAGAATTTCAATGTAGGCTATGTGGGTTCAAAGAGTTCATGAAAATTGGATTAGTATTGCTAATAGCTGAATTCGAGTTAGGAGCTGGTTGACATTGTTTAGCTACAAACTGATTGTTAAAAACAAGTGTTTCTAAAGGATGATAGTGTCATTTCATCAGTTTTATAGCACCCAAACCGAATGACACTCACTTCTATTAACGATTCTCGCATATGCATTCTTCCGCCAATGCGAGAGAACCACGGTACATACAAAAATACTCAAAATATAGAGAACTGTAATACTATTCTGTGTCAACGCAACAGCCCTTCTGAATCTACGGCATGAAATGGACAACATGAGCAATCTTGTTTGATTCCCGAATGAATGACTCTTACTAACCTGGGTTGGGTTTCCCAAAAGCTTCGTAAGTCTAAGTTGATCGTAGAGACCATTGGTGGCAATTGTTCTATGATCAACTTAGGCTTATGATGCTTTTGGCAAATGCAGACCTGTTCTTTTTAGTGAATCAAAAATATGAAGTGCAACCAGTGTAGTCTGACTCTCGAATGAATGACTTTAATGAATCGGTTGTTTTTAGTGAAATATGTTTTGAATGTTTTGATTGTCTAGTATTTTTGTTTAATATATAGTTAAAGCCACCCTTAAAAGATGGTCTGTGTAAATGCATTGTTCAGGAATTTCAAAAATCTGTTAGCAATGACATAGCATTTTTTTTTTTTCTAACAAATATTTAGTCCTTACTAAAAAGAATGGTTAGGAGGAATTGGAATTAGAAAAAACATTATGATTCCCATTCCTAGTCACAGACAGTTTTAAAAAAATATTTGGATTCTACCGTATTGACATCTCTGTAACTCATGGTTGTGATTACTGCTCTAGACTGTTTGAGTCTTTTGCTTGCACATGGCAGTGGCATGAACTGTGTTTCTCATTTGTTTTTGGATGTGCTTTCTTTCTTCTGCATTTTTTCTTCACTCTGTTGCAAGTCTGATCAGTTTTATATTCATAAACTCATGAATGTTGTTTTCCATTAATTTTTTTTTTTTTTTTTATCTGTGTGACCTCTGTCTACAAAACATATATGGAGCACCTGTGCTTTAACCCCATATCCACTGAGCTCTCTGAGGGTTTCTGCCAGAACCACATCGCTAACTTCTCCTCTTTCCTCCTTAATCCCAGGGATCGCTGCTCTTTTATGCTTCTTTCCCACATCCTGCTCAGTTTCCTGTGTTCTTTAGACAGGCAGCTTCTTCAAACCCCCGAAGGCTTCGATTACAGACCACCAGCTATATAAGGCTCTGTCATCGCCAATTACAGCCCACAACCTGCCACAACAGACAGGAAGGGCCAACCTAATGCCATTCCCTCATTGCAAGCGTACCCTAACAGTCTCTAAGGACTTGTCCTAGCTGTCTTAATCTCTTCTGTTCCCATGAGTCTCTGTGGGGTTTCCACGCCTCTTTTAATGTTGTGAGCATCTGAGCCCTCAATCACACTCTGGTATGAGTCTTTTTGGTCCTGCTCCCAGTGTCTGCAGCAACGGTTGTCAACTCATTCTCAGTTTCACACAACAGATAATCCAGCCACTTAATAATCATCATGTTTGTCCTTATGGGATTGATTCTGAGGCCATGGCTGTTTTGGGAAGCCGCTGATAGGTGATATGTTTGAAACGTGCTGCTGGGAGGCACGTCAGATACACGTTGTGCCGCGTGGCGATCCCGCTCCCCTGTAACGAGGATGCAGACCACAGGCGACAGCTCCTGTGTGAGCATTTCTGGAAATATCTCATCGTGTGTTCCTGCTAGAGGTCAAGTCAGCATGATCGATGAGTGGACTAGATTGTGCCACATCAGAGAAGTGGAATTGTTTATGTAGATTAGAGCTTTCACAGTAGTCAACTGTTTTGTGTTTCCTTTGGTTTTGCTCTATTTATGCACTGGCCGCTGAGATGGCTAAATATATCCTTTCACTTAACAATGGTCTCATTTTCTCTACTTAGACAGTGTTGATAATGAAATCATGGAAAAGACCTCATATTCTTTGTTATGTCTAATGGTATAAATAATTTATGTAATGTATTGTATTATTATTAATAATAAATTAAATATAATATATTATTTAAATAATAAATAATTTAATAATACAATTGTATTAAAACAACTTAAAATTAAATTTTAAATTATTAAATTATTATGAATAATAATGATTATTATTATTATTGTTGTTGTTAAATTAGTGTATATCCAGCATATATTCTTTGTCATTTAAAGGTATAGATAATTTTATGTAATTTATTTAAAATAATAATAATAATATATTACTTACAATTATTATTATTATTATTATTATTTTTAATGATGTTAATAATAATATCATTTGTACTAAAATAATATTCAAATAACTTAAATTATACATTCAAATATTACTAATAATACAAATTATTAAAGGGTTAGTTCACTCAAAAATGAAAATAATGTCATTTATTACTCACCCTCATATCGTTACACACCCGTAAGACCAATTTCAAAACTGCTTCATGAAGCTTCGGAGCGTTATGAATCAGCGTATCGAATCATGATTCGGATCGCGTGTCAAACCGCCAAACTGCTGAAATCACGTGACTTTGGCGCTCCGAACCACTGATTCGACACGCTGATTCATAATGCTCCGAAGCTTCATGAAACAGTGTTTTGAGATTGGCCATCACTATATAAGACATTATTTTGTTTTTTTGGCGCACCAAAAATATTCTCGTCGCTTTATAATATTAATATTGATCCACTGTACTCACATGAACTGATTTAAATATGTTTTTAGTACATTAATGGATCTTGAAAGAGGAAGTGTCATTGCTGGCTATGCAGGCCTCACGGAGCCATCGGAATTCAACAAAAATATCTTAATTTGCGTTGCGAACGGCATGAGGGTGAGTAATAAATGACGTTATTTTCATTTTTGGGTGAACTAACCCTTTAATATAACTTTATTATTATTATAGAATTTTATATATTCAGAATACATGGTTAATTTTGAATGGTTGTCATTGGAGAAATATTCATTTTAGAACAACCAGGCTAACTATACCAAAGACTATAGACCTTATGTAGCCCTGCCCCTTTCAGCGTTGCGCTCGTTGTCTTTTGACTTCCGGTTTGTATTTCCACAGCGATATTACATTTATGAATGAACTGCTCGTTTTAAAATCTTCCCGATCTACTGACATTTGTTAAAGGTCCCGTTTTTCATGTTTTTTTGAAGCTTTGATTGTGTTTATAGTGTGCAATATAACATGTGTTCATGTTTCGCATGTAAAAAAACACAGTATTTTTCACATAATTTACTTATCTGTATACCGCTGTTTCCACTGTCATAAAAACGGGCTGATGACTTCCTTGTTCTATGAAGTCCCTCCTTCAGAAATACGTAACGAGTTCTGATTGTGCCAGCGGTTCCTGTGTTGTGATTCGACAGCAGCTTAGCGAACCTTGCCCAGAAAGGTCACGCCTCTTACCATAACGTGGAGATGCATGCGCTCAGTGTTATTGTAAACATGTCTTTAATTTTACCCTATCAATTTGAGCCGGAATCAGACCCGGTGATTGGACTGCGGGATAAAAATAACAGCGTTTCGACGACATGGCGACAAACACACTCTACAAACGCAACTCTTGTGTATTCCTGTGGGCGGATGTTAGTCAAAAAACTGTTTTAGTGACGTCATTAAAGAAGGAAGTAGAGGGATGTAGTCCAAACTGGCCGTTCGATGTAGGCGACTTCTGTTAAATAAAATATCTCGCTTGGCATTGAACTTTGAGCTTTAAAATTTTACAGATTTTATTTATACTCTAACAACAACATTACACACTAACTAAAGTTTGAAACATGGGATCACGAAGAACGGGACCTTTAAGACATCTGCTTTAAACATAACAATGCTCATGATGACTTTCATTAACTCTACAACAAGTAAATCCACTTAACCAACTAATTATTTTTTGACAGCGATGCCATAGAAATGTACAGATGTATTCTATGTATGTATTCTATAGAATAACAAGATGCGTCACTCATATTGTTTTGAATGGGAGAAAGTGCAACGTGCAATATGGCGGTATAAGTCCTGCCTTCTAAATCAGAGCCAATGGCCGATTGGTAAAGTCATCGCTTCACTGCATCGGTCGTTGGAAGCTCTGGTTCCTATGGAAACAGTCAGACGCGCACTTCCTATAGAGACACGTACTTAGGACTGCACAGCTTGATCCAGTCAGTTTCACACTCACAGAAAATGGATGCCATGTGGCATCGGCGTCCTGGGACAAGCATGAAGGTATAAGCCCTTGTTATGACTCCTGGAGGGTACATCCAGTACCAGATGTCAAATATGGCCTGTGAGCATTAAAAACTTTGTAACTCTACACCTGTTTTGTTGGTGTGCAGCTCCTTGTGGATTTTGAAAGGTGTGCTCATAGAACGTTTAAGCAGAATCACCTGTGTGTTCATTTCAGAGTCAGGCAGAAGCCCACTACAAGGGGAACCGTCATGCTAGGAGAGTCAAAGGCATCGAGACCTCCAAGAGCCGCCCACAAGAGAGTGACAAACCTCCTCCTGGGCCCGTCTCGTCCCCCTCACCTACGGGACCCTTGTCGGCCGTCTCAGACACCGAGCCCAACAAAACAGGTAAGAGCTTGAGAATAAGTGGCTTTGCACAATATAGTCACTGTAAAACATGCACATCTGGTCTTCTATACTAAACAACTTTTGGGAAAAAAATGTGTAAAGACATTAATTTGAAGAATAGAAAGCAAAACATTGTATTCTGCTTCAAAATTGTCAAAAGAGATGACTGGAAAGCGAAGATACTCTAATTCAAAACTAGGACATGAAGACGCCACAAATATTCAATCTGTGTGTGGTCTGACCTCACTCTTCAAGAGGCAACCAATCGAACATTCCCAACGCTGAAGTTCTGGAATCTGTCACAGGGCAATTACAGCCCCAACTGTGCAATAACAGAAAGAGACAAAAACAACATCCCTCAGTCCCAGCACAAGATATAAAATAGCTAGTTTATGAAATTTAAGATTGTGCATTCCTTGTTGAAACATCTTGAGGAAGTCTGGGTAAAGATCTAGAACATGGATTGTCTTATTTTAATCTGAGTCTAATTTTACTAGAGTGGCATGACTTTGACCATCACCACTTGTTTTGCAGCTTTATTAGGAAGGCCTAGCTGATGTGTTTATGGAGCTGTGTGCAGGCTTATTAGGTATTAAAAGCCCATTTGTCTCTGCATCAGAATAAACTGTAGGATTAGGAGGAATGGGTTAGTGCAGAGGATGAGCAGTGAATGAGAGTTTGTGAGACACAGATTGTGGATATAAAAAAGTTCAGAGGTCTGAGGATTAGTTAAAAGGGAGAAGGGAAACATCACAGTTGATCTTGCTTTAATGAGAAGTGATTAAACACTGGCAGATCATAATGATGGTGAGATGAAATGGGGGCGCAGAGTTTATAAACTGCCAGAGGGTGGGTGACTCCCTCTTGTGCCTGTTATATGCCAGTCTTTTTTCCACTATGTCTTAGTCTACACTCCCTGCACTTTGCTGTCAGCATTTCTCATTGTGCAATTCTCATTCTGAAAACATTGTTGACAACGGTTTTGCTGCTTATTGTTTTTGCGGAAATTCTGATGTTTTTTTTTTTGATGAATAGAAAGTTAAAAACAACAGCACTTATTTGAAATGGAAATCTTTACCTAATTATTAAAATAATGATAGGTTTTTAGCCATGACAGCTTGACATTTTAAGTGAAGGCAAGACTTTTAAATGAGACAAGTAAATTAATTCAACTCCGAAAAAAAAAGAAAAAAAAAAAAGAAAACTGTTTTACGAACACCTACATTATATAATGTGACTTACAGAATGACTGCTTTAATTCCCACCTCCCCTCCTCCTGCTCATCGTCTCTGTCACAGAGGATGGAGGAGGACAGTATAGCCGTGTCTCTCACTGACTCTACAGTCCTCAGGCCTAGAAAGAATTCCAGCGGGAGAGAGCCAAAACAAACCGGCCATGATCTAAATGTGAAACCAGATACATATGAAAGAATGCTGTTTTCCATCCAAAGCTCACTCCCGTGACCCCGACCCCTAGCGGGCCGGTGGCTCGCTTGTTTGTATATCCCGACAATCACTTTGTTTTAATGCCCATAATACTAGTTTCACAACAGAGTCTTCATTGAGCTGCCAACCCCTAGAGTCCTGACAGCTGCAGTTCCATCTGGACATTGCAAGCCCAGCGTGTGGAGAAGTATGTGTGTGAGAATGTACAGTGGAAATTTATTTTGCAAAAGTTTAGAGCTTACTTTAGTGTGTTTCTCTTCATCCCCCCCCCCCCCCCCCCCCCCAATTGTTTAAGTTTAAAAGCATGTGACAAGATATTGGGGATGCATCAGGGCTCGGTACTTGGGCCTGATCATTATATTTCACTTGTCTACACATCTTGCTTTTTGCTGTGTGTGTGTGTGGGTTTTTATGTGAAAGCTCAAGAGGAGAATTCCCACGCTTCATGAGAAACACTAAGCCGTGTTGGACCTCAGCTGCCGGAGATGTAATTTATTGATGATTTTCTTTCACGCATCACTAGAGCCAGCATCTTCTCAGAGGTAGAAAGACAATACTCAGACCAATGGAGTCACCTTTTTAGTGGTTATAGAGTTTCAGCTGCCTTCTGAATGTCTCCTGAACCATTGATAATTTAAAAGGAGAGTTCACCCCAAAAAAAATTGTATACACTGTCGTTCAAAAGTTTGGGTTCAGTAAGATTTTTTTTTTTTTTAAGAAAGAAATTTTTATTTTAAATAAATGCATGTTTTTGAGAAGCAAATATCATATTAGAATGATTTCTGAAGGATCATGTGACACTGAAGACTGGAGTAATGGCTGTATTTAAAATACATTAAAATAGAAATTATATATATATATATATATATATATATATTTTATTTATTTATTTATTTATTTATTTATTTATTTATTTATTTATTTATTTTTTGATGATAGAATGCTGTCAGATATTCTTCCATTGACTGCCTTTGTAACTACCACTTTGACGCTTCAAAAACTCCATAAAGAGATCGGAAAACTAATACATAGGAATCAAGCAGTTTAGTTGAAGCAGGTTGGGTTGAGCTTCTGCTTATGTTCGCTGATCAATGTTTACATGCGAGTAAAAGCATAAATTAAATCTGTTCATCATAACAAGCGATCGATTCTCTTCAGAAAGTTTGGACTCAACCGCTCGATACATATGGATTCGTTTTACGATCTCTTTTTGAAGTGTCAAAGTGGTAGTTAAAAGGCAGTCAATGGAAGGAAATCTGACAGAATTCGTTCATTAAAAAGATCTTTATTTGTGTTCTGAAGATGAACGAAAGTCTTATGGGTGTGGAACGACATGAGGGTGAGTAATTAAAGACAGAATTTTCATTTTGGAGTGAACTAACCCTTTAATAGTATGACATATTCATTTCACACCAATATACAGTGCCGCTTGAAAGTTTGTGAACTCCTTGCAGAATCTGTGAAAATGTGAACAATTTTGACAAAATAAGAGAGATCATACAAAATGCATGTTGTTGATTTAGTACTGTCCTGATTGAGATATTTTACATAAAAGATGTTTACATATAATTCACAAGACAAAAAAATAGCTGAATTTATTAAAATGACCCTGTTCAAAAGTATGTGAACCATTGATTATTAATACTGTGTGTGGTTACCTGGATGATCTACGACTGTTTTTATGTTTTGTGATGGTTGTTCATGAGTCTCTTGTTTGTTCTGAGCAGTTAAACTGAGCTCTGTTCTTCAGAAAAAATCTCCAGGTCCTTCAAATTCTTCAGTTTTCCAGCATCTTTTGCATATTTGAACCCTTTCCAGCAGTGACTGTATGATTTCGAGATCCATCTTTTCACACTGAGGACAACTGAGGGACACAAACACAACTATTAAAAAAAGGTTCAAACATTCACTGATGCTCCAGAAGGAAACACGATGCATTAAGAGCCGGGGGGTGAAAACTTTTTGAATTTGAAGATCAAGGTAAATTGTACTTAATTTGTCTTCTGGGAAACATGAAAGTATCTTCTGTTGCTTCCAAAGGGCAGTACTAAATGAAAAAAAATGATATTTAAACAAAATAAGAAAAATTTGGACTTCTTCATCCTGTTCAAAAGTTTTCATCCCCCCGGCTCTTAATAAATCGTGTTTCCTTCTGGAGCATCAGTGAATGTTTGAACCTTTTTTTAATAGTTGTGTTTGAGTCCCTCAGTCATCCTCAGTGTGAAAAGATGAATCTCAAATTCATACAGTCACTGCTGGAAAGGGTACAAATGTATGCAGAAGATGCTGGAAAATCAAAGAATCTGCAGGACCTGGAGGATTTTTCTGAAGAACAGAGCTCAGTTTAACTCCTCAGGACAAACAGGGAAATCATGAACAACCAATCCAAAACATAAAAACAGTCAGATCATCAGGTAACCAACCACACACAGTATTGAGAATCAATGGTTCACAAACTTTTGAACGGGGTCATTTTAATAATAAATTCAGCTATTTTTTGTCTTGTGAATTATATGTAAACATCTTTTATGTAAAATATCTTAATCAGGACAGTACTAAATAAAAAATAACATGCATTCTGTATGATCTCTCTTATTTTGTTAACATTTTTCACAGATTCTGCAAGGGGTTCACAAACTTTCAAGCGACACTGTAGTTTGTGCTTAGATACATTCTTAGCTCTTTTACAAGAATTTTCAGCTGTGGTTTGTCTAATTACGATGTTTGCTTATACTTTATATTTAACTTTTTACATTTCCTGTTGTAGGGACACTTTTATTCTAGTAAAGATTGGCTGTAAGGCTTGAACGCAGCTAACAGGGCTTATAATAGCATGGAGATTTGGCAGGATGTGCAGGAAGTTTGGCATTGAACTGTCCTAGCACTCTGTTTGTCCCCAAGATCCACTTCTGCACAGTCACTCTGTTTAATGAAGCCATACATCTCCAGCAGTCGTCTACACATCTGGAGATTGTATAGAGACAGAAGGCTGCACGACACTCGTCTGGGCCTCCATATTTCACAGCATAAGCTTGAAGTGCCATTAAATATCCAGCTTGATCTTTCTCCATCTCCAAAAGCATGGTTCAATTAAGGTACAGTGGCAGAATCTCCACTCTTACATGCAGATTCGATAAAAACGATGAGGATCGTTTGGTAAACAGGCCTGCTTTAAGATGCATCTGGGAATCAGCGATCTGAGCGAGGCAAATGAATGCACCCAACTCCATAATTAATAAGTCCCAAAGCTCATTCAGGCGTCTTGTTTCAGGGCTCATTAATCATTAATGATGGGCAGGGTAGGAATGGGGTAAAGGCCAGCCTCTCTTCTACTTGACCCCTCGAACATCTGATCCACATGCACGGGTCACAACCAGACCCCTCCTTCACCACGTCACACAACATCTTCTCCGTTATTGCTCTGTCAGCGGCTGTGAAACCGGAGCAGCATTAATAGCAGGTTTAGTTTACTGTCTGGAAACTGAGAGATTGTTCTTGAGGGTTCAGGTTCTGTATGTGGAGTCTGTAACTAAGCTATCATAATTCTCCTAAATGCACAGGCATCATTTACACTTTCTGTCAAAGCCAATTTTGTCCTAACCAATAACTGGAATAACTCGGAGCGTGATGTGACTAATAGACAAAGCTTTTTCCAATTGTCCTGCAGGTGTTTTCATGCTGTTGTGTGTTGTTATTAAGTTGCAGTCCAATAGAATTTATTATTATTTGTTATGTTTTATTAAGTGTTTGTTTTTTAGTGACAGCAGAAACAGCCCTGGCATGCTCTCCGCCTCCCATTGTACCTTGCTATCAGTTACGGTAAAATCAGAAAACAAAAATGTTTTCCTGCTGGTAAATTTTCATGTGTATTTTGTATTACAAAAATGTATATCTGTAGGGTGGATTAGAACACCGAACAGCACATATTCAAAGCTAAACTGTTAAACCAAAAATAATGTATGGCAGATGTAAGGTTGTAGATATCTTGATTCATTATCATTAACGTTCATTTATTTGAATGTTTAATTCTTCCCTAAATGATTTTTTTTTACATATATATTATATACTGTATGATTTGGAGATAAAATCTGTAGTAGAGTGTTTGTTCGTTTGGCATAAATATGGTTCAAAAGTTTGAGTTCGGTAAGACTTTTTTAAAGAAATCAATACTTTTATTCAGCAAGGATGCATTAAATTTGTCAAAAGTGACAGTAAATACGTTTATAATGTTATAAAAGATTTCTATTTCAAATAAATGCTCTTATTTTCTATTCATCAAAGAAACCTGAAAAACATATCAGTTTCCACAAAAATATTAAAGGGTTAGTTCACCCAAAAATGAAAATAATGTCATTTATTACTCACCCTCATGTGCTGTTCCACACCTGTAAGACCTTCGTTCATCTTTGGAACACAAATTTTTGTTGAAATCCGATGGCTCCGTGAGGCCTCCATAGCCAGCAATGACATTTCCTCTCTCAAGATCCGTTAATGTACTAAAAACATATTTAAATCGGTTCATGTGAGTACAGTGGTTCAATATTAATATTATAAAGCGACGAGAATATTTTTGGTGCGCCAAAAAAACAAAATAACGACTTATTTAGTGATGGCCGATTTCAAAACACTGCTTCATGAAGCTTCGGAGCACAAATGAATCAGTGTATTGAATCATGATTCGGATCGCGTGTCAAACCGCCAAACTGCTGAAATTACGTGACTTTGGCGCTCCGAACAGCAGATTCATAACGCTCCGAAGCTTCATGAAGAACTTCATGAAGTTGTTTTTTTTTTTTTTTTTTGGCGCACCAAAAATATTCTCGTCACTTTATAATATTAATATTGAACCACTGTACTCACATGAACTGATTTAAACATGTTTTTAGTACCTTTATGGATCTTAAGAGAGGAAGTGTCATTGCTGGCTATGCAGGCCTCACGGAGCCATCGGATTTCAACAAAAATATCTTAATTCGCGTTCCGAAGATTAACAAAAGTCTTACGGGTGTGGAACGGCATGAGGGTGAGTAATTAATGACAGAATTTTTCATTTTTGGGTGAACTAACCCTTTAAGCCCCACAACTGTTTTCAAGATTGATAATAAAAAAATGTTTCTTGAGCACCAAATCAGCAAGATTTTTGAAGGACATTTGACACTGCTAAAAGTTCAGCTTCACATGAAAAAAAACATTTACATTTTAAAATGTATCAAAATGTTAATAATATTTAACTGTTTTTACTGTAATTTTTGATCAAATAAATGCAGCCTTGGTGAGCATAAATGACTTTTTAAAAGAAAAATTAAAAATCTTACTGACCCTATAAGCTTTTGAGTGGTAGTGTATAACATTAATCAAAACAGTAAAAATAAAACATTGAGACATCCCAACCAGCACTATCCCCGGCTCTTTGTAATACAAAGTGACGCCCATAATTCCATGCCCACTGTTGATTTGCAACAGTTACATGTTTAAAGAAATATTAAACAATATTTTTTTGGGTTCTGTTGGACCTCTGAACTTTCATGAAAATATTTACATCATTACTAGCTTGTGTTTACAGCGGCTGACTCCTTCAGCAGTTGAAGGAAGGCGAGTGTTAATTTAAGCATTATATATGAGTCCTCTGAGAGTGCATGTTGTGTAACCACACTTTCAAATATGCAGAGCAAGAATAAATGGAGGGCAGACAGACGCACATTGCAGCGAACATGGAGGGCATGTCGGTGATGGTGGTGGATGGCAACCGTCCAGAGGATGGAGGATTCTGAAATCCCCCATTACACACTCTCCTCCACCCCCTGAACCACGATCTGCTAACACAAACCACATGTGCACGGCCAAACCCACATTTTTCACTACACACGCATAGTGTGTGAGCGTGTGGGATTGTTAGAGGGTGGGGGCCTGTAAGGGAATGGGGTGTGTTTTGGAAAAGGAGCACTGGGAATATTAGCTCAGAAATAAAAAATCAGGATATTCAGAACCACACCTGCATCAAGCACAAGCCACATGGTTCGGTCCATCCATTATTATGCTGTAATAGCTATTGCACGAAGCGTTGATCTATATTTGGTGTTTTTTTAAGGGTCATGGGGTTTGCTGTAACATCCTGCATCTTTCAAGAGAGCAGTATGTCATCAACCCGTGCTTTGATCCAGATGATCTTTATAAGGCTCTGACAGGAGCTCAAGTCCAAAAGAAATATAGCACAGACTCTCATCTGCTCTGCAAACAGAGAAAGCAAAGAGAAATCTGCCTGGAAACTTCCAATGTAGAGAGAGAGAGAGAGAGAGAGAGAGAGAGAGAACTGTTTCCTGTTAAACGAGGGATCTGGTTGCCTCTAACCAGCTCTTATCCACCTGCCATTCAGGATTTGCCACCACAGCAGAGGCTGTTGAACTTCAAATGTCATGGTGAATAAAACTTGAAACAGTGTGTTTCTTAAGGAGAGAGACACTGAGTTGGAATGACTAAGAGTTTATGTAAGACATTGTGGTCAAATGTTTGTAAAATGACATAAACAGATCATCTTGAGTAGTGAAGTCACTGCTTACTTTTTGCCCCCAAGAGATACTTTCTAAAGCCATAATCTGTGGGCTTTATGTTTACCATTTAGTTATCTCATATAATGGGGTAAGATAACTGTGTAACGCCCCGCTCCCAGTTTTTTTTTTTTTTTAGTTTTTTTACTCAATGTAGGGTGAATGACAAAGCTATTGCACATGTTTTTGATGTCATGAATTTGATTTTCAGTGTCACGTGGACTGATAAAATGTATTGTTTAAGTGCATTATCAGTTGTTTTTTTATTTAAAAATGTTTATTCAGCAATTGATCAAAAGTGACAGTAAATTACATTTATAATGTTAGAGAAGATTTCTATTTTAAATGAATGCTGTAGAACTTCCATACATTATATTCTTATCTGAGGCAGTTATTATGAGTTTTGCTTGCTCTTCTTAAGGTCTGTTCACACCAAGTACGATAACTGTAAAGATAACGATAAAGTTCTAAAAATTGTTCTAAATATAAAAGAATAGCACTGTTCACACCACAGCTATAACGATAATGATATAGAGAAACGATATAATTGGGATCACTTTCAGAACAATTTTTTTTCCAGCTGTTGAACGATAAAGCACTGACAGCCAATCAGAATCCATTATAATTACGGTCTTGCGCATTTAAAATGGCAGATGACGTTGCGGAGAAGTTAATCGCTGAGCTCCAGTAAAAGCCACCACTGTTTGACAAGTAAAAACTTTTCAAGGATAATTTAAAGAAAATGGATATGGAAAACAATCGGTCATATCCTCGTAATAAATGGTGAGAAGTATTAACGATATATGCCAGGCTAGCAAACAGTGTAAAACAAAATTACCTCAAGCATCCAGCGCTAGTTTCGACAACATTGTCTTGCTTCCTTGAAAAATACTAGGCGATGTGTTTTTTTTCATTATACTGACTTGGTCATCTAATTTCACTGTTAGATTAGATTGATTACACAAGCTATTCACTCGAAATATAGCATGCTGAGGACATCTGCTGGTTAAACCCTTGTAAATGCAACAAGAACACAAAAAACACTGCAACTGCAGCATGTGAGCTTACAATAAACAAACCGTTATCATTCGCTGGTGTGGACGCAAATATAGTTACTGTTGTAGTTATATATTTATAGTTATCGTTCTTGGTATGAATGGAACTTTAGTTTCCATGTCAACAGAACATATAAGGAAAGACTGCTATTTCATATCCTGAATGCTCTAAACGGTATGGTTACATATTTCTCAGCATCATTTTACTTCAGAAATTAAACGAAACAATATGTGTGCCTCATAAAAAATACAAACATGTGTAAATAATTTCATTTTATGAAGTAAATTTTTTGCAAACTTGTTTTTATGTGGTCTATAAAAGCTGGGGTTGGACACTTTAAGGCGAGGTATTTGAAGTACGCCTGGTTTGAGGTTTACAGGAAAAAACACATTTCTGTGGCATGAAGTGAATTCTTGCATAGCAGCTTTGTTATTTTCAAAGACGAAACAGCAGAGCCCATTAACTTCCATAAATACTCCATTTAAATGTCATTTTGTTGTTTGCTTTGCTTTGCAGATGAGATGCGACCAGCGCCACAGTTAAACGGACCCGCGGTGGCCCCGGGGCCCTTGGCCATTTCTGCTCCCCCTACCCCAGAATCCCCCGGTCCTTCTGCATGCCCTCTTCTGCCCACCCCCACTACCCCTCAACCACCCCAGCCACCTCCTCATCACCCGGCTGTGGCTCTTCTAACCCTGAGCAGGCTGGCACCGGAGCCCCAGGGGCGCCATCAGTCACTCCCAGCAACCCTGAGACCGAAGAGGATAAAGCCAAGAAGCTGCTTTACTGCTCACTGTGCAAAGTGGCCGTCAATTCGCTCTCCCAGTTGGAGGCCCACAATAAAGGTGAACATTCATTTAGCAACAGCTCATCTAAACTCAATAACTTACCCTGCTGACTGAAAACACAAAACATTATTCATTGGAATAAAGTGTCTCCAATGGGTGCTTAGAGGTTGATAGATTGTACATAATCACAATTGCGCCCTGTGTATTTCCTGGTTCAAGGTATTCACCAGTCTGTATACCTGTGACTTCGTACTGTTATAATTGTAAAACTCACAAGCCATTTTGAGAGTCCACAGTATCATATGCAGCAATAATATGATGCTGCAATCACTTTTAATGACAGAAAAACAGAAAAAGCAAATGCAAAGGTGTACTATAGTGTTTCTCTGCTTGGTTAATGTTGCTTTTATGGGCCAAAATTAACATTTACAAGCCATAAATATTTTCCATTTTTCTTCTGTTTCCATAAAATATGTATCCAAGATACAATCCTGTTTGTAGAAGATGCACAGAATCTCCAATCCAATCTTTCAGTTGGATTACAACCATGTATTATGTTGCAATTCCTAATCAATTTGCTGACAAACTGGGAAATAACGTACTTAACGGGATTTGTACATTCCTTATTTAGTTTTTACTTGCACTTTTGCACTTGGCAAATGTTAAATTTGGACCTTCTGGTTGTCTTTCTCAATACTAGCACAAATTACTTCAGAAGACATAATTATTTTAAAAATAGTTTGCAAGATTTATCTTGTTCTGTGTGCAGCAGAAATATGCTTTGCGTAGCTCAAGGCAGCTCACAGAGGAACACTAGCAATTATGTCCATCACAGAAAAACCGCTTTAAACTTCTAAAACAGGCATCTTTAGAAGCTTTCACTTGCTCATGATTTATACACAACTTTACAGCGCCACTTGTCCTCTTGGTTTGGCCCAAAGGTTTGCATGAAAACGAATGAAGTAGATGAGTTTTTGAATTGCAGTGCAGCTTGTAGTATTTAGGGGAGTGTTTGATTTCTCGTGGTATATCGAATGCCTGAGCAGATCTCTTTCTGCTCTATTATTCAGTTTGTGTCAACACAAACAACCCTGTTTGAAGAGACGAAGGTGGATGTTGAGGAGACTTTGCTGCAGTGGCACACACAACTCTATTTATTATTGATCTCCTCTTTTATTTATGAGGAAAAACTGCAGTCATAGTTTCAGTGTTTATACCGTCTGATTGAGAATTTCTCATGTTGAGATTGTTGATTAAATGGTCTGTTTTTCCCCCAGGCCAAAAAAAATGAATGCCTTTACATAAAGTATTTGACAATTGTTTATGCGGTCTGAAAATTAAACATTCACACTTTGATGCTTGAAAGCCACATGGAAGTTGTTCCTCTTGGAACACGACCATGTTTTAAAGTAAACATTACAAGTTATGAGTGATATCGGGGCGTTGTTGCTGATGGAAAGGCAAATTTATAATCATGGCCTGGGTTAAGGAAATCTATCTGGAATCAATACAGTCCATTCCCTAAATTAAACTCCAAACCATGGCCAAAAATCAAATCATATGTTGTGCAGACAGCCACAGATATAAGTCAGGAGAGGAAAGGAGAGTTTTAGCGTACTTTATTTCTGCAGCTCTGTGTCCAGACAGACATGTCAATTCTTGTTTTATCTTTTTATTTCTCAGATGGCATTTACAAATGACCGTTACACAACGCTTATTGTCTGGTGTAAATATTGCAAGAGTACATTTTTAGCACAAAGGTCATTTGTGCTAGTTTCTTGCTTTGCTCAAACCCAAAGTTAAGGTGAACTTTTGGTCAAAGGGAGAAAATGAAGTCTGCTTTTGATTTGGCAAGAGAATGTGTCGACATTCCCAATGTTTTCTTGGTTAAGAACAAAACAAAGACATTAGTTCTTAGGAACCAAGCATGTGGACATCACGTGGTTTTTTTTTTTTTTTTTTTTAGTCCATATAGCTTAACTGTGTTTTCATTGACATTGTGAGGCCAGGAACATGACGGTGAAACATTTAAGGAGAACCATGTGTTGTATGGCTCCAAACACAGGAAATGGAAAATTGATGAGCTTCGTTGTAATAAGGACAGCCAAAATGAACAAATCTCGAAGACTTGAAGAATTCAGTTTTGCAACAAAGTTTTGAAATTGAAAGTCAGGCAGTTTATCTTGATTTATGAACACGAACAGCCCTGTACAGTAATGTAACCTGAATGAAATTCAGAAAGGATGTGATTCACAAATGCACAACATTCCAATAAAAGAATGGTATGACTGCCTTTTAGACATGTGGACAGGAATAAGAATCATCCCTGGCATGAGCAGCTGCATTTAAGGATAATTCAAAGTGGAAGATTCAGGAAGCCCTCTAGTGGTCACAACTGGATATTACACTGCTGCCTGCAGTTCATATTATATTTATAGATAAATACATTTCATCTATTTACTTACCTTTTATTATATCATAATATTCTGCTTTGTTATTATTGCATTTAAATTATTTTATCATTATTATTTTGTGTGTGTGTGTGTACACAACTGTTCAAAAGTTTGGGGTCAGTAAAATTATTTTAAAGAATATTGAAAAAATGTATCATGATTTACTCAAAAATATTAAGCAGCACAACTGATTTCAACATTGATGATAATAAGAAATGTTTCTTGAGCAGCGAATCAGCATATTAGAATGATTGGTAACACTTTACTTGAAGGGGTGTGCATAAGACTGACATGACACCTTCATAATCATGACATGACACGTGTCATGAATATGAAGGAGGTTTTATGAATGTTTATGACAACTGTCATTAAGTGTCATTCGCTCAGTTATGTCATTTTTAATGCAAAGATGACATTGTTTGAGATGTCCGAGTTATGACAACTTGACATAAACCAATACATCATAACCTGTCAGTGTCTTTGTCATGACAACTTGACATTATTTAGCTTTATGGGTTAACATTACATTAAACTGTCATGTGGTTGGTTTTGACATTGGCTGTCATGAGGCCATTATAATAGTGTCATGAATATGTATCTTGAGCTCAAGTACAGTGGTACAAATTGAACTTGTCATTAAAATGTCATTAAGTGACAATACTCTGACAAATAATTTTATAACAGCGTCACGACTATTTTTCATTTCATGTTTTTTTTGTTTTTTGTTTTTTTAAGTTTCCACCAACAGAATGTCAGATAATAGACAATTTCAAATTTCTTAAAAAAGATGACACTGTTATAAAATAATGGTAACACTTTATTTTAGGGTCTTTTAACTAGTTGCTTATTACTATTAGCATTCATATGGCTAAAATATTGGCTATTTATTAGTACTTATACCTTATTCTGCATGATCTTATTCTACATTCTTAATCCTACCCAATACCTAAACCTAACAATTAACTATAATAAGCAGTAAATTAAGAGTTTATTGAGGGAAAAGTCATAGTTAATCATTTATATATGTGTTCCCTGTACTGAAGTGTTACCAAAATAATGTAATGTAATGTTAACCCATAAAGCTAAGTAGTTTTTTAAGTTTGATAATTAATCTGCTCTGTCATGTTTATGACAGGTTATGATGTTTTGCTAATGTCAAGTTGTCATGACAAAGACACTGACAGGTTATGATGTATTGGTTTATGTCAAGTTGTCGTAACAAAGACATCTCAAACAATGTCATCTTTGCATTAAAAATGACATAACTGAGCGAATGACACTTAATGACAGTTGTCATAAACATTCATAAAACCTCCGTCATATTCATGACACATGTCATGTCAAGATTATGAAGGTGTCATGTCAGTCTTATGCACACCCCTTCAAGTAAAGTGTTACCAAATGGTTTCTGAAGAATCATGTGACACTGAAGACTGGAGTAATGCTGAATGCATTTATACAGTATGCACATGTGTTTTATATAGAATTACAACCTTTGTATTTCTCTGTGCTCCTCAGGCACTAAACACAAAACCATTCTGGAAGCCCGCAGCGGACTGGGCCCCATTAAGGCATACCCTCGTTTGGGCCCGAAGCCCAGCGGGGAGCAGGGAGGCGGGGCCTCAGACCCCAATACTCAGGAACGCACCTTCCACTGTGAGATCTGCAATGTGCGGGTCAACTCAGAACTGCAGCTCAAACAGGTGAGCGAGGGTTATGGTGTTCATATTTCATGAAATGACATTAGTCTGTGTGCTTTTATATGCTCGCCATTTTGCTTTTACGAAATAAAATTTTCATCTTCGGACCGTTTGTATGTTTGGTTTGTTTGCAGCACATATCCAGTCGACGGCACCGGGACGGAGTGGCAGGAAAGCCAAACCCCCTCCTGAGCCGACACAAGAAGCACAGGGGAGCTGACCTTGCGGTAAGTGGTAACCAATCCTGATACTAGTTACAATGTGCTAACAAGTAATATTCGATAACTGGATGTCAAGTTACAGTATGAAATCGCTGAGTCATGACATTGTTGTCTTATATATAGGATCTCACCAAAGCATTAGGCGCCGGCCTCCTGCCGAGTCCTCTGGCCGTTGCTGCAGCAATGGCAGCGGCCGCCTCCTCCAATCCGCTGGCTCTCCGCGCAGCAGGCCCCGCCCCCCATCCACATCATCACCTCCTGCAGGGTCCGCCCCTCAGTCACGCCATCTTGAGACCAGCTCCGGGGCCCATTCGCACCTCACACGGTCCGATCCTGTTCTCACCGTACTGACTCCGCCCACACCCCCCTTAGCCAATCACAGCCAGTCCGGAGCCTCACCTCCAAAAGCACACTGTGAAGAAGAAAAAATAATGACTAGAATCGGCTCATCAACAATAACGTCAATCATCAAACCAAGCAGAAGGGGGCGCAAAGTGGGATCAATCACGAAGGAGGGTGCAACTGGCGTTCCAACTCTCTTTCCATAACCCTTAACTGCCTCCTCCATCTCTGTTCGTTTGGTTTGAGTGATTTATTTGTTGATGGATGAATGGACAAATGCAGGGATTGTTGGAATAGAGCAATATTGTATGTATCTGACATCCTTGTTCCTTCCCTCTATTTATACTCATACTGTGAGGTAGCAGAAGTCACATCGTAGCCAGACATGCTGGAATGAGTTAGGCAACTTTCTAGAGACCCCAAAACACACAAATCAACACACAAAGACTACAGTTAAATGTTTCTGTTGTTCTGAATAAATGCACCCTCAATCCTATGCACCTTGAGAAACCTACAGAAACCATGTTACATCAGTACGCTTCTTGTAGTATTTGCTGTATTCAAATTGTCCTGTCTGGCTTTGGCATCTTTGCAAGAGGATAACGCCACAATCTCAGTCACAGTTCCACCATGTCAAGACTCACAGCAGGGGAGTCTTGTGGGGAAGGTCTAAGGATGCCCGACTCTTTCCGAATACTGGTTCGAAATGAGCGTAAGAAGCTTAGCGTCGTCGAAAAGCCCGACTTCATACAGTCGCATCTCTCTCGGGAAACAGAGAGATGCAGAAGAGATACTCGAGATCTCTTTTGTGTCGCTTTTACATCCGTTAGCGCCAAGAGCGGTTGACTGAAAAACCCCAGACCTCTGTCTTAGATCTTAGAAAATCAGTAGATGTCTATTTATTCTATTGCGTAGCGTAGTTTAGTTCAGAACATCCAACTTTAGAAAATATTCAGAAGTGAAATATGTGCGTAGAGAATGATGTAACTGCTGGTAGATGCTGAAATAAGATGGACGGGTACTTTGATTCTCAGAGAAAGGCAACAAACCTAAGCACACACTTGGACTAACAGTACATACAGGCTGCTCTGTTCATTTTGTCTCTGTTTGTTCGGTGGACATTATGCAACCCCCTAGCAATATGCCCCCCCCTTCTGTCTGACTTCTGCGTTCAGTCTCACGAGTCAGCCTGCATCCCGGCAAGGACTGACACCGCAGGTCAGCCACTCCAGCCGAACCCCAAGAGTCTAGAAAAATGAACAGAGTGAAGACGCAGAGGAGGTCACTAAGGACACGACTGTGCAATCTCTCCTTTTTTTGGTATGAACTTCCTGTCTTGAATCTAAAGCCATGCAATGCATATTATTATTTTTTTTTTGGTTTTTAATATGATCAATTAATTGTTTTGATGTTGTTTTTTTTGGTTCGTTTTCATAGTACACTGTTACGTTGAACAAATATTGTTGTGGAAATTCTGACAAAAAAAAAAAAAAAGTCACTGAACAAAAGAAAAAAACAAGAATATTTTTCTATGGAAGATTGAAAACCTGCACTCGGATGGGATCGAGATGTGGCTTACCCGTTGTAGAAAGCATATTTGGAGGAAGTGAAGTACAAATAATACAGATAAACATCAAACTTGAGCCTGTCGTGTTAGTGGAACTTTGCGGCAGTCTTCTATTGATAATTCAAGTGTGACAATGTCTTACTGTTGTTTGGATAAGCAAAGTGTGACAATGTCTTACTGTTGTTTGGATATTGCAATGCAATAAGCAATTGAATTATGTCATTTGTTGTAGAAGATCATTTATAAATGGTTCTGTACGGCTGCTAATAGGCCTCCATGTTCTTCCACAGAGAGAAATTAGCCTTTCCAGTACAAAAGCTGGGAGTTTAAAAAGTAAGAAAGGGGCACCCACAGGGACGGGCCCTTCATATTAAAGGGTCTTTTCTCATCTCTGAGTGGGGGGACAGGGTATATCTGAACACAAACAATGTGTAGTCAGCCATAGCCTTTGCGTATGTAGCTTAGTTTACCTTTTTGTTTCTTCGTGGCATTGTTTGCATTGTGTGGAAAGCGTCATGATAATGCCATTACTTCATGCTAACTGTGGTTAGCATCCACCATTGTGCTTTGATGAAACTTTACCTCTGTTTCTCATTAGTTACCGAGGCACTAGTATGGTGTAGTTTCATATCGGTGTGTATCGTGTAGTGTCATGTGCGTACGGATAGAATCCGGTTCTAGAAAACTTGCGATGAGCAGAATCTGCTTTTAAGGGATTGTTCACTAAAAGATTAATCTTCTGTTGTCATTTACTCACCCTTTATGTAATTTCAAACCCATATGCTGTTGTATTACTTTTTTTTCAGTGGAAAACAGGAGATGTTTATGAAGAATCACAGTACAACAACAATTTATAGTGACCAAGCGGTGTCAAGTGTAACCCCTCCTGTTCAAACCGCCCACTCTAAGTGGGACTTGAACCCGGGTCCGCCGGCATGGAAGTCAGGCGCTCTAACAAGGAGGCTAAAGACCACAGTCTCTTGAGATCAGGGGAGTGAGGTTTAAGGCAGGAACACACCAAGCCAACGGTCGGCCGTCAGGCAGTTTTCCTTGGTCGGCCGACTAAGTTTTCTCAGTGTGTTCCGCACCGTCGGCTGAAGTTGGTCCTCGTCGGTCCGTCGGGCCATCTGATCATTCTGATTGGCTGTTCAGCTACTGCCGCCTGCTGTTTCGGAAAGGCATTTCATCTCACGCAGGCGCAGAACTGACGTGCTGCTTGGCCGTCGGCTGTTGAGCATCGGTTTTGGTGTGGCACGGCAACTTTGGACACAGACGCTGCCGACGTGAGCAAACCCCGCAGTCTACTTTCGTCGCCACTAGTCTGGCCTTTACAAGCACAGCTCTTACCGGCCTACGTCTGTTACACTCACCCCCCTAAACGTCATTCCCATCCGGGTCACGGCACCAACGTAACCCCTCCTGTTCAAGCCGCTTGCTCTAAGCGGGACTTGAACCCGGGTCCACCCGCATGGGAGTCGGGCACTCTAACAAGGAGGCTAAAGACCGCAGTCTCCAGTGTCAGTTGCTAGAGCGCTTCTTGAGATCAGGGGAGTGAGGTTTACATGCACAGCTCTTATCAGCCTACTCCGTTACACTTGCACCAAAAAGGAAAAAAAGAGAGAGAGAAAAAACACCATAATGTGTCCTAAAAATAGTCTTTTGTGATGATAAATACAATAATTATACCTGCAAACATGTCGTTTTTTGGCAAATTTGTCATTCTGACATTAACGCCACCTACTGTCAGAAAGTTATTTTGCATTTTAATCCAACCCCTAACCAATTATATACAGCATAGACTTTATGTGGAATATGCGCCAGAAAAACAAGTGCACTGCTTTTTTACAGTACAGATCACTGACACTGGTGTTGTTTCAAAGCAACATTCCTACTCCTATTGTAATATCAGAATATGGGGAAAAAAAACAACAGCCTGTGGGTTCGGACCAGCATGAGGTTGAGTAAATAATGACAGTGTTTAAATTTTTGGGGTGACCTATTCCTTTAAACTGCACATTTGCAATCAGCTGTTTCTATCCCAAACTTATTAAAACAATCAGTGGACGGAGCATTCGGCTGATTTCAGATGAGCATTTTGTGGTAACACTAATACGTGCACTGACACATGCTGTAGTTTGAAACCAGGTGTCCAGTGCCCCATTGAAACCATGTGAGGTGATAAAGCCATCACAGCTAACACACTCCACAGGCTTGAGACAGACTTGCTTAGTCCCATCCGTCAACACTGTAAAGACCATGTTCATCCTGTAGTGAGAACTATGTCATCACTGTACAGAATTGTCTTTGGTAGATTTATTCAACCTTTCAGGGCAGGTGTAATGTTAGTTGGTGAAATCTATTTTAGCCTTAGCCTTATTCCACCCCAGGCCTCTCCAGGAGCAGACGCGGACGGAGAAGCTTCGGTCAAACCTCGTCTTGCCAATAAAGTTATTTTTGAATTAAACTGTCAGATGGGAAAACAGTATGTGTGATTGAACGTAGCAATATTCAACTCATACTGGCTACTCTTGTTTATTGCAATAAGGAAATCAACCAATAGATGCATATGTGAGTAAAATATTATAGATGTAATTTAAATCAAACACAGAAAATTATGGAAATACTTGGTATCAGAGAAACTTTGAGTTACCACAGGGGAAAAAAAGAGAAAAAAATCAATGTCTATAAATCAATAAAGAATATTAAAACTCATGTCTCATGCTTATTTTTTCATTTTTTTTTTTTAATAAAATGTTCTAATTATAGTTTAAGGTTAAAAGTCCCTCTCACATTTAAAACATCAAGACACTGGATAAATGATTGTTTTTATAGAAAAAAAAAATGGCGGCTGTGGTTGCAAATCATTCTGTAAAAATAAAAAATGTAAATATATTTACAGAACAACCTGTACAGTTTAAACCTGTAAATCCAACAGCCCTTTTGTGGCTAAAATCTACAAAGCTTTTGTACCTTTAACATGTACCAACAACCACCATAACACAGGTGGTAAAGAGAAAGAGAAATCCACATGAAGAATTAAATTTTCTTTACAAGTAGCCTTTTTCACAACAAGCTGACTTACATATCAATATATAGAAGGTGCAAGACGACATACACACAAATACAAAACACACAACACTACAATAATGCAATAAACATCAATTAAAACAACTTAAGTTGTAACAAAAGCCTATAACATAGATAACTAATAACATTGAGAAACACGATTATATAAATGAAATATCAAATGTGAAGTCTCACACTGATAGAACATTTTGGGAATGTCAGTTTATGGTTTTTCACTGTTAATTATAAGATAACATGTTTTTTTCACTTCCATAAATTCTACATTTAACAGTATTTTATTGTAAAAATTCATCAAATGAAAGATTAAATCAATAACTTACCGTTAACAAATAAACAGGTTTAATCTCTAGCATTTTTACAGTCAGTTAGCCTACAGTTTAAATACATTTTTACAGTGCAGAAACTGTAAAGTAAATCCCACGTTTTGTTTGTTCCTTCAAGAGTACATTGCGCAGGAAGTTACTAAATTTAAGCAGCTTTGCCTCCCAGCTCACTTTTGTGTAAATTCTTATTTTGGGTCACAAGATGGCGCTCTAGGACTGATATGCTCCCAATGCATCAGGCGCACAAAAGTAGACGAACTGGCGATTCTGATTATTTTATACAGTATCTGCTGCTGTAAGGAATTCAAACAAATATTGAGTTAATAGCGTATAAATACATACTTTATATAAACTAGCACCTTCTGTGAGTTCATGTTTTGGTTGTAAACTGCACGTTTAAATTGTTTATGTTCAACTCTTTAGTATGCTTATATATTGTCACAAAAAATATGGAGGCTGTGTCTGTCTGAACTTTATATTTAGGCTACCCCTCTCCTCATAGCTTTGTGAACACATTTCAGTCCATAGCATGTTGGTGTTGCCTGACAGACTGAATGTTAAAGGGTTAGTTCACCCAAAAATGAAAATAATGTCATTTATTTCTCACCCTCATGTCGTTCTACACCCGTAAGTCCTTCATTCATCTTCGAAACACAAATTAAGATATTCTTGCTTAAATCCGATGGCTCAGTGAGGCCTGCATAAACAGCAATGGTACTTCCTCTCTCAAGATCTATATAGGTATTAAAAAATACATATTTAAATCAGTTCATGTGAGTACAGTGGTTCAACCTTAATATTATAAAGCGACGAGAATATTTTTTGTGCGCCAAAAAAACAAAATAAAGACCTTTTAACAATATCTAGTGATGGCCGATTTCAAAACACTGCTTCTTGAAGATTCGGAGCTTTACGAATCGAATCAGTGGTTCGGAGCGCCAAAGTCACGTGATTTCAGCGGTTTGGCGGTTTGATACGTGATCCGAATCACTGATTCGACTCAAAAGATTCATAACGCTCCGAAGCAGTGTTTTGAAATCGCCCATCACTAGATATTGTTAAAAAGTCGTTATTTTGTTTTTTTGGCGCACAAAAATATTCTCGTCGCTTTATAATATTAAGGTAGAACCACTGTAGTCACATGAACTGATTTACATAGTAGCTTTTTAGTAGCCTACTCGAGAGAGGAAGTACCATTGCTGGCGATGCAGGCTTCACTGACCATCGGATTTAATCAAAAATATCTTAATTTGTGTTTCAAAGATGAACGAATGTCTTACGGGTGTAGAAAGACATGAGGGTGAGTAATAAATGATATTATTTTCATTTTTTTGGTGAACTAACCCTTTAAGGTAAAAAACTCTTTTGCCTTTATAGATTTTGAACTTTGATCTCTGACCTTGCATGTTACTGTTTTTATTAGAAACATCATTCAAAATGATTATATAAAGTAGGTTTGCACACACCATGTGTGCAATTTCCTAATCTATATGATATATTATATAATACTGGGTGTAGAATATATATATATATATTGGGAAAGAGACACTGACCATATAAAATAGAGACCTATAATGAATGTCATCTGCTGTGAAGTTTGCAGCAATGATAATGTTTTTTATTAATGTCTATCAATCCACATTCCAATATCAACAAACTGCAAGGACTTCTAATATAGAATCCAATGGCATGTTTTGTTTTTTTGGGTTTTTTTTTTTTTTTCAGGGCTGTACACACTAAGTATAACTGCCATTTAATGGGACTGCTAACAGAGAGCTCTCTCCAGATTTTGGCATGTAAATTTCTGCAGTCATGCTGTGTTAATGAATTTACATCAGCAATCCAAGGGTTTAGAAGCACAACTTTTTTGCAGCATATAGTTGCAATAAATGGTCTTTTTGGATGTTTTTCATAATATGCACACTTTTAAGTTTTGTTCCCTAAAGTTTTTAAGGAAAGAGTAGTTCTGCACTGAGCATAATAAGAGCTATAATCCTCTCCATAATACTTGAGAGCAGGATGGAGCACAGCTGAAGTACACATACTGGGGTAGAGAGGATGGGGAAAGGAAGAACTGGCAGGAGAGCTGTGGCAGACACGCATCTCATAAGGACAAAGTGTCAGAGTTTGAAAGGTTCACGCGTCACACTCTGCAAATGGAGGACTCCATTAGCTGAAATATGTGCCTGTGCTTTTACCAAGGATTTTAGCGCTTACCTAACAGACCTGTGGGGATAATTACACAGCAAATAACACATACATCCAACAATAGCAAATCATTAAAGCTGAAAGACATGCAAAGAAGACAAAAAGAAAAGGTTAATGCACTGTTATACACTTGACACCTGAAATATACTAATGCTGACAACAAAACACACTAGTGATAGAGCAGAACTTGACGAGTTCTGTATGCCTTAAGATTATTCCCAAAGAATAATGAGAATTAAATTTCTTCCTTATGATAATGTCACAAAGAGAGGATTTCATTATAATTTGTTATGTATATATATATATATATATATACACGAATCTAATGTTCACCAAGGACGGATTTGATCAAAAACTGTTAAAACTGTAATATAGTGTTTAAAATAACTGTTTCAAATAATAATAATAAAAACTGTTTTCAATTTGAATATATTTTAAAATGTATTTCATTCCTGTGCTGGCAAAAAAAATCAACAGCCATTATTCCAGTCTTCAGTGTCACACGATTCTTCAGAAATAAATCTAATAATGCTGATTTAGTTCCCAAGAAACATTTCTTATTAAATTAATGTTGAAAATGTTGTGCTGCTTAATATTTTTGTGGAAACTGTGATACACTACCATTCAAAAGTTTGAGGTAAGTAAGATTAAAAAATTCATGCGTTTAAGGATGCATTAATTTGGTCAGTAAAGACATTTATAACATTATAAAAAAAATCTATTTCAAATAAATGCTTTCTATTCATCAAAGAATCTTAAAAAATGGTGTCCACAACAATATTAAACAGTAAACTGTTTACAACATTGTTAAAAATAAATATAACAATTATTAAATATTGAGCATGCAAAATTGATAATCACTGAGCACCAAATCAGCACGATTTCTGAACACTGCAATGGCTGCTGAAATTACTCCACTAAACAACATTTTAAAATATATTCAAACAAAAACCAGTTATTTTTACATTATGCACAAAAGCATTATTTGTGCAGTTCACTATGCTCTCTAACCGCCTAAATACTAAGATATAGATTTTTCCACCCCCTTCACCCGCACCCCTCGTCATTCCCATAGAGGTGTGCTTCCCTCTGCCATGATGCTCCTGTTGCTTGCCTCTGTGTGAGAGAGCATGGCTTTATGAACCCCATCCGCATCCCAGCAGTGGCATCACACATGTAGAGCGAATGCTGGAGGCAACACTTCTCTGAGGCTTTCAACTTCTCTGTGTGACACTCATCTCAGAGAGAGAGCAACAATACTGAGATAACTCATGTCCCTGAGGGGATGGGGGTGTTCTGATGGCTGTATGAAAGGACATTTGACAGCATTTTTTCCCCAGTCACGATTATGGACACTACATCAGACATCAATTTGGATCGTGTGTGTATATCTTTCAATCCGACTTCAAAGGAAAGCGAACAATCCTGATAACTGGAGAGGGTGTAATAATTTGTTATATAATGAAAAGCAAAAAGGTTCATTATAATATAACAACTCTAATCATCTAAACGAATTAATATCCCAGACTTGCGCCGCCTCAAGTGGCCACTGCATGAGGGTCACATATAAATGATTAACACAAATGTAGGCTCTTTATTAATTAGATGCTCATGGTGTTTCATCCCTTCATGTAAACTCAACTGAGTAAAATTTTGAGTGCCTCAGGAAAGAAAAAAAAAAACACAGAAGTGACATTATAAAATAAATAACTCAAAATATGTATAAATTACTAATTTCTGTAAAGTAACACTATTCAACAGTGAATAATAAAGCTCTAGCTCTTTTGCCTTCCTAAAGCTCATCGTGTTCTTGAAATACATGTAAAGTCACATGAGAGGAGGCAGCGCCTCCACGTCAATGCGATTATGCCAACCCGATCTCACAGCAATTCGTACGTATTTTACGAGGTGGCTAATTCTTATGAATTCATACGACCTCACGTGTACGTTTTCATAAGTTTTTTGCTAAATCGTATGTATTTTACGAGTTGACAAATTCGTATGAATTCATATGAATGACCTACCCTAAACCCCGCCCCTAAACCTACTCGTCACTGGGGTTTAGACAAATCGTACGAATTCGTACGAGTGAGGTTGTATGAATTCATACAAATTAGCCACCTTGTAAAATACGTACGAATTGGTCGTGAGATAGCATTGATTATGCCTACCTTTCATGTCAAATTGGTGAAAATGGACGGACTTATTGCAAATTGAAGGTACACACACCAGTGCTGGGTTAAAAGCAACCTAATTTGGGTTGAAAATGGACAAACCCAGCAATTGGGTTAAATGTTTGCCCAACGTGCTGGGCAGTTTTATCCAACTATTGTTTAAAAATTACTAGATAGCTGGCTTAAAATGAACCCCAAAATTAAAAAGCAGACACATAATTACTAGAGGTAATAATAATAAAATCAAAAGGTGAACATTTATTAATAAGCAATTTACTTATTAATAAATTAAATTAAACTAATTAATAAATGTTCATTTATTAAACATATTATTAAAGTTTAATTTCCAACATTGGGTTCATTTTAAGCGATTAATACAGTAATTTTTAAACAATAGTTGAGTTAAATAAAACTACCCAGCAGGTTTGGGAAACATTTAACCCAACTGCTGGGTTAAAACAACCCATTCGCTGGGTTTGCTCAACCCAACTTGGGTTGTTTTTAACCCAGCATTTTTCAGAGTGTACATTTACACATAAAAGATTTACTAAAAATCGAAAAGAATTTCCTTTGCATTTTTCGCGTACCTATGACAATGTTGTCAAAACGATCCCCGTTCACACGGATTCACAAAAATGATTCAAAACGCTGTATTATTCATGCCAGGCCAGTAGTTGGCGATGTCACTGTAAAGAAACACTACACGCCTATACAGTTGCAGGAGAAAGTATGGGAACCATTTGCAGAATTTGTGAAAATGTGAATTTTAACAAAATAAGAGAGATTTTAGTACTGTCCTGAGTAAGATAATAAAAGATGTTTACATATAGTCCATGAGACTATATGTAAAAAAAAAAAGCTGAATTTATTAAAATAACCCCATTCATAAGTATGTGAACCATTGATTCTTAATACTATGTGGTTATCTGGATGATCTACAACTGTTTTTTTTTTTTTTGTGATGGTTGTTCATGAGTCTCTTGTTTGTTCTGAGCAGTTAAACAGCTCTGTTCTTCAGAAAAATCCTCCAGGTCCTGGAAATTCTTCAGTTTTCCAGCATCTTTTGCATATTTGAACCCTTTTCAGCAGTGACTGAATGAATCTCAGATCCATCTTTTCACACTGAGAACATTTTAGGGACTCAAACACAACTACAAAAGGTTCAAACATTCACTGATGCTCCAGAAGGAAACACGATGCATTAAGACCTGGGGGGTGAAAACTTTTTGAATTTGAAGACCAAGGTAAATTGTACTTAATTTGTCTTCGGAAACATGCCTGCCTTCGGAAACAAGCAAGTATCTTCTGTTGCTTCCGAAGGGCAGTACTATATGAAAAAAATATATATTTCAACAAAATGTATTTCAACAAAATCCTGTTCAAAGGTTTTCATCCCCCGGAAAAAAGGATTACAATGTAAAAGATTATTATTGTGTGTGCATAAAGATAAAAATGCTTTGGTGGAATCCGGCCTGTCCCGAAGATGGTCTGCTTGCGCTTTTAACCTCCTGCACAAGCAGATTCGTTTCCTCGCCAAAGAAGCATTCAGTTTTTCCGCTTGCAAATTCCGCCCTGTAAATAGCGAATCTACCATGGTGCAAGTGCAGCTGGCTTTTAAAGGGAATGAGAGATGAAACATGATTGGTTTATTGCATGTTACGCCCAAAACACACCCATTACTCATTAAGAGAATAGGAACAACCATTTTAGACCATGCGTGGGACCATTTTTCCCGTTGTTAAACTAGCAAATGTGGATTCGGACACGCCCTAAGTGCACTTAGATCATTAAAATAGTGCTCATAATAGCATACGCATAATATGCATATGCTGTTTTTACAAATTTTGTGCTTTTGTGTTAGTTTGCACAGAGACGATAATGGTATCGTTTTCAAAAATGTGTACTTTGAAACCAATTTTCAAAAGTTTGCGTTTTCAGGCCCCCAAAACGCTGTTGTCGTGTAAATGAATGGCAAAAACACATAAAAAGTTTTCCATTTTAGTTGAAAACAGTTAGAAGTAACTAATAAAACTAGATAAATGCTTTTAATGAATCACTGTTAATATTTTTAAAGTAATATTAAAAATCTTCATAAGACTTGGTTCTGTATATGTAATTCTGTAAACATCATTTAAAGCTGGTACATGAACTTACAGTGGACTAATCAACTAAATGTAGAGAGGTGATTTTGTACACGCACATTTGTGTGCTTCCAGATGTCTCTAATAGAGAAGACATTATAATCTCTATCAGCTTCCCCAGGATGCTCCAGCCAAACAAAAGCTGGCAGGTTCAGGTGTGAACCCATCATACTGATAATTATAACAATCTCCCCATACGCATCCTGTCACAAGAGAAGCTATAGATGGACACAAACAGTTGTCCTTTTCTTCCCAAAGCCTCCAATGAATCAGCCTGTAATAGACTCATCTGCAGGCAGAATTATCTATTTCATTCTCAACAACTGGAGAAGACAATAGACTACAATACAAGTGGGGCTTAAATGGAAAAACTGATAGATGCAGACATGGATAGCTAGAGGGATGTAATCGCATACTGATAGATTAGAAGATTGCAATGTGTAGCTTGCAACAATGGACTTGTCAAATGAAATCTCAAAGCTAGATCCCACTGCAAACATTTTAATCACAGGACTTACTATAAAACTAGTTATTGTATGAAATGCAATTTCTAAGAGAAGATGTGAGTTGATTTGGTACCGTATACATCTCAAGGACATTCAGCTTTCTACCCAGCATTCACTGTGGATGAAACCACAACAGCACACATAAGCAGGCATAGAGATTCTCATATAGATGCTACCTTTTTGTTGAGGCTTGAAAAATGACATCAAACTTGAGGTCTGTTGAAACTCTAAATTTGAAACAAACATGGTTGATTCCTTATAAAGTGGACAGAAATGCAAACTATTTATGAGCTATGAAAAAATAAAATAAATTCAGTATTCACTAAATACCAAATATTAAAGGGATAGTTCACCCAAAAATGAAAATTATCCCATGATTTACTCACCCTCAAGCCATCCTAGGTGTATATGACCATCTTCTTTCAGACGAACACAATCAGAGAAAAATATCCTTAGTCCTACAAGGATTATAATGGTTGTGAACGGGGGCCGCGGTTTGAAGTCAAAATTAATGCATCCATCCATAAAACAAAGTAATCCAGTGGGTTTATAAAGGCCTTCTGAAGCGAAGCAATGCATTTTTGTAAGAAAAATATCCACATTTAAAACTTTATAAATTCAAATAACTAGCTTCCAGCAGATGACCGTACGCATACTGCGCAATCCTCTGACAAATTCAAACAAATAGGGCTGTGCAACATATTTAAGCTCCTCTTCTCTTATATCAAGATCCTCCAAAATTTCTCTTTAAAATTTTCGATATATTATCGAATTATCAATTTATAATCCATGACCGGTGATTTGTTTTGCTCCATCCTCCGCGTTCGTCATTACGTTGTGTGTCAGGCCAAAGGATAGTCTTCTGCCGCAAATTGACTTGCGCATTTTCCGGAAGCTAGTTATTTGAATTTATAAAGTTTTAATTATGGATATTTTTCTTACAAACATGCTTCACTTTGCTTCAGAAGGCCTTTATTAACCCCATGGAGTTGTATGAATTACTTTTTTTTTTTGGATAGATGCATAATTTTTTACTTCAAAACGCAGCCCCCATTCACTACCATTATAAACCTTGTGTTTATTGGAAAGACGATCATCATATACACCTAAGATGGCTTGAGGGTAAGTAAATCATGGGAAAATTTTCATTTTTGGGTGAACTATCCCTTTAAAATTACATAACATTAGCCATTTTCCATGGAAGAGTTTTCCATGGAATTTTTATTTCACATGACTTGTAAGAATTGGAGTTTTTGTAGAGTGAAAATATCAAACAATAGATAAATAAAATAAATAAATATTTTAAATAATTTTATTAATTTACAAATATTATTAGTATACCAACTAGCCAAAATTCAACCCAAACTAACTCTGCAGCTCTATTGCTTGCAACCTTAAGATTCTAGTCAAATTATTTTATTATTTGTTTTTGTGGGTAAATTTTGTTTGTTTAATGTGGGTTGAAATGACCAAAAAATAATTTAATCTGTATTTAGATGCATGGTTGCAAACATTAAAAAAAGTATAAAATAGCATTTAAACTCATATGATATAATATCCAGTTTGACTTTTTAAGTACCCCGTTTCACAGCTGACTTTTCACTAAAAAGGACTTTTTTTTTATTTTTTCTGACAATACCTGGATGTTCTAGATGGTCTCTGATGAATGGATAGAGGAAAGGCTATATGCTATGATTGTGTGTTATGACAATAATCAAATCATCATGCACTGGCAGCTTGGATGTCAGTTGTCTATTATAGAGGGACAGCCTATGGTCATCAATCTTGTCTATGCATTGTGTATTGTATCTGCGTATGCATGTGGAGTGTAGGCGTTGGGTCTGATGGGATGATTCCATCAACATCTTGTCAGCGTTTCCTCTGGAAAACACATACAGGGATACACAAAGACTTAAATGCGTGCAAGATAATATAGAGCCGTCATCATCTCTCATGCACAGTAATATGAAGTGACATGGAGGACATCGTCAGATACATCTCTAATTGAAACTCAGCTAATGAGGCAGAGGACAAACAGATACGGAGTGAATTTGTTTCTTTCTGTTTGCACAGAAAACTTAATGAGACATTTTCAGTGCACTTACAAATAAAACAACGTGTATAATATATATTAGAAAATTACTGTGAAGACATTTCATTCAGTCCACGGTAACACATCATCGCTGCGCTGTTACCTTTAAACCGAGGGAACCTTATTTATGTCAAGGCTGTTGACAAACTACATTCTCCAAGTTTTTTTTTTTTTTTTCATCTTTCTTTCTCAACCAGCGTGACCCTGCAAGTGAAAGACATCAATTAAACTTGCATTTAGCCGAAAGCATCAATATCTGCAGCCCTACAAAGGCAACCATTCACACGCTGGGCATCACAGAACATCTTTATCCTAACTGACAGGCCTCCAATCAGCGAATACAAAAACAACAGCGAGGCCAAGACGGATCACAGCCACTTCGGCCTTTCTAGAAAAAGACTTGCGATTGTTGTTTAGCAAACTTCACGGTTTCCTAGCACAGTAAATATACAAAGAATATAAAGAGCAGAGCTTTGCGTCAAGCCATAGATATTTGCAGTAAGGTAAACAGACAGATCTCTTAATGGTGTATTTATGGAAAAAAGTTTTATTATGACAACTCCCTTATTGGGCAGTAACTCGCTTGATATCTGTATGAGCAATATGACCCCTGCGTCAAAGCTTAATGAGAGATTTCAAGGGCAGAGCGAAAGGAGAAGTTCTCCACTGTGTTCTGTCCAAAACCATTAAGCAACATCTCCGAACGTTTTCAAAGCAATAATCATATCTACGTGTATGTAATGGATCTAGAGTCCATAGAGCTGTATGAATAATGTCTTTAATAGGCACTCAATTTTTTTGTCCTCTTCCAAAAAGGAAACAAAAGAGAAAAATGTCAAAAGTAATGAGCAGGTGAGAGCTGTATTATTGCTTTGGAAATTACTTTTACACCAATGGCCTTTACCCCTAGAGAAGCCGTGTGTTGCCATGGCAATAAATCACCTTCTGGAGAGCCGCAGGGCCTACTGGTTATTCACAAGTCCGACCATGTTGTTTATTGGTGCATTCATCCTTCAGTCTCAAAGAAACATTAAACTCCGGCATCCAAAGCCAACATGAACATAGAACAGTGGTGATCATTACAAAATGGAGCTTTGGGCCAGTTTTTTGCAGCTTGGAAGCCATCAGTCATGAATAATTGCAGGATTGAGAGGCATCTTAATATTTAATGGATGTCGTTGGCTGCCACCAATTGAGCGCTGAAAGAATTGTGGCCTATAGGTGTCAAACAATGTGCAACATCAGTGCTGGAGCAGATTGAGTACGCTGATAAGGGACAAGAACAAATCTGGTAAAGATTGATCCCCCCCTCTTGCAATCAGTGAATGCATAATGGCAGTCAGACAAGTTTAATCCTTTCCAATCTGACTTTCAGTTATTGCTTGGCCTATCCTGATCCCTGTCGTATTGCAATTTCCCTTAAACATTTTAGATGAGCGCCAAAGGAATGAGGCAGAGGAGTTGAGAGCAGAGGCCTTATCTGTGGGCTGGTTGTGAAGGAATCGGTCAGTCACGGATGGTGTGAAATCACTGGAATAAGGCTATTTGACATCACATTCTGCTCCACATTGATTGAGCTACAACACCATTTCCTGAGACGTGTACCGAAATGGTCATTTCAACATCCACAGAAACGAAAGACTCTTTGCAAATATAATAGAGCTGAAGAAAAAAAATTAAGCACCTGATGAATGAGTAGCCTCATCAGTAGCCTAATATACCAATAGACCTGAGTCGAGAGAGTTGGTATCAAAGGACGTTGCCTTCATTATGACACTGAAACATTTATACATCTAATGGGTTACATGGGCAATACACACGTCCGTATATTTTTTTAGGTGTTAATTTCAGCAAGATCTGATGGAACTGTTTAATAAGACGAGCGAGGTCAAGGGGAAGGATTCAATTTCAATGGATTCAATCATTGCTAAAATATGATGCATATGCAGAGGACTTTGAAGGAAGAACAATTATGGTAGCCATGTTGAAGAATATTTCACTACTTAAGAGCTCAAAAATAAAAACATCAAAGTGCCCTTCAAAATTAACTTAACTCGCAAAATGCTTTGCATCTATCAATGTGTAAATGAAACCATATGCACCGACAATACACACTCTATAAAGGTGCCCTAGAACTTTTTTTTAAAAGATGTAATATAAGTCTAAGGTGTCCCCTGAATGTGTCTGTGAAGTTTCAGCTCAAAATACCCCATAGATACCCCATGCCTATTTTGGGGCATAATTAGAAATGAGCCGATTCAGGATGTGTGAATTCTCGTGCTCCACGCCCCAAGAGCTCACGCTTGCCTTAAACAACATAAAAAAAGTTCAAACAGCTAATATAACCCTCAAAATGGATCTTTACAAAGTGTTCGACATGCAGCATGTCTAATTGCATAAGTACAGTGTTTATTTTGATGTTTACATTGATTCTGAATGAGTTTGAGGCTATGCTCCTTGGCTAACGGCTAATGCTACACTGTTGGAGAGATTTATAAAGAACGAAGTTGTGTTTATGCATTATACAGACTGCAAGTGTTTAAAAAATGAAAATAACGACAGTCTTGTCTCCGTGAATACAGTAAGAAACGATGGTAACTTTAACCACATTTAACAGTACATTAGCAACATGCTAACGAAACATTTAGAAAGACAATTTACAAATATCACTAAAAATATCATGAATCATGTCAGTTATTATTGCTCCATCTGCCATTTTTTGCTATTGTCCTTGCTTGCTTACCTAGTCTGTTGATTCAGCTGTGCACAGATCCAGACGTTCTGGCCTTGTCTAATGCCTTTCATAATGTTGGGAACATGGGCTGGCATATGCAAATATTGGGGGTGTACACCCCGACTGTTACGCAACAGTCGGTGTTATGTTGAGATTCGCCTGTTCTTCGGAGGTCTTTTAAACAAATGAGATTTATATAAGAAGGAGGAAACAATGGAGTTTGAGACTCACTGTATGTCATTTCCATGTACTGAACTCTTGTTATTTAACTATGCCGAGGTTAATTCAATTTTTGAATCTAGGGCACCTTTAAATAAAAAGCTGTGAAAACATTTTTATTTCTATTCATCAGCCACTTTATTAGTTACACCAAATATCAAATCAACCAATCACACGGCAGAAACTTAATGCATTTAGGCATGCAGACATGGTCAAGTCGATCTTCTGAAGCTCAATCTGAGAATCAGAATGGGGATGAATGGTGATTTAAATGACTTTAAAAATGAATTTAAAAATGGTGCCAGATGGGCTGGTCTGAGTTTCAAAAATCTACTGGGATTTTCACGCACAACCATCGCTAGGGTTTACAGAAAATGGTCCAAAAAAGAGAAAATATCCAGTGAGCAGCAGTTCTGTGGGTGAAAATGCCTTGTTGATGCCAGAGATCAGAGGAGAGGGCCAGACTGGTTCGAGCTGATAAAATGGTAACAGTAACTCAAATAACCTCTTGAAGAATGGGGTCCAACACTGTACTAGCAAGGTGTACCTAATAAAGTGGCAGGTGACTATATTACAATATTTGTTTTTAAAACAAATGATTTTTAAAATGACGAAATCAAAGTTTCTTTCTAAAATCCAACTATTTAAAATCTCTTTTTGTTTACATTTTAAAGGTGGTTATTAATGCAGCCATTGTGCAACAGCGGCTCCGTTGGCAAGGAAAGATGAAGTAAAAGTGCATTTTTTTAAATGATTGTTAAAAATGATTCCTTCACACTTCACTGCTCCAAAAGCCCTCACTGTGAAGCAAGAAGGAAACATGAAGCATGAAGGAAAAAGACTGTTTCCAAACAAAAACTTCAATTGCCTGTCATATTGTAAGCAAAAAACACAGAGGTACATGGGCCCAAGCAGTAAGCACTAAAATGCAAATGTGTAAAAGTTTTATCTGTTAAAATGCAATTAGAATAATTAAAGAATTCATTATTTAAGGGAAAAAAAATAAATAAATACAGGCTTCACATTTCTGCTTTCAAACCCTCCTACACGTTAGCCTGGTGTTCTTCCATTCTAAGTGCATTCCTGAAGCACAAGTCAAAGTTATTTCCTGTGGTAATCAACATGCCAGTATTACAACAATTTTCAGAGCATAAAGGAATAGTTCACTCAAAATTAAAATTCTTTCAGCATTTACTCACCCTAATGTTCTTCTAAACTCTTAATTTTCTTTCTTCTGATAAACACAAAAAGAGAAGTTTAGCACAATGCCCGAGCTGCTCTCTTCAGTACAATGCAAATGCAAATTTTGGACAGCTAGAAGCAAGATTTTGTGTGAATAAAGTGCATATGGTTTAATTTACACATTGATAGATGCAAAGCATTTTGCGTGTTAAGTTAATTTTGAAGGGCACTTTGATGTTGCTCTTGAGTAGTGAAATATTCTTTAACATGGCTACCACAATTGCTCTTCCTTCAAAGTCCTCTGCATACGCATCATGACTTCACTGTAAACCCTAATGCTCAAAATAATTAATTGGTTTGTTTATTAACAGATAAAGCTTAAATTACACAAATTAGTTTGAACAAATTAACTTTTGTGAGTATTTGGAACTTTCTTTTTCTTCTGAGTCCATGAAACTGACACATTTTAAGTAATCTGAATTGTTTCTCTTTTTTGAGTTTAATTAACTTTTTTTTTTAATTTAGGGGAACTTAAATTTAACTGAAACTGGGCTGGGAATTTCTATTTCCCAGCACGCTTTGCCACAGCACTCGAAAGGGAGAGTAAATGTTAAAATTAAGTGTTATTTTGTGCAAGATTAATGATAAATGGGAAATTTAGTAGTGTTTAAAGTTTTGCGATGCTAATTTAGAAGAGTTTTTGTTATCTTGGGCTTTTTGGGAGGTTACCATCATGGTAATATCTGCCATACTGTTTTATAAATTGCTATGCTAATAAAAACATTGGCTGTTTCTCAATTCCAAAAATGCAGAGAACGGACTTGCGTTCTCGTGGAGTCCAGTCTTGCCAGGCGACCTTGAAAGAACGAACTCGGAAGGACACGAGGACACAGAACGCATCATTTGAGAATTGAGATGTGCTGCAATCTTGTTGCTCAACTGACCAACCCAGCATCTTATAAGAGGCTAATGCACAATAGATACAACATAACATCACAAACAATTGTCATAACCTATTAAAAGATTTCTTTCATATTACATAGACATAGTGTTCCTATAATTTTATATCTTTTTATTTCACCGCGTACAATATATTTATGAAAATGAGTAGCATTTGTGTCACCTATGCTTGGTCAATGTTAACCCTTTGATGCACAAGCTATGAAAACCCCTTCTAATGCACAACATGGGTCAAAAATGACCCGTATTCATTTCCTATGTAATTTCAATCAGGGTTTGAGTGCATGTTTCTTTGCTGAATCTTTAAAAGAAAAGTATTTTATCATTCATTTATTCCATGTATTCCTTAAATATCTTGTTTTTGATTGTCAAAAATCATTATGTTAATTTTTTTTTTTTAAGTTTTTGTATGTCTACATCAATTTTACACACATGGGTCAAAAATGACCCATATTCATTTCCTATGTAATTTCAATCAGGGTTGAGTGTAAGATTGAGTGTAAGAGTGTAAGATTTCTATATGTGTGTAAAATTGATGTAGAAACTGTGTTTGTTTATAAAGTAAGAAAGAAAAAATAAACATAATTATTTGTAGAAAATCAAAAACAAGATATTTAATGAATACCTGGAATAAATAAATGACAAAATACATTTTTTTCAAAGATTCAGCGAAGAAACACTCAGTCATGATTGATTTGACCCATGTGTGTAAAATTGATGTAGACATACAAAAACTGGTTTTTTTATATAAAGTAAGAAAGAAAAAATTAACATAATGATTTTTGACAATCAAAAACAAGATATTTAAGGAATACATGGAATAAATGTATGATAAAATACATTTCTTTGAAAGATTCAGCAAAGAAACACTCAACCATGATTGAAATTACATAGGAAATGAATACGGGTCATTTTTGACCCATGTTGTGCATTAGAAGGGTAGTGATACAAAAATGATTTTTATTCAAAAAGTAAGAAAGAAAAAATGAAAATGAGGATTTGTGATGATCAAAAACAAGTTAATTGAGGAATACCTGGAATACTGAATGATGAAATTAATTTCTTGCAAAGATATAGAAAATAAAAACTCAGCTGGGTTATTTTTGACCCATGTTGTGCATCAAAGGGTTAAGACTATTTTTTATATGCCAATAAAAATACTGCAGGCTTTCTTCAGGTTATAAATTTATTAAAATTAAGCAAAACAAACGGAAATTCCCTTGTAGCGGGAATCTCACAAGAACTTTAAAGCTTACAGGCTTCCGTACGTCGACCGCCGCAGCGTCTTCTGGGATTTTTAACGGTTCTATTCTCTCAAGTTTGCATTCGATGTATCCTCGATATCAAGAACACATCGGGGTACTTCCATGCGTCCTCTGTTCTTGTGTTCTTGAGTATTGGAACGAACTTCAACGGTTGATGATGACGTAGAGCAAGGACGCAAGATCCCTGAAGAACGCATATTGAGAAACACCCATTGTGTTACCGATTAGCATGTTAGCATTAACTGGATTAGCTAGTTTTAGCTATACACGCACACAGGTATTGGACAAAATAATGGGAAATGGCCAATATTTCTTTATTAAGGTCTTTTATCATCTTTTGCCTTTAATACAGCTTCCAGTGTTCTTAGAATAGATTCATACAAATTTTGAATAGTCTCCAGTGGATTGTTGTCAATCAGCACATGTGCTAATTACTTAAGAGATATTGGAGGGGGGAATCACCTTCTGATTCTTCTCTCCAAAACTGCCTACAATAAATTGATAATGTTGAAGTCAGGTGATTGAGCTGACCAGTGCAGATGTTGAATTTCATCTTAGTGCTTCAACTGTCCAGGTTTTATGATCATGACACCATCATTTTCACATTGGTGTCTGTCATTTTACGTTTTAGCAATTGCAGCTCTTTCATGGAAGTTGACTTTGTGAATTTCTCCATGTTCGGCTTTTATGGAAACAAAGTTTTCAAGGTGAATATCGACGTTTACTGTCACTTTGCTGAAGTAGTTCTGTGTTGTTTGGACAAAATACTTCTTGGTGTTTGATGGTCCCTATCAATTAATTTCAGTTTTTGACAATTCCAAATGAGAAAAAAATTCCCACTCTGCTTTTTTTTCCTCATTCTGATTCGTTTCACTCGGATATGTCACAATAGGGAAGAAAAGACGAATTCCACTTCCGTTTCATGCATACTTTAATGCACTTTTTTGCCCCTGGTCAAAGTCCACTTGCAGAAAATATCTGACATTAAGGTATTTTTTTAATAACATAAAACTAAACATTTCACTGAGTTTTCAGAAAACTTTTTGGTTCGAGAAAACATCCTCAAAGTATATGTGTAGTAGTGAATGTATGAAACTCATCTGCCATGTTGTCACTGTCACCTATAGCGTCAGTTGCGTCGCTTCACTGCCATTCACAAATCCTCTCACATGGCATCATGGGATAAAGTGTCCAGTGGATGTGCACTTCAGAATCTGGCCAGAAGTAGTAGGACATTCAGGTACTTTTCACCTACTGTTTTATGAATACTATTAATTTGAAAACACTACTCAGCTCACATACTGTTTTTCGCCTACTAGTTTGGCTGTATTCAGACACAGGGAGAATGATCTTTTTAAAACTAAACTTCCAAACTTTACATGCACATCAAAAAGTTTGGGCTCATCTATTATACATTAGAACATTCTCATCTCTCTTAAATCCATGTCTGATGTATTTATAGAGTAGTGCACCCATGTGACACCTGGATTCTGTGAAAGAGAGGAGCCTGACTCAATACACAGGACCTGTTTACTGTGACAATCACTGTCACTGAGCCTGTCCCTGCTGCTCTAATCAACACCTAAATACCTTAATTACAGACCAATGAAAAGAACAGAATCCAAAGGGCACTGCCATCAAAAGCCAGTATGACAGATCTGTGCAAAATAATGTGACTCGTGTCTCTAGTTTTGGATTGTGATATGTAATGTGGTAGTTATATGATGAACTAGATTACCACAAGAGTACCATTACAGAACTTTTTTGTTCTGAACTTAATAAATAAGTCTAATTTTAAAGAACATTGGCAACACCTGAAAAACGTAAATAATGATAATTATTAATTATGAGCCAATCCTTAAATATCTTTTGAGAGAATACTCATTTTCTCACACAAATAAGAATGGAAAAGTACAGCTCGAACAGAGAGAGACACTCTGATTACTGAAGAGCCAAATGTCCATAAACTCTGCTCATAATATGCTGCTATCACGACATAGTTCTTTGTGACAGCATGAAAAGACAATACAGTCTCAGCATTTTGACGGGTCAAATGAAAACACATGATTGCATTTCCACTTAAGTGCAAATACTGAATCCTTTTGTTCTGTGAAACACTGTGGCAAACCACTGATGAGGAGATATGTATGCAGCAGATGGGAGATGTGCCTTAACGACACGACACGCTGCCTAACAACCCTAAATGTCTCTAAGTGCAGAACATTCAACTCTTTCGATAAGAGGACGCAATCAGACTTAAATTAACATTTAGATGACCATAAAATCTTGAAAGCCGGGGTAAAAAAAAATGTGAGATAACAGTTTACACCCGAAGACCTTTGTAGCAGGTCCTGTAGAAGCAGTTCAAAAGAAGATATGACTAAGTCTCACAAGTTATTCCAGCTAATCAATCAAATTAGTGTAATGCGTGTGTGAGGTTACACATGCATGCAGGGGAAAGGACTGGGCTTCCTCTTGTCCGTTTTATTTATGGCTCTGTTGTGTCGCCTCTGGGTGACACAAGCAGCGGGGGATTCTGAGCTACATTGAGCTCACCTCACTGTCAGACACGTCCCTTACACACGCAGCCACCCCCAATGTCTCATTGGCTATCAACCCTTGGATGCCCCGCCGAAGCCTGTCTTCACATTTAGCTCCCCTAAGCCTCGCCACTTCACTGACCCTCCTCCAGCCTGGCTTTTAATAACTCTTAAGTTTCATCAGCTTTCTGCAACACTCTCCTGCATCTTCAACCGTCTTTCTGAAATGAGCTACTTTTTGTCGCTTTTCCTCCTCTGTCCAGAACAAACCTGTGAGGGAAAGTGAGATAGAGGACAGCATAAGTGTCATTCTGTCCTTGAGCTCAAGTCTATTCTAATGCTTTAATAGACACAAGGCTTTGAACTGTAATGTGAAAAGTCTAATACAAAGTTGCAGATATAGGGGTTTCATGGCCTTCCGTAGCCCCTGCCAACACAGCAGAGGCGAGGAACAACAGCCTCCTGCCTCCGTAATTTGCTACATTATAGACGTGATCTGCACATATACGTGGAGGTCATAATGTTGCTTTATTTGCGACAGTCATTTCTTCAATTTTATGGAGGCTGCAGTTGATTCAGACCGCTTATATAAAAAGGTCTTTAACAGATTTAGCTGCAGTGCAGTTTTAACAGCATTTTATCGTAAGATGGAAGGTGAGCCTGAAAAATCCAGCATAAACCAGCATGAATTCTATGTTGGTCCAGGCTGGTTTCCCTTACGAAAAAGAAATACATTTCAAGTTCATTTTATGAAGTAGGCCTACTTAAGTAATGTTCAAGCATATTTTAAGTATACTTTATGTAGTGAGTATACTAATATCAATGTACCAGTAGTAAACTTCTTAGTGTACTATTTCAATACTGCTATTGATGCTATTACACATCTTCTGAAAGAGTACATAATCTCCAGATCAAAACACAGGAGAAGAAGAGAAGCAAGTGATAGAAGATTGCTCACGCAAATGAAAAATAACGCAATCATCGTAATCAGCAGTATTGAAATAGTACACTTACAAGCTTACTACTAGTACATTGATATTAGTATACTTACTACATAAAGTATACTTAAAATATACTTGAACATTACTTAAGTATACCTCATAAAATCAACTTTAAGTATACTTTTTTGTAAGGGAGGCCACTCAATCAAAAGATTAAATACAAATAAGCCATGTATACTTAATTATACTTTTAAGTATATCTCGATCAAAAGATTGAGTACAAGTATAGGCCAAATATACTGTCAGTATAAGTCAAGTATACTTATGTGCAATTTTAAATATATTTCTGAGGAGTACATAAAGTATATTTCTGAGAAGTATATAAAAAGTAGCCTAGAAAGTATTCAAAAGATTGTTGAGCTTCAAAAAATAGAAAGTGTCTAAGAAAATAGCTAAATCATTGAAAATCCCAATTTCCACCATCAGATCAATAGTTCCAATCAACTAAAGATGTTACAAATCTGCCTGGAAGAGGATGTGTGTCTAAATCATCCTAATGTGAAGTGAGGAGGAAAGTTTGAGTGGCCAAAGACTCTCTAAGGATCACAGCTGGAGAATTGCAGAGATTAGTTGAGTCTTGACTCTCAGAAAGCCTAAAAAAAAGGATCAAACAGCACCTACATCCCCACAAGTTGTTCGAGAGGGTTTCACGAAAAATCCTCTGCTCTCATCCAGAAACAATCTCCGGCATATTCATTGTCAGACATGACTGGAACTTCAAACAGGACCGGCTTCTATGGTCAGATGAAACTAAAAAAAGAGCTTTTTGGCAGCAAACCCACCAGATGGGTATGGTGCACACATGGATAAAAAGTACCCCATGCACACGGTTAAATATACTGCTGGATCTTTAATGTTGTGGGCCTGTTTTTCTGCTGGAGGTCCTGGACATCTTGTTCAGATATATCATATCATGGATTCTATCAAATACCAACAGATAAAAAAATCAAAACCTGACCATTTCTGCTAGAAATCTTATAATGGGCCGTGATTGGATCTTCCATCAGGACATTGATCCAAAACAAACATCAAAAACAATTGTGGTCAATGTGTTTTAGTGAAAAACATTTAAACATTTAAAAACATTTATTTCCTTCAATGAAAGGTTAGATTTTTACAAATTTTATGAATTAAAGATCAAAAGGATAAACAATGCAGATGTATTTTTACAGTCATCTTTGATCATATTTACCAAGGGTGCCAATAATTCTGATCACCACTGTATATTCAAAGTTAATTTTAAGTTAATTTCACCCTTTTTTTTTTCGTAAGGGCCATGCTGTTTAGAGCTGGTATAGTGCAGATATAGCTAGTCCACCAGCAAAGTCATGTTGTACTCAAGCAAAACTGTGCTAGTGTAGCTGGTCCACCTGCACTCCCACTTCCGATGCAGGGGACCAGCCTGGGTCTTTCCAGAAACCAGCAATCAGCATCCTGTGCTGGTCTTACCGTGCAAATCATACCTTATGCTGGTGACCAGCAATGCTGGGTTTTTCAGCATGGAACAACCACAAAAAAGTTTAAACTGCTTAAATTCATTTGAAAATTTTTTTAAGAAATTACTCAAGACTCAACTCCAAGGACACCACTGTGCACACGAGAAAAGAAAAGAGTCATGCTTGACATTTAACAGCAGTTGGTGAGGTGGCATTAACTTATTAACAGGTTTGCTTCATCACATGCTGCAGACCCTGTTCATTTTTGCCCCCTGCCTCTCTTACGCCCGATCCAGTCGGGAGCCTGGCTGCAGGGAGGCAATCGAAGGAATGGTGCTGGCGTAAGGGGATGTTTACATACAGCTCATAGCGTCATTCTAGATCAAGAGTTTTCAAACTTTTTCATGCCAAGGACCCACAAATATGATGAATATGATGATAAAATATAAGAGACCCTCATTATAGAATATAAAAGCAGGTATATATGTTTGTATATATGTATAAAAATCCACTTATACTGTAAAAGAAAAATATTGAGAGTGATATTATAAAGACAATACAATTACATAAAATTAAAAATAAATTTTTTTTAAAGATTTTTATTAGTTTTTATTATTTAGTTTTTATTAGATTTTTACTGGTTTATTTATTAGTTTTTTTCCCCTGATTATATAATTGGCTTTTATAATGTTATTGTACTGACACAAATTGTTAAATATTATCTGGAAAATATTTATACTTCACATAACTATATGATTTCCCAACAATTCTTTCCTATGATTAGACTAGAATTCAGTTTTTAAGCTTGTATGCCTGAGTTATAACAACTTCATGTTTCGTGGTGTTAATCACATATTTTAGCAATTAGCCAAATGTTGCATAATTTAACTTGTTTCCGACATGTTTATTACTTCATGGCATATTTAAATGTGTTTCTGGGAGTTAATTACAGTGTTAAGCATGCCATTTCTATGCTATGACTAACTGAATATTGGCATATAGATGTCTTCAGGCCAGGATTCTTATCACACATGTGAAGTCTGGGGCAGATCGGACATTGTATGCCTGAGTTACAACAGCTTCCTCTTTTATGGCGAAACATCAGAATTTGTCAGTCCACCAGGGACACGCCCTTCGGCGAAAACTCAAGATCGTTGTAATTTAACATCACTGAGGCCTTAAAATTAGACTGACAACAAATGATGTTGATCTGGTTAATCTATATGAGGACTTAATCACAGTGTAAAACATTCCATTTCCTGTTGCCCACAGGTGGCGCTATGGCTAACTGAATATTGGCATATGGCCTAGATGTCTTCAGGCCAGGACTCTTATCACATATGTGAAGTTTGGGCCAGATCAGACATTGTATGCCCGAGCAACAACAACTTCCTGTTTCATAGCGAAACATTGAATTTTGTCAGGCCGCCACGGACACGCCCTTCAGCAAAAACTCTAGATCGTCACAATTTAACATCGCAAAGTCCTTTAGATTAGACTGACTAACGCTGCGTTCCATTCGGAAGGGCTCATCCCTATGCCATAATCCCTTTAAAGGGTTTACCCTCCGGAGTGAGAGCTTCGAAGGTATGAAGGGTGTAGGGGTCAAAAAACAACTCTTCATTTGGAACGCACTTCTGCGTCATCTTAACGAGACAATCAAAGAGGAGTAAATTGTGCAAGCTGCGCCCCTTGTTTAACGTTAGTGTATTTGTTATTTATTTATTTTAGGTTTATCGCACCATGTATATTGTATCTATGTATTTGAAACATTTGAATGGACTGATAAAGGGAGCTGTAAAGTATTTTTGTTAAAGTACAATGTCGTTTTGGCCATAATAATGTACCAAATCTAACTCGTATAAATATTACAGTAGTATAGAAAAATACTATACATACATTTATAGGTAAAATCGAACTCTTGAGTCTCCGGTACTCATTCTGTCTACGGGTGTAAACTGTTATCTCACTTTTTTTTTTTTACCCCGGCTTTCAAGATTTTATGGTCATCTAACTTCCCTGTGCAAAGGATCATGGGGGCCCGAAGTGTCCATCAGTTGTACCCTTTGAAATCCTTAATTCCGAAGGGCCCTTTGAAGTGGCCAGTTTTGAGCACTTCGGTTTGGAACGACCCTTCAATATGGCGGCCATGATTATTTTCACTCCGTAGTGCCCTTCGGAGGGCGATATATCTCGTTTGGAACCGGGTGTGTCTCATACCTCCTGAAAAGTGAAGCTGCGGGCTCTTTGATCGCCCCCTGGTGGCTGGATGCAGTACAGGTCATAAACCCCGCCCTCTCAATGCAGTTGAATGAGACTTCAGTGAAAACTTAAAAATAAATTCTGCTTCAAATAAAACTTTCTGAAAGATGGTTTTGGTCATTTAAGGTAGTTGTTATCACGCTGATATATATTCAATTGTTCGTTTTTGTGATGATTTAGATTTTAGCTAGCAATTTGATGCTATAAAAACGGGGCGTGTCGTCATGATTCGAAGTTGATTGACAGCTTGTCTGAGGAGTGTCGGAGCTTCGAGGGGAGACTGAAGATGTATTAACTAACTGTTAATTTTCGATTTCTTTGTTATTTAACACCAACAAAATGAGTTGTTCAGCAGTAAACCGTACTAACCGACCTACAGGATCTGACGGATCACTGAACTTTTTTCTGTAACATTAAATGTGGGCTTATAAGCTAATTAATAAATGTTATTAGTTAAGATAACACACCTAATGTTAACCATGTCAGGAAAAAGCAGGTGATCGTTATCTGGCAGTTACTTATTATTTTTATGGGTATAAAATAATAATTAGCAGGACAAAACTAATGATAGCCTACTCTAATTACAGCAATCAATCTCCTGTAACGTTAGTTTAACTTTATTTAAAATGGCAGGACCGTTTCTGACGATTTAGAGTTGTTTCTAGTGGCATATTATATTGAGTTTATCTACTGAATTTGCTGTTTCAAAAATATTATTGCTCTACAGAATAGCCTATTATTTTATAGGTAGAATTTTAAATTGTGTGTAATTTTTATAGTCTATTTAAAATACATGAATGATGACGCAGTCGTCTGGGCGGAAGTTTGATATCATGACTCCGCCTCCGGCTCCACTGGCGATTCCTTCTGCGCATGCCCAGGCTCCAAGTTTTTTTTTTGACGTATTACATAACGTGTCAGCGCCCATTCGTCTGCCCATTTTGGCTTCAGTTCATTACAATGGAAGGAAGCGGCGTCGCGTCGTCCATCTTTTTTTACAGTCTATGTTTGGAACGCACTGCAGATGTGATGTTTATCTGATTAAAGCTCTAGGAGGAAATGGCACAAATTTTGCAAAGAAAATTCAAAATATCTGACTTCCTGATTCTTCATTTTCAGATTTTGCTCCAGGAGATTTTTGTAGGTACTGGGGTGTTACATGTTTACCAAATTTCATACCTGTACGTGAAATTTAGCGAGGGGCACTTTGTTTAAATATTGTAGGTTGCACTATCGAGCCATTTTGCCACACCTAATTCTGAAACCTATATCAGATTTATCACCACTTCTGATGCCTGTGCAAAGTTTCATGAGCATGTTTAGGCCCTCAAAAATGCGATTCATTTCAGAGAATAATAACAAAGCAATTACAATAGGGTCCTCACACCATTGTTGCTCGGGCCCTAATAATACTATTAATGACATGATTACTGACCAGTCTTAAGAAAGCAGAGTGAATTAGTCCTTATCAGTCACCATTCTGGTCTCCACTTAACATCCTATGGATCTTTGTAGCTGTATTTGTCCTCAATCTGCACAAAGCTGTTGCCAGCACCCTGCTGTTCCTGACCATGGCTGCGACCAGTTATCTGACTTGTCAGTAAATATTCCATCATGTGTCAAATCTCATTTACTTCTTTCTCCATGCACAGACAAACACAACGTCATGGACACAATTACACAAGAATAATCCTGGAAGTTATGCAAAACCCTCGACAGTGACCAAACAGAATAACCAGAGCTTTTGAAAAGAATGTGACCTTGAGGAAGATGTTTCTAGGTGCAGTATAGGGAATAAACTTTTGTGGTCACCTGATTTCTTAGTAGTGCAGTGCAAACGTTGCTCACTGTGAGCCATTACTAATAAATTAAAACAAACAAACTCATGCTGTACATTACAAAAAGTGTGAAGGGCTCATGACAATAGCAGGGACAGATAAGATGATTTTCAAGCACCAGCTGCCACAAAAAGCAACTACTCCATTTCACATTAAGCAAAAAAGCAGTTCTGTCTCGCAGGAAATCAATAGAAACATGAACATCAGGACTGATTTTGGCTGCACCGATTCACGTTTTCTCCTTCTCCTGCGCATCCTTCGGTAAACATATACTTTAGATGACAACCAGAGATAATTGCAGTAAACTCTTCCTCGGCAGCAGTATATGGCTCCCTCTCACGTTTTGAGTGCACTAAATGATATCTAATGCTGATAGCAACATTATCACGAGTTTACCACTAAGGCATCCTCTTCCTGTCGTCATCCTCTCAGCGGCAGGGGCCCTCCACCCTAGCATGCTCCAAATAAACAGCCCTATGGTGTTCTCATTGATACTCCCAGGATGTGGCTGTTTGATTAAGGGAAAGAAGAAGTCATTAATTATGGAAGAATGCAATTAATTACTTTTTCTTCCCCTACTGCTGTTAGATCTGTCTCCCATCCATCCACATATCCTTAATCTGACCTGCTGCGAGATCCATGCAGAGCAGGAAGAGACATATATGGGTTGGGACTAATTACTAAAACATCAGAATGCTAATCCGCTAACCTTTGGGAAAACCAGCCATTTGGAACTTCGACCTGCCCTTTGTTGTAGGCGACATGTCCCCGCAAGTCATAGTTCGGTCTGCATAGAACATTGGCAGTGACTGTCTCCTGTGGATCAACACAGCCAGTGATGAAGTCCAAACATCTGCATCAAAAGCATTATGAAACACACATGGTTTGCATAGTAGAGGTACGGCGTACTCACCAACATCCCTTGCAGTGAGAAATAACTGGCATGCTGCGGGTAGAGTACTGGCTCCATTGTTTGTTGAAATGCTTTATAAGCTTCAAGCAAGCACAAACAGAATGTGGAATTTGAAAATATGGGCTCTGAACATTATTTATATTTAGAATATTATTCTCAACATATTTTTGCCATACTCCCAGTCCCAACAGTTGTTCTTGACTATCATTTATAACATGCCCTCTATTTGCATCCAGATATTTATTCTCCCCTATCAACACTAGACAAATATTATGCATTTTCATGTCTCATTTAATACAGAGCAAGGGTCCTTTCTGTATAGTGACATGAAAGTGAGGCCAAGTATGGTGTCCCATACTCAGAACTTTTGCTCTGCCTTTCACCCATTCAAGTGCACACATACAGCAGTGAGTATTGAACACACACCCGGATCAGTGGGCAGTGACTGGGGCTCAGGAGCTGTTCATTCACTCCCCCACCTACAATTCCTGCCAGTACTGAGACTCGAACCCACAATCTTTGGGTTATAAGTCAGACTCTCTAACCATTAAGGGGCGGTCACACTGCACTTTTCGTTCCATTGACTTCCATTCAAACGCATGCGAATGCGTCAGACCGGAAACGCAAGCTCGTGCGAAGAATTTCGCATTTCGCTGCGTTCCAAAGTTCAAGTTTGGTGAACTCTGACCTGCGAATTCGCATCACGTGAAGACGTGCAACCAGTAGAAGATCGATTCGTCACGGCATGACCTCTTGGCTGAATTAAAAGAATTATATGTTTTGCAGTAAAGTCGAGTAGGTTCTATATTTTTACATTTTGAATGTATTGCTTTAAGTTATGTGTTGAATTCATGTTTATAAAAAAGACGTTGTAGACCATGACGTCATATCACAGCATCCGAATAAATTTCGCACGTTCAAAGTCTAGTGTGACCGCGGCTTTAGGCCACAACTGCCCCAAGGACGAATCGAACCCCCCGTCTTCTGCGTGACAGATGGAGATACTGTCCACTATACTAACGAGGAGCTAAAGTTAAAACATTGAAGATGAGCTGCTAACCAATGCACTTACACACTTATACGAAAAAAATTCTCGGCATTTCTCCTCTTTTCTAGTGTGCATCCTAATCTAGCTGTCCAATGAACATTGTATTTGTATGCATTGTATAATATGAATACTGTTGGCTCTTTGACGAATTGTTTTTGTTCCTCTAAGTTGATTTGGATAAAAGCATCTGTTGCATAATGTAAATGTCTGAAAAGTATGAAATTAATAGTTCAGTCTTTAATGTCACAACCATTTGTGTCAACATTCTCAAGGCATATTTATGCATTTGGAAGACGCTTTAATCCAAAGTATATTGCATTCAAGCTATAGCTACATTCATTTTCAATTCATGCATTCCTTGGGACTTGAATCAAAGTCCCTTTCAAGGAAAGTCTGTTCACTCTGCGGCCATATTTGCAACACCTCCGGGCAGCTATTTTACTCATCCAAGAACAAAACTGCGTCCGAAATCACGTACTGTTGAGTAGGTAATACATTTGAATTTAAATTCACAACCGTTGAAAAAGTATGTTCTATATAGTATGAATGCATGTAGTATGAATGAATTCGGACGTACTACATCTGCCATGTTGTCAGTTATGTCCCTTCAACTCCATTCATAAATCCTCTCCTGTGGCCTCATGGGATAGTAAAGTGGCCATTATATGCGCACTTCAGAATCTCAACGGAAGTAGTAAGTCATCCGGGTACTTTTTGTCTACTGTTTTTCGAATACTATGAATTCGGACAACCTACTCTGTTCGCATACTGTTTTTTGCGTACTAGTAGAGAAGTATTCGATTTCTTGATACAGCGAAAGTCCTATCTATTTGAATGTGGGAATCCTGAAATCTCATGAACTTGGCTCTCACAAACGTGAGCTTGGCAAACTCACTATTAAATAACATATTTCAAATCAGCAACAAAATCTGACATGAACTGTCCTATAAATGTTGTTTCATATGCTCAAACAGCGTTTAAAAAAAGCTTATTTTTCAGGCTAGACAAGCAAATGCACATGTGCAGTCCTAAGCAGAGTCTCAGGTTTTTATGGGAACTGGAGCTTAAAGGGTTAGTTCACCCAAAAATGAATCAACACGCTGATTCGTAACGCTCCGAAGCTTCCTGAAGCAGTGTTTTGAAATCGGCCATCACTATATAAGTCGTTATTTTGTTTTTCTTGGCGCACCAAAAATATTCTCGTCGCTTTATAATATTAATATTGAACCACTGTACTCACATGAACTGATTTAAATATGTTTTTAGTACTTTTATGGATATTGAGAGAGGAAATGTCATTGCTCCCTATGCAGGCCTCACGGAGCCATCGGATTTCAACAAAAATATCTTAAAGGATTAGTTCACTTTCAAATGAAAATTTCCTGATAATTTACTCACCCCCATGTCATACAAGATGTTCGTGTCTTTCTTTCTTCACTCGAAAAGAAATTTTGATGTTTTGATTTTCAAGTTTTTGATGAAAACATTCCAGGATTTTTCTCCATATAGTGGACTTCAATGGAGCCCAAACGGTTGAAGGTCAAAATGACAGTTTACAGCGATCCCAGATGAGAAAAAAGTTTTTAACTATAAATGCTCATCTTGAACTAGCTCTCATCTTCTTCTCTATTAGAATTCCAGCAGTGTAGACACTGCTAAGTGTATTACTGCCCTCCTCAGGTCAAAGTTTGAACTAATTGTTATATACAATATGCTAGTGCAAGTATATAACAATTAGTTCAAACTTTGACCTGTGGAGGACAGAAATACACTTAGCAGTGTCTACACTGCTGGAATTCAAATAGAGAAGAAGAAGAGAGCTAGTTCACGATATATAATTTTTTTTTTTTTTTTAGAAAATGGCAGATGGTTTCTCTAGATAAGATTCTTATTCCTCATCTGGTATCATTTAAAGCCCTTTGAAGCTGCAATGAAACTGTAATTTTGACCTTCAACCGTTTGGGCTCCATTGACGTCCACTATATGGAGAAAAATCCTGGAATGTTTTCCTCAAAAACCTTCATTTCTTTTCGACTGAAGAAAGGAAGACATGGACATCTTGGATGACATGGGGGTGAGTAAATTATCAGGAAATTTTAGTTTGAAAGTGAACTAATCCTTTAATTTGTGTTCCGAAGATTAACGTAGGTCAGTTTCTCCAATTCATTCATTCATCCATTTCTCCATCTCGTGTTGCAGTTTCTCCCATTCATAACTAATAGGAGTGAACTGTCTTTCTGTATCTTGACATTTCTAGCGCCATGCACTGTTTGAGTTACAGCTGACATTCATTCACTAAAAACATGTCCTACTTGTGATAATCACCCTAACCAGAGGAAAATATAGGTAGAATATTCTATTTGGACACACACACACACACACACACACTTAATTCATGAATTACTCTGAATTTCAATTCATTATAATTCTGCTTTGTAACATTTAATGTAATATTCAATGTTTGAATTTCAATTCAAATCGGAATTTAAAAGGCATTGTCAATCTGGTTTAAATGGTGCAAATTCTCCACACTCAACAAGGTCAACATGCCAAACTTTTCATTTAGATAACGTCAGAGATGACGATGACAAAAATAATCAAGTCGACAACAATGATGAAAATTATTATAACGACACTGACGAATGTGCCGGAGTCTCACAGGTTTTATTATGTTGATGTGAAAGTGGGTTAGTGCTGCCTGGGCTGTTGATAACATTGGATTCTGTTGATGAACTGATCAAATCTGTTCTCCAAAAGGAACTTCAAAGTACAGCTGCCCTTTGCATAAGTGTGGGCAGCAACTAATGGATGTTCCCACTAATCAACCCTGCATGTCGCCAGGCCAGTTAGATGCCCCCTCAAGATGTCCATAGAGTCCGTGAGACACCGTTCTCATCATCCACCGCTCCATCTGTGTAATTGCTTCCTTGAGAGATTACATTCCCGCCAGTGACAGCACCAATTAGGCAGTCAGGAGGAAAATACGACAATAAGGCCCTACTTAGCAGAGAAAAGTAGCATTCGGATAGATATCAGCATAATCTTAATGAGTCAACAAACATGACATTTAGATGTGCTCTCACGCAAATGCTTGAGTTTGGCCCGCATATGCGGGAGACCCGGTTTCCTTCAAGGATGGTACTCGGTAACCTTGAAGGGGAGGAAAAATTTGGCAAAGTTACAGATATGAGTTGCAAGATTTCAAATCTGAGTAATTGATGATAAGGGTTTGACAAAAGGGTTTATGGTTTGTCCTTTTAAGGAATGTCTCACGCCTCTGATGTCAGGATCCCAATTGCATGGTCACTGCTGATGCAGACTACAAACCCTTAAACCACACCTACACTGCGACATCTGATTGGACTTACGCACATGTTGCTATCATTTAACAATCAGACAGGAGAGAATCCCTGTCTCTGTGTCTCTTGTCTGATAGTCCATCACAAAAGGATTTAAGTCCTTGATCAGAAACTGTAACTCAGCTTCTACAGACCATCATCCTCAGCTCAGGTAAGTACAATAGGCTATCTGTAAAATGTTCTTTAAAATGTTACCTATTTCAATTTTACATTATTGTATTAGTTTTTATTATTATTTCTTAAAAAATCTATTTAACAAAGGTTTCCCCTCCTGATGGTTTAGTGTTAAGTTATACTGAATGCTAGTGATTAAACAAAGCAATCAAGAATGGCTGCAATTAGGATTGGAGAGGGGAAACTTTGTGTTTGAAATGTTACTGAGTTTTGCAAAGAAAATGACGCTGTGAAATGTAGCATCTTGTCATATTTTCTCCTCAGACTGATCTGTAAAGATGTACCGTGGACTAGTGTTACTGTTCTTGGTTTTGGTGCTGGAAACCCGATGGAGTGAATCGAGCTGTCAGCAGTCTCAAGAGTCTCAAAGATCAGATTCAAACGTAAGTGGCAGATAATGATCAACTAATAGCTATAAATATATAGGTTTACCCGAGTTTTATAATAAAAAATGTAATTTCATGCACAGGAGAGTCCAAGTTTTCGGCTGTCGGCTCATAACCTGCTGAAGAGGTATAATGACATAGATTATGACAGTTTCGTTGGATTAATGGGGCGTAGAAACGCCGGTGAGTGAACAGATTTTCTTTTTTTTTTTTACAGTTTGTCTTTTTTTAAAACCTTCGAGACATGTTAATGAGACATGTTATTTTTTTTTTCCAGGCACAGACGATATACCACCCCAACGTAAAAGTAAGACATTTTGGTGTTGTGCTTTCAGAATATATCCTCTATTTAAAAAAAATAATCTTAGAAAAATAAATATATGTTATCTTTCAGGGGAAATGCATGATATCTTTGTTGGACTCATGGGTCGACGAAGCGCTGACCCTGGTAACAGACTTTCTCTTTCTCTTCTGACGTTTGATAAAAACAGCTTTAGACATAGGCGTAATTTGGGGGTTGGACATGTTCCCACCACTTTTTGCCAGGTCCGATATTGTCTCCATCACTTTTTGAAACATCTCGCGGCTCGGATGTAGGCTACCTAATACAAATGAAATATCTCTAGTTGACTAGCAGAGTATTAATGTAGCTCGTTTGTTAAATAACTGGAATGTGGAATGTGTTGTTTTTTAAATCATGCTCATGCACAGTGTTCTCTTGTGGCTCGCGCACTCTTTACATCGACGCGCGCTTCAATCTTACTTTTTGCCACTGTATCCCTGATATACAATCAATGAAGAACATCTTTGGTTTTAATGAGAAAAATAAATAGCGAAGGAGGATTAGAACCCAGAACTTCTGACTCTCATAACAAAAGTTTTACTACCAGACCATTAGGGCACTTGAAAATTATTCCAGATCTATTTATTTATTCACTGACGTGAAGAATCAATATATAGTATTATAATAGCTTAAGGATAAAACTATCACGTTAAACATGACTTCTATTACCAATATGACTCACTTACTAAACTTTGTATGTATAGCTACTTTAAGCGAAGTCCTCGAAATGAAGCAAATTGAGTGTATTTAGGGCTCGTGCAACTCAAATCAGTATCTGATTGGTTGGTCATATGACATATTAACTACGTTTAAATTACAAATTTGCAAACATTGTGTCTTTAAATATACGACAAAGTAGCCAAATATTGTCGTTTTAACGCATCAGTCTATCAAGCCTCTCAGACTTACTGTATTTGTGTTGACAGAAACTGGGCGTCCATGGAGGAAAGATAATCCAGAAACAAGCAGAGGCATTTTCTTCAACAAATGCAAACTGAGGTGAGTAATTCAGTGAAGCTGTTCTGCCACCTGCAGGCTTCCTTAAGATATTACAACATGTATCTTCCTTACACCACAGCATTTGTTCTCATTGCATGTCTACAGTATAATGCTTTTTCATGTAAATATATATCTTCTCTGCTATAATTTGTCTTTTTTCCCCCTCAATTTGTTGCAGATTTCGTCGTGGGTTATAGGCAAATGAATTATTTCATATCCGGTAAATCGTCTGTACCACCCTGTCATGACAGCTTCTTTTCAAGACATTTCTTTGGAGCAAAATAATTTATTTTACAAAAGTAATAGAGCAAAAGAAAATATTTATATAAAATGAATCAAATAAACATGATTTCCTATGGTGTGATTTGTTTCATTGTACTGCAAATTATACATTTACCTACATTATATATGATCAAATTTAAATCTCCACTTACATCCCCTGCATTTCGATATATGTATAAAAAAATGTATAAAACATGATTTTTGTAAATAAAAATACTATCTATGATCTCACAATGTTTTATTACTTAAACGTTCAGTAATGCATAAAATGTAGTGACTTCGACCAAGCAAAAAAAAATTACAAAACAATAATTTGCTACATTTGCCAAAACACAGGCTCTCATTGCCAACTGCATATATAATTATGTATACCAAACCTATATGTATTATAACTTGGTGTCAGCTTAATCATACTAAAGAAACATGACTGTGTCCCTCTAGCAGCAAGCCTAATACACAACAAAAAGGACATCTGAACTTTCCAAGTTAAAGAAACCCCAAAGAATCATTGGTTATTATATGAAATGTAGCTTTTCATTTTCATTTTTGTCTCATTGTTGAAATACAAAACTGTTGAAGCTCTTTATGTTCTTGGTCTATAATGAAAAATGGGTTGTGAATTGGACACTTTTACTGCACTTAGACCATATGGCAGCAAAACAATTTAATAATCAAATAGCAGGGCCTTATCACCAAATCCATAGTAAGTAGCAAAGACTTTTCTAAAGTGACTTGCAGTTCTCTTAATACTGGGTACAACTGGTCAAGTTACTTGATCAAAAGCAATAATGGCAAAAAATTGTTCTTTGTTGAGATTTGAACCTACAGCTTTTGGTTATTAGCCCAGATCTGTAACCACTACACCACACCATTCCATCCGCACAGGACACTGGATGATCTAAAATGCTCATCACATTCACATTAGTCATTTTGGATTTACATAATGCAATATTTTCTGCAATATTATCACATTCACAATCGTCCTGTGCGTCTGTCTGTTATATTTATCCCCTGGGCAGCATTTGTGACTCTGTGACTTGTTTCAGTACTCTTCATGTTCTCTGCCCTGGGATTTATGGTGTATGTTGAAACTGACTTTTCTTTAAAATGCTCCTCTAATCTCTGAGCTTCTGTGGTGGGTTTCACAGTGTGGGAAGCCAAAGACAGTACAGCAGGCACTGGAGGCTGGTAGCGGTGTTGGTAGCCATAGGGCCTCAGACGGTAAGTGTAGTACTCAAGCGTGTACATTAGCACAGGGTCTACATAGTGGAAAGACACTGCCAGGTCAGAGCAGCACTGTGGGCCCTGTAGAGGAAAAACAGACGTAAGAGATGCCGGGTTGGTACATTTCAACATGATCATAGACAGGTTGCATTAAAGGAATATTACAGGTTCCTTAAAATTTAAGCTCAATCGACAGCATTAGTCATAATATTGTTCAACACACATAATTATTTCAACTAGTCCCTCCTTTTCTTTTAAAGGTGCCCTAGATTATGTTTTTAAAAGATGTAATATACGTCTAAGGTGTCCCCTGAATGTGTCTGTGAAGTTTCAGCTCAAAATACCCCATAGATTTTTTTTTATTAATTTTTTTAACTGCCTATTTTGGGGCATCATTATAAACGCACCGATTTATGCTGTGGCCCCTTTAAATCCTGTGCTCTCTGCCCACAGAGCTCGCGCTTGCCTTAAACAGTGCCGTAACAAAGTTTACACAGCTAATATAACCCTCAAAATGGATCTTTACAAAGTGTTCGTCATGCATGCGTCGGATTATGTGAGTATTGTATACTGTTATATTGTTTACATTGATTATGAATGAGTTTGAGGCTATGCTGCCTGGCTAAAGCAAACATTACACACTGTTGGAGAGATTTATAAAGAATGAAGTTGTGTTTATGCATTATACAGACTGTAAGTGTTTAAAAATGAAAATAGCGACGGCTCTTGTCTCCGTGAATACAGTAAGAAACGATGGTAACTTTAACCACATTTAACAGTACATTAGCAACATGCTAACGAAACATTTAGAAAGACAATTTACAAATATCACAAAAAATATCATGATATCATGGATCATGTCAGTTATTATTGCTCCATCTGCCATTTTTCACTGTTGTTCTTGCTTGCTTACCTAGTCTGTTGATTCAGACGTTGATCCAGACGTTTTGCCCTTGTCTAATGCCTTTCATAATGATAATGTTGGGACCGTGGGCTGGCATATGCAAATATTGGGGCGTACACCCCGACTGTTACGTAACAGTTGGTGTTATGTTGAGATTCGCCTGTTCTTCGGAGGTCTTTTAAACAAATGAGATTTATATAAGAAGGAGGAAACAATGGAGTTTGAAACTCACTGTATGTCTTTTCCATGTACTGAACTCTTGTTATTTTACTATGGCAAGATAAATTTAATTTTTCATTCGAGGGCACCTTTAAATCTGGATTACAGTGTTGCACTTTCAATAGAAGTGAATGGGGCCAATCTGTAAACATACAATACAGCCATAACATAATACACTGCTTAAAAAAAAATAAGGAACACTTTTTAATCAGAGAATAGCATCAAGTCAGTTAAGCTCTTAGGATATTGATCTGGTCAGTTAGGTAGCAGAGGGGGTTGTTAATCAGTTTTAGCTGCTTTGGTGTTGATGAAATTAACAACAGGTGCACTAGATGGGCAACAATGAGACAACCCCAAAACAGGAATGGTTTTACAGGTGGAGGCCACTGACATTTTTTTCCCTACTCATATTTTTTGACTGCTTTTCACTAGTTTTGCATTTGGTTAGGGTCAGTGTCACTACTGGTAGCATGAGGTGATACCTGGACCCTACAGAGGTTGCACAGGCAGTCCAACTCCTCCAGGATGGCACATCAATACGTGCCATTGCCAGAAGGTTTGCTGTGTCTCCCAGCACAGGCTCAAGAGCATGGAGGAGATTCCAGGAGACACATCACCCAGTCCATATCAGTATAGATATCCAGCATGTTATTTTTCCCCATTGAAATCTGATGTGTTTTCAAAGTGTTCCTTTAATTTTTTTGAGCGGTGTATGTTTTAATATCATATCATTTGCTGACATTTTCTATGTCCAGTTAAAGTATACAATTTAGTTGCTAAAACCTTAAAACGAAAAGGCATTTGTATCTTTTTTTGTTGCCATTTTGATTACCATGACAAGACAAAATTGTGTTTATTTCTTGGGTTTTGTATTGTTAGTCATTAGCTGTCTATAGTCATGAATCACATCATCACGAACATGAAAGAAAAACTATCGACAAATGCGGTCCCCATCAAACCTATCCATTGTTGGTTTCACTTGCAATCACCTGGCATTTGAAAAAATGAGAGAGCTAAAATTATGAGAGAATTTCATTTTCAAAAGTATATTTCTCAAACAATGTTGATTTTTATTCATTCCTAAAATACTACTGTACATCTTGAATGGAAAATTACTTTTGACACTTTAATTGTTTTCTTCTCTCAGGCACAGATTGTACTCAAGTTCTTTTCATAAAAATAAGTTTAACTTCTTTAAAAACCAAAGTAATAATAATTATCTTGCTGTGTGTAGGAGACGGAAGCTGTGGAATGTAGAGAAATGTCACAAAGGGCACGGAGGACATTAAAATATCTTGGAAGAAATGACAATGATTTTAAAATGCATATTTTATCTTACACTACCATTCAAACGTTTGGGGACACAGACAGTATGTTTTTTAATACTTTATAATTAATACTTTAATTCAGTAAGGATGCATTAAAAGTGACAGCAAAGACATTCATAATGCTACAAAAGACAAATGCTGTTCTTTAAAACATTCTATTCATTAAAATATCCTGAAAAAAATGTATCATGGTTTCCACAAAAATATTAAGCAGCAAACTTTTTTCAACTTTGATAATAAGAACAAATGTTTCTTGAGTACCAAATCATCATATTAAAATGGTTTCTGAAGGATCATGTGACACGGAAGACAGGAGCAACGGCTGCTGAAAATTCAGCGGATATAAATGACATTTTAAAATATATTAAAATAGAAAACAGTTATTTTGCATTGCAATGAAATTTCAGAATATTACTGTTTTAACTCTATTTTTAATCAAATAAATGTCACTTGGTAAGCAGACTTACTTAAAAAATAATTTAAAAAATCTTACCGACCCCAAATGTTTGAAAGCTAGTCTAAGTGTTTAAAAAAAAAAATGAAAGTGTGTGACTTACTTCTACAATTGGGTAGAAGCAGTAATTCCAGTACCAGAAGGTCTTGGAGAACTTTCCAGTAAGATGGTGTTCAGGAATGAAAGGATGGAAGGTTTCCCGGTGCAGTGTGTCCCTGGAGTCTCCCGCTACCACTCCCATTTTCTCCAGACACTGACCCATCGCTAGATCTTCCACTGGGGTGGTATGAGTGCACACTTTAGTGTTAAAACCCTCCACAAACCTTCTCAGGGCCTCTTTGCTGAGTACATAACCTGCACCACCGCTCATGTAGCCTTGCTTGGCGTACGGCTTGAACCTCTTGCCAAAGTATATGGGCTGCTCTGCTGTGTAATTTGACAAGATCCAGCGCAAATTGTCCACGACGACGAACGTGTCATCGTCTGCTTTGAGGAACCAGTCTGCCTCATCGCCATGGTTCTTCAGAGCATAGTGGAAGGCACGAATAGTCTTCCAGTACAGCTGGTCACGGCCTTCTCCTGTGCCGAGGCCTACTGTTGGAAAGCTGCGGTCTTCTTCAGAGCTCATGAATAGGACTACGTTACAGTGACGACTCCATGTGGCCTTCACATGCCGAGCCTTTGACTGTAGATTACTAGGCCCTGTCATCACCCAGCACAGGATACGCACTTTCTTAAACAGCTCGTCTGCAATGTGACCGTCCTCTCCTGTGTATTTAAAGCAAATTCTATAGTTATGTTGCAGTTTAATACAATCAAATCACATTTTGTTCATTAGAGACTTCTTAAACTAAACTGTAGTAAGAGTTGTATTTTAAAGGCGTACTCTATCAATTTCCCCTAATTAAAAATGTTTTACACATACAGAAAAGAATAGTGCTTTTGAAAAATGTTATGTTAAATATTATTTACACTAACTAATCAGTAGCCTAATTAAAGTTATTTTATTTTACATGGAGGCAGACAAAATGAGATCAAATTAGGTTCAATGACATATAAGAATGTTCAGGATAAATAAAATTAAAAATATGATAAAAATCAAGCTTAAAGGGGACCTATAATGCCCCTTTTAGAAGATATAATATGCGTCTCTGGTGTCTCCAGAATGTGTTTGTGAAGTTTCAGCTCAAAATAACCCACAGATCATTTATTACAGCTTGTTAAATCTGCCTCTATTTGGGTGTGAGCAAAAACATGCCGTTTTTGTGTGTGTCTCTTTAAATGCAAATGAGCTGCTGCTTCCAGGGGCCCGTTCTTCGTACGTCGCTTATTACATCCGAGATCAAATGACACATCCAAGATGATATCATCGTGCTAATCATGATCCGGCTAATCGGGTTCTTCGAACACACCTGTTGTGTATGATTAGTATCGCTGGATTGAGTTATCTGAGATAATTGCGCGTTCATGTGTTGGCTTAAAAGGGGATATGTATCGATAGTAGAAACATTGATCAGCAATGCAGCGATTGGCTGGAGTCAAGACGGCAACGTAATGACATCATAGAATGAGAAAAGACACCTGACGAAAAACTTGACGAATTTCTAGACATTTATAAGGAAACAGCCAAGCGAATAAATGACAGAAGAACGACATAAATGTTAGATAAATGAAATGTGCACTATTTTTTTTTTTTACATGATTACCCAATTATTTAGGCTATATTCACAATTACTATTATTTGTACATCCAATTTTTTATTTCAATGTTGTAATTAGCAACTAATTTACCTTTGAAGCATATTTGACAGCATTAATTAAAGTTTCTTAAGGGTCAAGATCAAGTTATCTGCATCTCCTGCGCTTCATCAAGCCACTCCCATAATATATGTCGCGGTTCGAATGCACAAATGCATGTATGGCATAGACATCTGTACATCATGTGTGTAAAACTCCAATAAAAAATATTACGTAATTATTCCCTCACGAATGAATCTCTCACAGAGTAAAATTGTCGGTGTCTATATTATGACACTACACGGCATTATAGTGTTATTTGCAAATTTATTTTTAAATCATTATTATTGTCCCTGGTTTACATTAGGGTACTCTTGTGGGAAAGTAGCAGAGGCTGGGACAGACTTTAAACATCACCTCCGCTTAAAAAGATGCAATCTAATCCTGTTTACATGAAATAAGCCTGCTCCCGAGCAGGTTTGAGCTTACGGACCTGTTGCTATGACAGCAAGTCCAGGATGAGCTTCGAAGAACCAAACGATCCAAGATCATGCCAAATCGTCAACAATCAAATCCAGCTAACTGAGTTAGCAACGTACGAAGAACGGGCCCCCAGGCCACTTTCCAGAGAAAACTCAATGAAGTGTTTAGAAAGTGAAAGCTTTGCACCAGTTATTAAAGCGGAACTCAGTAAGATTTGCGAAGCTCCCCCTACAGGTTCCTTCAGTGATCCGCACTGTCGTAAATACTCCAAGCGCAGCTCTGGACTACAACGACTACAATGCTACCAGCGCAGTAGTTTTGCAAATACAGTACAAGAAATCTCGATGGAGGTGGGTAATTTTCAAAATTGTCTTATAAAGTCATAATATATACATTGTTTTTGAATTACCGTAAAGCATTTTGTTACTCTCGCGTGAACGTGAACATGAGGCGAGATTGTGTCGGGTCGGCGAAGCTCAACTTGCAAGTGCTGTTTTCTGGCGTAGACGTGCCAGAGGGGGTTAGTGCTCGCCTCAAACACACCACTACAAGTCAATTAACCATCGTAAGGACTTAGAAAACTATTTATGAAGGTAAAAAATTTAGTTCTGCTTTAAGTTGCAGTATTTCATATCATGTTACACTCATTCATAAATAATGCACTAGAGGGCGCTGCAGTACCTGACTGGTGAGGATGCTTGAGGTTGATCAGGGCAGATCCTTCCACTCTCCAGGTAAGGTTGGGGGTGTTTTGCTCTGATCCCAGTGACGCAAGGTTGCTTTTGCCATCATGCTGCCAGCTGAAGCTCTCCTCAAACCATACCTGTCTCAAGAAGACATACAAGGTACAGCTGCCCACCAGGAAGCCCAGGGAGAAAGCACACTTTGAATTTCCTGCTTTCATGGTGACCACTCAGGGATCCTGCCCACATCAGTCACTGCGAGGCTAGAAAAATATTGGTTACATTAATTTGATTGTATTAAATTTTCAGATTGTTTTAACCGTCTGGATACAAAGATTTCAATATACTAAGTTGCATTATGAAATGACAAAAAATCTAATTTAAAATTATTTTATTTAATTATTTTATAATTACAATTATTATTACACTTCTGAATTTTCCATCTGAAAAACACCATGAGATTTCTGAATATTAGGGTTAAATACTGTCTGAATTGTAACATTATTTAATTAAATACACAAAGCATATGCCATTTACTTTATGAGTTCTTATCGAGATCATTTCAAGCATGCTGATATCTAATAAGCCCATTTTCTATTTAGGATTCAGCTGCTGCCAGGTTAAATCTGAGGAATAGATTATAAGCTGGTTACCTTGCGTGACTGATAAATCTTGGTTCTTACCCTCATTTCCAAGAATTAGGCACCTTCTGCTGTTGCCAGGCCTTAGTAGCTAATATTGCTAGTGTTTAAAAAGTTTAGTTAAGGCTATATAAATGGTTTCATAATTCATCCATCATACAAAGGGTTTACTGCAGTCAACCCTTTGTATGATAGATGAAATAGCCTACTTTATAAAACCATTTTTATATAGCCTAAACTAAATCTATATTAAAACAGCTATCCTAATATTGTAATTTAATGAAAGTGTTTAAATCTAATGTTTACCTAAGGAAATCCTGCAAAGACCCTACAAATCCAAGTCTAAGCTGGTTTTATCTAAATTGGCTTAATAGACAGAATGCTGCACGGAATTTTATTACGTTTTTTAATATATCTTGTGCACGGATAAAAGAAATAACATTCTGTAATACTGTGTTATATAGTCTTTGTATAAGACAACCAAAATACACAAAGCATGCACTTGTGTTGACATGAAAGGTGCATCAGAGATCTAGGACAAAGGCCCTTACCTTGCATTCTTTACCTCCCCTCTGCAAGCCTCTCACCGTCCCAAACAATGTTGTGAGCTCCGGTCAGTTTCATGCCTTTAGTCTTTCTTCCCCTCAGTATCCGCGAGCTTACATGAGAGGAGCGCGTCAGGTTGCTTTTGAGTGCGTGATGTGACGTCTACACATAAACAGACGTTGTGAGTTTAATTCTTTAGTTAAAAGGCAGGGTGTGTGTTACCCGACTGACTTTGGCTCGTATTAGCATGGGGTTTGCCTTTAACCGTATGGTTATCAGGCCTCTTTGTGCGCTATTACCGGACAACAGATCCTCTGTCATGAGCGAGTACCGTGTCAGCATCACACACGGATCGCCGTATCGAGGTGTTTGATTGGAGGAAAGGCCGGTTTGTTGTCATGGGTGTCCCCGCCCACTAGGGGCGTTCGCTCATTTCAGGAATGACAAATTTGATGATAACATTTCATTGCAAAATTAAATAATTTACTTTTATATTGTAAAAAAAATAAAATAAAAATAAATTATTATATGTTTTATAAAACATTCTTTAATTGATAGAGTAAATTTTGTTTACAGCACAATCAATAGGCTTATTTTTTTATTTAGGCTTATTTTTTTTTCAAAGCTAATTAACAAAAAAGTGCGTGATATCCCTAAAATAGCTAAATATGATACAGTGGTGATAATGATACAACACAAATACAAATTAAACTATACTTAAATAAATATCCTTTTTTTATTTTAATAAAAACAAATAAATAAATAAATAAATAAAAACCTAGTGATACCAATAGAATAAATTAATTAAATAATAACCTTATCATCTTAATTTCTCCTGGTATTCACTAGCATGTTGTTTTTACTTGGATGTAGCCACTAGATGTCTCCATTCACTTGCTGTACACAGGATGGAAGCCTGATGGGTTGTGTTTTTGGTCAATTGTCTGGGTCAAATGGAAAGCAAACATTACATTATACCTTTGTTAAAGAATGAAACCAATAATGGTTGCAAACCATTAGGATTATTCTAAAGACGACCAGTATTCCTGATGCAGTGTTGTGAATCAGAATCAGAATGAGCTTTATTCGCCAAGTGTTCGCAAACACACACAAAAATTGTTGTGATTTCCAGGAGCTCTGGGTACACCCATCCATCCATATATAACACAAGAGGATAGTAAGAACATTTAAATAAGATTAAGAAAATAAAAATTAAATATAAATAAAATACTATACATCTAGATCAGAAGACTTATGTACAGATGTGTGCATTATGTGTATACAACTATATATATATATATATATATATATATATATATATATATATATATAGTAAGGATCTATTTATTCAGGTGGCACAAACACCATAAGAGTACTGAATTATGAATTATATACAAACCTGATTCCAAAAAAGTTAGGACACTGTACAAATTGTGAATAAAAAAGGAATGCAATAATTTACAAATCTCATAAACGTATATTTTATTCACAATACAATATAGATAACATATCAAATTTTGAAAGTGAGACATTTTGAAATGTCATGCCAAATATTGGCTCATTTTGGATTTCATGAGAGCTACATATTCCAAAAAAGTTGGGACAGGTAGCAATAAGAGGCCGGAAAAGTTAAATATACATATAAGGAACAGCTGGAGGACCAATTTGCAACTTATTAGGTCAATTGGCAACATGATTGGGCATAAAAAGAGCCTCTCAGAGTGGCAGTGTCTCTCAGAAGTCAAGATGGGCAGAGGATCACCAATTCCCCCAATGCTGTGGCGAAAAATAGTGGAGCAATATCAGAAAGGAGTTTCTCAGAGAAAAATTCCAAAGAGTTTGAAGTTATCATCATCTACAGTGCATAATATCATCCAAAGATTCAGAGAATCTGGAACAATCTCTGTGCGTAAGGGTCAAGGTCGGAAAACCATACTGGATGCCTGTGATCTTCGGGCCCTTAGACGGCACTGCATCACATACAGGAATGCTACTGTAATGGAAATCACAACATGGGCTCAGGAATACTTCCAGAAAACATTGTCTGTGAACACAATCCACCGTGCCATTCGCCGTTGCCGGCTAAAACTCTATAGGTCAAAAAAGAAGCCATATCTAAACATGATCCAGAAGCACAGGCGTTTTCTCTGGGCCAAGATTCATTTAAAATGGACTGTGGCAAAGTGGAAAACTGTTCTGTGGTCAGACGAATCAAAGTTTGAAGTTCTTCTTGGAAAACTGGGACGCCATGTCATCCGGACTAAAGAGGACAAGGACAACCCAAGTTGTTATCAGCGCTCAGTTCAGAAGCCTGCATCTCTGATGGTATGGGGTTGCATGAGTGCGTGTGGCATGGGCAGCTTACACATCTGGAAAGGCACCATCAATGATGAAAGGTATATCCAAGTTCTAGAACAACATATGCTCCCATCCAGACGTCGTCTCTTTCAGGGAAGACCTTGCATTTTCCAACATGACAATGCCAGACCACATACTGCATCAATTACAACATAATGGCTGCATAGAAGGATCCGGGTACTGAAATGGCTAGCCTGCAGTCCAGATCTTTCACCCAAAGAAAACATTTGGCACATCATAAAGAGGAAGATGGAACAAAGAAGACCTAAGACAGTTGAGCATCTAAAAGCCTGTATTAGACAAGAATGGGACAACATTCCTATTCATAAACTTGACCAACTTGTCTCCTCTGTCCCCAGACATTTGCAGACTGTTATAAAAAGAAGAGGGGATGCCACAAAGTGGTAAACATGGCCTTGTCCCAACTTTTTTGAGATGTGTTGATGCCATGAAATTTAAGATCAACTTATTTTTCCCTTAAAATGATACATTTTCTCAGTTTAAACATTTGATATGTCATCTATGTTGTATTCTGAATCAAATATTCATGAAATTTGAAACTTCCACATCATTGCATTCTGTTTTTATTCACAATTAGTATAGTGTCCCAACTTTTTTGGAATCGGGTTTGTATATAAAAAGGGTTGTAATTGGTGTTGTAGCTCTTTAAGGTGGGGACAGCCTGGGGAAAAAGGTAAGGTGCAAACAGGCTGTGGAATGCAGTCAGTATGGTTAACCTTTGGGTTCTGAGAAAACCTGAATATGTATTCAGGTTTTCTCAGGTTTTCACAAAGTCCCTGGGTGCAAAAACCAACAGGAAGTGAGATATTTGAGTTTTCTCTGCAAAATATTTGCAGTTTTTGCCATTTCCAGATGTTGCATTTTAACAAACTCTTCCTGGAGCTTTAATCAGATCATCATATTTGGTCAGTCTAATCTAAAGACCTTTGCAACATTAAATTGTGAAGATCTTGAGTTTTCGCTGAAGGGCGTGTCCATAGCGGCCTGACAAAGTTCAATGTTTCGCCATGAAACAGGAAGTTGTTGTGTAGGTATGACATAACTTTGTGGGAGTTATTGTACTCTTATAAACTATTCTAACTCAAACGTGCTGGGAAAATGTTTTTAGATACAAACTGAAAGAGTTGTCGGAAGCTTAGTGATGGTGACATTGAAGTCGAGCGACAGTGGTGTAGTTCGTTTATAGCCTACCTTTAGCTTTTTAGTTCTGGCAACTGCATTTAGGCACTTTGTAAAAGTCGTAAAACTTCATAAAAATTACGTTCATCTGTGAAAATTATCTTGATAGACAAAACATGTAAGTATCATAACCCCAGAGCTTATTTTTTGCGATTTTCCAAAAGTCTATGGGAAAAATGCATATGCTTTCAATCGAGGGAACGCGTGTGCCGCTAACTTCCGGGTTGGCCTACAAAGTGATGTCATACCTGCACCACTCTATGTCCGATCTGCCCCAAACTTCACATGTTTTATTAGAGTCCTGCCCTGAACACATCTACATGACAATATTCAGTTATAGTAATAGCGCCACCCACTGGCAACAGGAAGTGACGTGTTTAACACTGTGATGCACTACTAGCAACTTACTAAACATGCTAGAAACATTCTAAAACATGCTAGCAACACTTAGCTGAGTGTTATTATCGTCATGAAACAGAAAGTGGTTGTATTCTGAGCTGAAACTTCACAGACACATTCAGGGGACACCTTAGACTTATATTACATCTTGTAAAAAAATGTTCGATGGCACCTTTAAGAGGTAAGAATCTTTATTGTCATTGTATGCATACAGTAGTACACAACAACGAAATTAAATTAGCAACTCGAAAAGACGCGTAAAACAATAGCAATAAATAATTAGAAAAAATAATAACAACGGACAGTATAAATTAAGCAGTATAAACAGTTGTTCAACCACAATGTACTGCCACATAAAATGAGGTAGTGTAGAGATACTTTAGACAACATCAATATTGCACATATATTCATAATTATGACATTCAAAAATATACTTGTACAATTATGAACAAGAGTATAATTATATAAGCATTAACACCACAGCAGTAGATAAAAAAAGTCTTTGGCAATAATCCCAGTATTCACTCTTATGTGTCCTAATATATATGTAAACAGTACACATCAACATGTGTAAATGGTTATTTACAATGTGAGTGTCAAATTTGATTTAGAGCAGACACAGCTCTGGGAAAAAACTGTTCTTATACCTGCTTGTGCTTGAGTAAATGGCTTTATAACGCCTACCTGATGGTAACAGTTCAAAGAAATGTTGACCTGGGTATGTGGAGTCTTGTCACCCGGCCAGGAGATCTATTGCGGCATCCAACAGGAGATCAAGACTCACAGACAGGTAAGCCTCCTGGCAGATCGGTGGAAAGTAAAGCATAGATGTTTGACTGGGAGGCTCTTGCCGTCTGAAGGGAAAACAAGACTCGCAGCATCAGAAGGGAAAGCCTCGGCAGCAGTCAAAGAGATGGCTTTTTTTTTTTTAGCCAATGAGGGTTTGATGGGCTTTTTTATTTATTTATTTATTTATTTGATGTGGAACTGGTTGGTCCTGATGTAGCTTTGGAAAGTGTCTGAAGATCATCTTCCGAGAGCTTGGATCTGCTGCCTTTTTGGGCTGCTGATGTTGCTGCCCCGATGTGGAAAGAGTGACTAGAAAAAATTTACGCTGAGATGCCTTATTGCTGGAGAATGGATTTGAGATGCTTTTGGAACCAGAAGCATGTAACAGGTTTGTTGGAGGCATCTATGAAAAGAGGTTCAAAAGGAGATTTAGCCTGGGAGTTTCTAAATTGTACGCAAGAACAGTTTGGTATGGTTGGATTGGAGATGAGAGGTTGAAAATTTAGATAAAGTGGCCTTTTTTAGCTTGGTCTGTTTTGCTTTGTTTGATCAAGTATGAGATTTTTTCGCTGTCAATTATTGATAAGTCTGAAATGGTGGGGTGGACTTTCGGGTTGACTTTGAAGGTGATTGTGATTTACGAGCATCTGAGAAAATTGAAAAAGGCTAAAATAAACATTGTGTCAAGTGGGCGGGCTGGTAACCCGTGCAAAGGGTATGAATACATTTTGTGAAGGTGTCTAGCATTATGGGTTGTCTAGTGTCAGGGTGGGTAGGCAGAGATCGTTGAATCCCTTTGATTCCATGTTATATATATGAAGAGGAATGCTTTGAAACATCTCCATGCTGTCACATAGAACTGGAGTTGGGTATTGGTCTGCCTCTGGAGCCAGCATCCTGAATTTCTACCAGGATCTGCACTCGGATGTTGTGGGCCACTGGGGGTGGCTCAGAGGCAACAGCGTTAGGTGGATTGGGCATCGGAGTTGCAGTGAAGAGAGAGTATGGTGATTTGATTTGCAGGAGGGGGTTGAAAGAGATAGGAGCCGGGCTGTGGTTGTCGGCAGAGGCAGCCTCATGCTTGAATCAGCCTCTGGGGCTTGGAAGGGGAGATTGATAGGAGCATGAAGATGAGATATGTAGGTTTGAGCTGTAGGCGGAGGAAGCCTCGTGCTTGCTTAAGCTGCTGGAGCTGCAGGCCACTTAAAAGGGGAGGAGTTAGAGACAGTCAGAGGGAACTGTTGAAAGGTTTTAGCTTGTGCCACTAGCAACCTCGCGTTAGTGTCTGCAATAGGAGCTAGAGGCCATTGCAAAGGGAGAGGGTTAGAAAAGACTGGAAGAAAAGACTGAAAGGCTGAGGGGAGTCTGTCTGGCCCGGAGAAAGGCTGGGCCACAGTGGAAGGCAGGTGAGGTCTCGCAGCGGTGGAATCTGGGCCGCGGCCCAGGCTCGCTTCAGGCCTGTTGCTGTGGCCCGATGCTCAAAGCGTGCCAGATCTTGTGCAGGAGGAAGACGGTGGTGTTGAGGGAGGCAAACACTGGGCCCTGCGGGCTTTGCTCTGCCTGCTAGCCATCTTGGGAGCTGGTTTGGAGCTGCACATCAGAATTAGCCAGCGCTTGCCTCAATCCTACTACTGTCCACTTCCCAATAGGTGGAATGGTTGGGACGGCCGATCGATATGAGGACACCAGGGAGAAATTTTGATGTCTCAACGGTGCAGACGAGGACGGGCCTCAGCGTCTAGGACAGCGCGTAGTTGCACAGGCAGGCAGACGGTTGTGCGAAGAAGCCTGAGGCTCGGGTGTGGTGTCAGGCGGAGAAGGAGTGGTCCTGGGTCCAGCAGATTACGGCAGGAGATCCATACGGAAGTTGGTTTTGTCGACGGATGGAAAGAGCTGAAGTTGCGACATAATAGCAAAATGGGCAAAACAAGATGCTGATAAACTGTCAACGAACAGAGGTAAATCTGCTGTATATACAGGTGCTGGTCATATAATTAGAATATCATCAAAGAGTTGATTTATTTCACTACTTCCATTCAAAAAGTGAAACTTGTATATTATATTCATTCATTACACAGAGACTGATATATTTCAAATGTTTATTTCTTTTAATTTTGATGATTATAACTGACAACTAAGGAAAGTCCCAAATTCAGTATCTCAGAAAATTAGAATATTGTGAAAAGGTTCAATATTGAAGACACCTGGTGCCACATTCTAATCAGCTAATTAACTCAAAACACCTGCAAAGGCCTTTAAATGGTCTCTCAGTCTAGTTCTGTAGGCTACACAATCATGGGGAAGACTGCTGACTTGACAGTTGTCCAAAAGACGACCATTGACACCTTGCACAAGGAGGGCAAGACACAAAAGGTCATTGCAAGAGAGGCTGGCTGTTCACAGAGCTCTGTGTCCAAGCACATTAATAAAGAGGCGAAGGGAAGGAAAATATGTTGTAGAAAAAAGTGTACAAGCAATAGGGATAACCGCACCCTGGAGAGGATTGTGAAACAAAACCCATTCAAAAATGTGGGGGAGATTCACAAAGAGTGGACTGCAGCTGGAGTCAGTGCTTCAAGAACCACTACGCACAAATGTATGCAAGACATGGGTTTCAGCTGTCGCATTCCTTGTGTCAAGCCCCTCTTGAACAACAGACAGCGTCAGAAGCGTCTAAAGACAAAAAGGACTGGACTGCTTCTGAGTGGTCCAAAGTTATGTTCTCTGATGAAAGTAAATTTTGCATTTCCTTTGGAAATCAGGGTCCCAGAGTCTGGAGGAAGAGAGGAGAGGCACACAATCCATGTTGCTTGAGGTCCAGTGTAAAGTTTCCACAGTCAGTGATGGTTTGGGGTGCCATGTCATCTGCTGGTGTTGGTCCACTGTGTTTTCTGAGGTCCAATGTCAACGCAGCTGTATACCAGGAAGTTTTAGAGCACTTAATGCTTCCTGCTGCTGACAAACTTTATGGAGATGCAGATTTCATTTTCCAGCAGGACTTGGCACCTGCACACAGTGCCAAAGCTACCAGTACCTGGTTTAAGGACCATGGTATCCCTGTTCTTAATTGGCCAGCAAACTCGCCTGACCTTAACCCCATAGAAAATCCATGGGGTATTGTGAAGAGGAAGATGCGATATGCCAGACCCAACAATGCAGAAGAGCTGAAGGCCACTATCAGAGCAACCTGGGCTCTCATAACACCTGAGCAGTGCCACAGACTGATCGACTCCATGCCACGCCGCATTGCTGCAGTAATTCAGGCAAAAGGAGCCCCAACTAAGTATTGAGTGCTGTACATGCTCATACTTTTCATGTTCATACTTTTCAGTTGGCCAAGATTTCTAAAAATCCTTTCTTTGTATTGGTCTTAAGTAATATTCTAATTTTCTGAGATACTGAATTTGGGATTTTCCTTAGTTGTCAGTTATAATCATCAAAATTAAAAGAAAGAAACATTTGAAATATATCAGTCTGTGTGTGATGAATGAATATAATATACAAGTTTCACTTTTTGAATGGAATTAGTGAAATCAACTTTTTGATGATATTCTAATTATATGACCAGCACCTGTATACCTCTTATCGTTAATTGAGTTGATTAACTGAATGCGCTTCTCTCGTGTTAATTAGGTTAATTCTCTGAACATGCTCCTCCTGAACTTTGTTAATAAAACATCATATATTTTTAAGATAGAAAAATGTGGCTTAACAGATGCTAGAAATATGGCTTTTAAAGGAAAGATTGGTATCAAAGAGCACACCCAGGTTCTTAACTGACAACAAAGAGCAATGGTCCAAGTTTTGAGCCTTGCAGTACTCCATACTGAACTTGTGATTGATACACACCTCTTAATTGACTGCTACAAACTGATATTGGTCAGATAAATATGATTTGAACCATGCCAATGCAATTCCACTAATGCCAACGCAATTTTCGTGTCTATTCAAAAGAATGTGTTATGTTGTTTTGCACATTGTGTGCATGTTTTGTGGCTTTGTGTGTAGACTTTTGAGAAATGGAGCCATAGTTTCAAGAACTGTGTAAGCAATTTGAAAAAAATGTAATTCCTAGATTCTGCAAGTGCAACCTCCAACACAAGACAGTATCACATTATCACAGTGTGATTAAACAGCGTAATTCAAAATACTTCTCTCATGTATCAAAACTCAGCGGTTCAGATGTAACCATGGTTCCCTGAAAAGGGAACGAGATGCTGCGTCTAAGTGCTGTGGGAACGCCTCTGCATGATTGCATTGTGAAGCACGTATGGAATCAGTCCAGTGGCATGATGGAATGTCATAGGTGGGTGATGTCATCGACCAGGAAACTATAAAGCATACCCAGACCAAACAGCATTAGCTTCCGATAAGCTGAAGAAAGTCGATCCCAGGTATGCTGAGAGTATGGCAGGGTGACACAGCGTATCGTTCCTTTTTCAGGGAACCATGGTTACATACGTAACTGAGATGTTTCCTTTCAAGGGAACTCGTGCTGTGTCGAAATGCTGTGGGAACGCTATACCCACGCTGCCGTACAAGCAAGTGCCTGTCCATGTGAAACCAAATGTGCAAGCTAAGACGAGAGCACCTACACCCCTGGAGTGGAGCCGAGGTCAAGATCATAAAACCTCACAAACGTGTGCAGCATCTTGGAGATAAACTCCTGACAGTAATGCTTTAGAAGCAGCCATACTCCTGGTAGAGTGGGGCCGTACAGGTAAAGGTGAAGGCTGACCAGCGGACTCAGAAGCAAGTGAGATGGCCTTGACCACCCATTTGGTCATTCTCTGCTTAGAATGGTCTCAATCTCAGTTGAGAGACCTGAGCTTATGAGCTGGGCCCCCTCGGAGGCCAAGCCCATAGTTTCCACAACTCTGGACAGGGGTGAAGTATCGACCCCTTCGCCTGAGAGAGAAGGTCCCTCCTGATCGGATTCTCCAGTGAAGAGCCATCGAGGAGGGACACAAGGTCCAAAAACAATACTCGGGCCGGCTAGTACGGAGCTATTAGAAGCAGACTGACCCTGAATTCTCTCCAGAACTCCCAGGAGCAGAGCAATCAGGGGAAAGGCATACAGACATGACCGCGGCCTCGTCTGAACCAGAGGGGCTGGATGAGTGAGTGAGAACCACAGTGGACAGTGTGTTGTCTCTAGAGATGCAAACAGATCTACTTCCGCTCGGCTGAACCTCGGGGTGGAGTCTCCATTCTCCGTGCCTCGACCCCTGCCTCAACAGGATGTCTGCCCCCTTATTTAAATACCCCGGGATGTAAACTGCCCTCAGAGAGAGCAGCTTCCCTTGGGCCCACAGGAGGATCTGGTAAACCAGCTTGTATAAGGCATGTGACCGCAGACCCCCGTGATCATGCGGATTGGATTTCACCTCAGGGAAAACCCCTTGGTCTTGAGCCACCACTGCAAAGTTCTCATGTACAGCAAGCTAAAATTATCACATTGGATGCAGCTGCCAGCAGACCTAAGAGTCTCTAAAACTGTTTGACAGTCAGTGACTGGCCTAGCTTTAGCTCTTTCGTGGCTGAGAGAATCGAAACGATACAAGCAGGAGACAGGCGTGCCTGCATCAACGTCGAATCCCATACCACGCCCAGAAAAGTGGTCATCAGAGTTGGAGAAAGCACACTCTTCTTGGCATTCAACCTCAACCACAAATTTATCATGTGTGTGAGAACGACATCTCGAAGTCGAACCGCCAACTGCTCTGATCAAACTATCATCGATGTAATTTAGTGTGTGGATGACCTGGAGTCACAGGGGAGCCAGAGCTGCATCCACACACTTTGTGAAAGTGCGAGGTGATGAAGCTAGGCTGAAAGGAAGAACTCGATATTGACAGGCTTCGCCCCCGAAAGCGAACATCAGGAACTTCCTATGTTGTGGAAGGATGGAAACATGGAAGTATGCGTCCTTCAGATCTTTTGTGACAAACCAGTTCTTGGACCTGATTTGTGACAGGATTTGCTTGAGAGTAAGCATCTTGAACTTGAGCTTCCCTACAGAGCGATTCAGTTGGCGCAGATCTAGAATTGGATGCAACCCCCCATCATTTTTTGGAACAATAAAGTAACAGCTGCAGAACCTGAACTTCCTGATGGAGGGAGGAACGTGTTCTATAGCTCCTTCGGCTAGTAGGGCTTTTATTTCTTGCTTTAACCAGAGCCTGCTTGGGGCCCACCACTGTGGTCAGAACCCCGCTGAATCGGGGTGGGCGAGACCTGAACTGAATGGTATAGCCTTTTTTGACTGTCTGCAGGACCCAACGAGATACATTTGGCAGTAGTTTCCATTTTGTCAAAAAAAATGTAGTAAGGGAACCAGTCTCTCAAGATTGGCCTCTAGTGTAGTTTGAGCAGCTAGTGCAGTGACCTGAAGTGGTGAGGCCCGTCTCTAACCCCTCTGCCAGATCCATCTGCGAACCCCATGATCTGAGCCACTCCTCAAAGAGCGCCCGGCGGGAGCACAGCGATCTCAGCCATAGCCACTCACAGTGCTCACATTCAGCCTCCTCAAGGGCTGACTGAGCATGCTGCTCTCCCAATCAAAAAACACAGAGAAGATGTGTATCCTCACCCATGTTGAAGCGTGGGCAGGGATGAACACACTTTCTGAATTGCTGTTCACTCGCCATTATATATGTACAGAAGACAGAAGCTAACACTGTTTGGTCTGGGTATGCTTTATAGTTTCCTGGTTGATGATGTCACCCGCCTGTGATGTTCCGTCACACCATTGGACTGATTCTATATGTGCTTTGCAATGCAATCATGCAGAAGCGTTCCCACGGCGTTTCGAAGCAGCATGAGTTCCCTTAAAAAGGGAACAGTTCTTCAATGAAACAGGAGCATTTTTTTAAACAAAGAAAAAGTTTTCCAGGACAATTTTTTTTTTTTTCTAATTTTCCATGTGTGAAAATTAGTTATTTTTCCAGGATTTCCAGGATGCATGGGAACCTTATTCTTCAATGTGTTGCTGATAACATCATAACACAAGGAACATCCCTATCTGGTGGGCATTTCCTCTCTCATGGCATACTGAAAACACAGAAGAGATGTAGGCTTCATTGTGGCCTAGTCTAATTTTTTTAAAAAGCTATTTACTTCCTTTCTTCCAGGAAGGAGGAGGGGCTGAGCATGTTTTTTTCATATTGAACATTAACAGAAAGGTAGTCATAACTGAAAGATTTAAAAAACAAAAACTACAATCAATTGTTATATAAAACTATATATATACCCAGCAATAAGTTAAAGACAAAGGAAAGAAAGAAAAAAAGGGGAAAAAGTAGGGGAGTAGGAAGATTTTTGTTTATTTGATCTTCTTTTTTTCATATTATAAAACCAAAATTTTCCAATAAGGAATGCAAAAATAGTGCTTTGGACCTTTTTAATCCCTCATTAAAAATCAATAATCGTGGGGGAATTTTAAAAAATGTACATTTGTGTATGTAAAAGTTCAGCAAAAGCAACAAATTATTTATTACATAAGATACCATTTTATAAACCACATAAATAAACCACATTTAACAGTTTCTCATGACATCAGTCTTGCAGGTATTCTGTATAATGCATCCTTCCAGAATGTTTACCAAATTGTGTTTCTATCTCTAACTTGCATATTTGACATAAATTTGAATCCCCAACATTAAATTATTCTTAAAAATTCTTTTGCAGGGTAGGCCTATATATGATTATAATTTTAAAGTGCACCTCTTTACGTTTAGGGTTAACAGGAAATGAAAGGGAATTGGTCCTAATTTCACTCACTTCTTTCTTCTCATAATGACAGAATATATAATTTCTCTTTACAGGTCCTGGGAAACATTGTTGTACAAAACAATTTCTTAAAAATTTGTTACAACATTTTCTATTGTAAAATCTTGTATGTTAGGTATTATCGTTGACTATTTAAAATGTTCATTAACGATTTTAACTCCCATTTTTCTCTCTTTCTCTCCCATTTTCATCTGCACTGGAATATTTTTGCAATTTATGTTTCTCGTAATTTACAATTTTATAGAGTTGTGTTTTCTCCCCGTTCCCAGCAAACATTTGGACGTTTAATGATAGTTGAAAAGACTCCGACACGTCCTGTCATGGTTGAAAAACAGTTCTACCAGAAAGACTCGGGAGGCAAGATAACGAACCACTCATTTTTATTTCCAAACAGCAAGCAGAATATATAAGGTTAATGATCTTTGGCGTAGACCCCGTCCGTAGCTCACGTCCTGAGGGTTGGAGACTTTGCATTTCCTGCCTAAAGCTGAAGGCAGGGGCGTAGCCAACCCCCGGGGAGTATGGACAGGGACCATCCTGGTGGTGGTGGGGAGGATGGAGGTGAAAGTTCGCGTCAAGTTTAAGTACCAATCTTTTATACTCCAAGTGTTAGATAATGATTGGTTAGATCTGAATTAATAAGTGACGTAACATTTGAGTCTTCCCGGCAGAACTTGCGCTAGAGCTTCATTTCTAAAATGTGCACAAGTGACAAGTTTTTCATGCAGTTTTCATACTCGATTTGCCCACCCTGTTTTATGAAGGCACACCCGTATGAACATTTCTAGCCTCGCCCCTGTTATGAAACGTATCTGACTGCAACTTTTCGAAATGTTCTGTGTTACATATCTTTAACGGTTTATGCCGTCCTACCGAGAATATTTTTGGCCAGGGACACAACGTTGGTGTCGGTCCAATGTTGGGTGAGTCTGAATAACTCCCCGCTGCACGCTCTGTCTTGTCTCTTGTTTTTTTTCCTTACTGCGTGATAACGGAGTGCGTAAGACGGAGAACTTTCAACCTTGCATGACCACACTGCACTTCCTTTTTTTCCCCCCATCTGCTACATATCCGGTTTAGTTACGCTACTGAATTTTCGTAAGTTTAAAATGTTTTTGTTATTGTTAAATGAGTAACCCATGTCTTTCATTGTATGCTAAATGTCTTAAGTGTTTCTTTATTCTACTATTTGCAATTCGAGTTTCAAATCTTCATTCACTCTTTCCACATGCGTCTTTCCACCTGAAGCAATTAAATGGACTTTGTAATTAGGCTAACTCAATTTTTAGGGTAAGACAGATTATATTATTAAATTAATATGTCAAACTATACGTGATTGGAAAAAAATTAAACAAACGTGAAAGTCCCCAAAAGAAATCGGAAATTTTAGCCTAATATTTCGCAGCCTGTTAAATGCATGGTATTTCAAAGCTGGAAATGTGTATGGGTCTGTTTAGTCATTTCAAGAAATGTTTAGAAACTTAATTTAAATATATATATATATATATATATATATATATATATATATATATATATATATATATATATATATATGTGAAAAAAAATTATTTTCAAAGTGTAAAAACTTTTGATTTGTCTTATTTGTTCTTGTTTGATGTTACTGTTCTCCAGTTCGGACAACATGAAGATTAGCCTAGCCTATATAAACGTTTCATTAGTGTCAATAAGCTATACTAGATGTTCGTATAGCCTAATTAAGCACAGTAGTAATAAAAACGAGAGGTGCTTTATTACATTACAGTATAAAAAGCCAACATATTGCGGAAGTGCGTGTTGTTCAATAGAATTCAGTAAATTACCCTGTAACATGCAACTCTAAAGTTTAAAAATATGATCGATTCCACTTTAATTTTAATTTGATGTTCAAAGGAATGAAATGGCTATATAATATTTAGAGTAAAAGCCAAATATCATTTATATTCGCCTTATTTATAAGTTGCAACACAGATAAGACTAGCAGAATATAAATATTCAAGAATATTTCAAATAAACATCTAAGAAACACTTTCATTGGCTTCACTGTTCATGACAGGGCGAGGGGGGGTGGGTGGGGGTGGTGGAGGTAAGCCATCCGTTACAACCCCCCCCCCCCCCCCAATTACAATACAACCATACCAACGTTCAACCCCCCAAATCTACGCCCTTGCCTCAGGTGGTAATGATTTACATATAGCCTAGATGAATTACAGCTAGTTATAAAATATTTAAAACATTGCTTGTGTAGGCTACTATGGCATAGTCTACTTGTGTCATCTTTATGACAAATTTTTGAATAGCTTTCAAGCTGGGACCACATAAGTTAAATTTCAAAATTCTAATCTAAATTTTACATATATATATATATATATATATATATATATATATATATATATATATATATATATATATAATGATTGGGACCTATTTTTCAATACTTAGATCACTTGTACAAAACTCATCATACAGTGAGCACAACAGCAGTCTATATGAGCTAAGCTGTGGATCATTATCATTGCTTTGTCACAAAATGCATTTTATGATTGCATATGTTATTTTCTCACTTTGACATGTACCTACAGGCCAATTTCTTTTCAAAACTCTTAAACTTAAGTTCAAAACCTAGCATGGGGTTAATACATAAATGAATAAGACAGCTTATTATTATATATATTCTGAATATTCTGAATCTAGCAAATGAATTACCATCTAAACAATTTGATGTAAGACTTAAACAGGTGTTAGACTTAATTTTATTACCATCTATACAAAAGGGGAAACTCAGGAATTTAGTATGTTTTTGGGTGAAAACCTTTGCTATTGTTATGGAAGAATGAGTTGATTTGATCTGAGATACAGTATGTATGAAGAGTTATGGTAGTTTTAGTGCATTTTGAATATGAAATTAACTGCTGTGCCAAGCTGAAAGTTGATTAGGAGAAGTGTGAAGAGTGAAAATAAAAGATCTTGATTTCTCACCCTCAGATTTGACAAATTTTGAATTTGTTTCTTAAACTCATTATTTATATGTGTGTGCATGGTTTTGGTTGTACATGTGAGGGCTAAAGTGAACTAGCTTGTGTGCTGTTCAGTTTTAGAGGTATGGTTAAAAACTAGAACAATCCCCCCCTCTCCATGTGTGTGCGCATGTGTGTGTGGGTGGGTGGTTTCCTTTCTTTTTTCTTTTGAAGCCTGCATGACCAGTTTTTTTAAAAGTTTCTTAGTTTCTATTCGATCGTCATAGGTTAGTTTCACTTGGCATTTGGCTTTTGACATGAAATTTGTTCTGTTGTCTCTAGGCAGCTAGAAGGTGAGCTAACATTGTTTACACTGTGCAGAGACAGATTGAAAACACACCTCTCACTCACTGGACTGATGCTTCACCACAAATATACAGAATATACAGTTTGTACAGTATAAAAACCATTATGCCTTTGGAGAGTCTACAGCAGTGTTTTAGGTGAGGGTGCAGGAACAGAGGCAAGGGCGCGGGTGCAGAGTACAATGAGTTTTAATTGGCAAAAAATAAAGAAAAACAAACCAAACTGAAGCAAGGCTGGGGTTAACTCATTTCATTTAAGTTTAAAAAACAATATATATGAGTTCTGTGAATGTTAAGTCACAAGCGTCTTGTGTTTTATGCTTTAAATGTATATTTTTATTGTGGGTTATATTTTATTTATTTATTTTGGTCATAGATTTGAGTTTTGGTACAGACAATGAATAGATGGATTTGAGCTTGGCAACTGCTGAATTTTTTTTAGAAAATATAAGCTACAGCACTTTCCACTGACTAATAACGCTGAAGAGAAAAACAAATATAGGAAAATCCTTGTAACAGACAATTGGTTGGCTGGGTTTAATCATGACCAGAAAACAAAATTAATGCAAAGCAGTGACTGGTTATATCAACCCTATGCTGAAGATAATTTGAATGCTTTCAAAAGGACTCTAGCTCTAAATACTTATGTGATAGCTAATACCTCTCCTGTCTTTTTGTTCTTTAGGCAATTATGCGGTTCGCAAACAAGAAAGTGTTGGTTTTGCTGGTGGTCTTGCCGCTCACAGCCATACTCTATTACCACTGGAACTCAAACTCCATTATGACGGTAGATGTGCTACAGGGATCAGACTCTTTAAAAGTGTTGCTGGAGAAAAGGTTACAAAACATGAACCGTGGATATGACCACATCACTTACCGTATCAAAGATAGCATGTCAAAGTGAGTAGAAATTGAGACACACACACGCTTGTGTGCCAGTGTGCTTTTGCGCATAACCTGATTTTGCTGAGTTCAGCATGTTCCTGGGTCAACATTTTTGTTGATCTTGGAACAACATTCAAATCAACCAATCAGATTTGAGGGACAAGTTTACAGATTATGTCAAGTTTAGGCTTAAAATCATGAATTGGTGCTTCTACATCAGTGTTATTCATCTATCATTTGGTTTAGGGGTAGGAATAGGGTTAAGACTAAATTTTCAGACTAGAATGTTGTTCCAGGATCAACAAAATATGTTGACCCAGGAACGCATCTAACTCAGCAATATCAGGACGTGCGTAGCTTTGCATAGCTAGAGTACAAAATCACTTCCTGACAGGATATACTGTAGATGTATTTTGGGATTCAGTGCCACTGGAAAAGGGGCTTTTGTTTTCAGGCTGGAAATTTACAACCACATTATTTGAAATTAAAATGTCCACTTTGACTAGTGGCACCTCTTCCACTTTATTCTTTTTTTTGTTAGTGCATGGAATGAATTACATGATTTGTGACTGAATATTAGCCCATCATTTTCAAATATGTTTTTTACTTTTGACCAGGGTACTTGCTGTAAATGGGTGTGCTTGTGAAGGTGACAAACCAGGCATTAATTTCCCATTCGCTCAGCTGCTGTTTCCTCAAGTATCAGCTACACAGCTACATGCAACCTTCCAAGATTCAGACCTGAAAAAAGCAAAGCAATACAGAGATAAAGAGTATCGCAGTTTCTATAAGAGGTGGTGCATCATTTTACCATATTTCAGCTTTCAAAAAAAGGCCTTTGCTCATTTTGAGTAAAGATTTTCTTTAAGTGTAACAATGTAAAAAGATACAATTGTTTTGTGTTTTCTTTGGCTTTGTCTCTCTTTACCCACTTAAAGGGAGAGTTCACTCAAATAGGGAAATTCTGTCATCCTTTACTCACCTTCATGTCATTCAAAACCAGTATGACCTTCTTTCTTTTGTAAAACACAAAAGAATATATTTTGAAGAAATTTGGAGTCCAAACTACATTGGATGCCAATGACTTTTATTGTAAAGATAAAAAAAAAAACCTCTACATTTTTTAACCCTTAAATGCATGACTGTTTCACCAATCATTCTTACATATTCGGGTCTTTATCGACCCAGATCTATATCTAACATGGAAGGATCTCTACCTGTTGCGATAATATAAAACTCCTCTGATATTAGAGTAACAATTACAGAAAAATAAAATAAAGCATATTTTGTTACCTTTTGGAGCTTGGAAGGGCTCAGTTTGAGCAGATATTTTATTTCATCATCACTGTCCTCGTCAGAGCTCATTTCCCAGTACATTCAGCAAATAATAGGCTAGTTTTATGTTTGAGGTCACGGATATGAGCCCATTCGCAAATGTATTCTCAAAACTATATAATTTTCAACATCTTCAAAATCAATATTTCAATCACTAACAGCTTAACCAGATCCATCCAGTGACAGTTACAGTCATATTTGATTGCCTTCAGTACTTGCTCTGCAGTAAATCGCTGAGTCATTTCATTATTTTGTGTTATTTGTATTCTGTCTGAGTTGTCACTTCAGCATTGTGTATCAGACATTGCCACCTTGTGGAATAAAGGTGAATTGCACTTATACGTCATCTAAGATTCAATTATTGTAAAAAATATACTTACACTCATACACACCTCGGGTCGTTAGCGACCCTATACAATTTTTTCGAAAAATTAATACAAAAATAGGCATTCTTTTATAATTTTATGATTTTTTTTTTCTTGTTATATTCTTTATAATGAATTGATTGAGGAATACCAAGAAGGTTGATGTCTAACTTTAAAAAATGAACAAGGAGGAGGGTAGTGAATGACGTCCCGGGTCACTAAAGACCCGAGGTATGCATTTAAGGGTTAAAATATCTTTATAGTTCCACTGGAGAAAGACAGTCATACCGATTTGGAACAACATGAATAAATAATGACAGAATTTTCATTTTTGGGTGAACTATCCCAAGAAGTAGTAGGACGCCAACTTCACGAATGACCTTAGTGTTTTCTCTATTCAGGACGTATACAGCTGCAGATTCACTTATCTTAGCAGAAGCCAACAGTCCTCTTCAATATCCTACACAGGGTGTGGAAGTCAGACCAAAAAGGACCATTCTAATTCCTGGTAAAACAAGATGTTTTTATGATATTATAGACAGAAGAATTCCTCAGCTTTTTCATAAGCTGGTTTCTATGAAAGCTTGTTTCTGCCACTAAATAAAAAAATTAAAATACGTAATTGTGTCTTTTTATCTCACAATTCTGACTCTCTTTTTTTTCTCAGAATACCGAGGTTTAAACTCGCAATTATGAGTTAAGTTTTAGCCCCGGTTTCACAGACAAGGCTTAAGCTAGTCCTAGACTAAAATGTTTGAGCTGTTTTAACTGAAAGTAAAAAATCTTAAAATATGTCAGTGCCATTGTTTTGTCTCAAGATGCACACTATAGTAATGTTTTTTTTTTTCTAGTGAACATTTATAAAAGCTACTTGTATGCCCTAATTGAACTAAGGCCTAATCCTGGCTTAGGTGAAGCCCTGTCTGTGAAACCTGGACATTCTGACTTTTTTCCTCACAATTCTGTCTTTTTTCTCAGAATTGTGAGATATAAACTCACAATTGCGAGTTTTAAATATCTGCATGATATGAACTCGCAATTGCATTTTATAAAGTCAGAATTGTGAGAAATATTACTTTTTTTCTCAGAATTGCAAGTTTATATCTCGCAATTCAGAATTTTTTTTCTCAGAATTGTGAATTTATATCTCACAATTCTGACTTTATAAAATGCAATTGCGAGTTATAAAATGAGAATTGTGAGATATAAACTCGCAATTCTGAGAAAAAACTCCTGTCTTTTATCCCTCACGACTGGACATTATAACACGCAATTGTGAGTTGAGATATAATTGTGACATATAAACTCGCAATTGCAAGAAAAAAAAGTCAGAATGGTGATAAAAAGGAGCAATTACCTTTTTTATTTTTTATTTCATGGCGGAAACAAGCTCCCACAGGTTTCACCATGTGGTTACCATTAAGAAAAAAAAAAGTGTAATTTACAATCAGAGATGTGGACTTAAAGGGTTAGTTCACCCAAAAATGAAAATTCTGTCATTTATTACTCACCCTCATGCCGTTCCACACCCATAAGACCTTCGTTAATCTTCGGAATGCAAATTAAGATATTATTGTTGAAATCCGATAGCTCCGTGAGGCCTGCATAGCCAGCAATGACATTTCCTCTCTCAAGATCCATTAATGTACTAAAAACATATTTAATTCAGTTCACGTGAGTACAGTGGTTCAATATTAATATTATAAAGCGACGAGAATATTTTTGGTGCTCCAAAAAAACAAAATAACAACTTATATAGTGATGGCAAGCAGGAAGCATCAGAGCATTATGAATCAGCGTGTCGAATCAGCGGTTCGGAGCGCCAAAGTCATGTGATTTCAGCAGTTTGGCGGTGTCATGATCACCGTCTGTTCCTGTCAGTTCCCGGACTACATTTCTCACAATCCTCCCTGCCAGTCACATGTTCACTCTACACCAATCACCTGTTGCCACATACAGCTTAGCACACTACCTGGACTATAAATGACTCACACACACACCACCTGATTGCGAAGTCTTGTTTTCCCAGTGATACAATTCTGAGCATACTAATATCCTGTCTGTCAGTCTGTTACCGTTCCTGCCTGTTACCTGTTTATGATCCTGTGCTGCCTACCCCTGACCTGTGCTTTGTATACCGACCTGTGAGTGATACATGTATCTGCCTGTCCTGATCTTAGCCTGTGGCCTGACTACGACTCTGCCTGTCCTTTGCTGTTCCTGTTTGTTCCTGTTTTGACCCTGCCTGTACAACCACGCTCACTTTTAATAAAAGCTTTGCATTTGGATCCCTGCCTGAGTCCCGCCTCGTTACAGGCGGTTTGACACGCGATCCGAATCATGATTCAGTACGCTGATCCATTATGCCTTGAAGCTTCCTGAAGCAGTGTTTTGAAATCGGCTATCACTATATAAGTCATTATTTTATTTTTTTGGTGCACCATTCTTGTCACTTTATAATATTAATACTGAACCACTTTACTCACATGAACTGATTTCAATATGTCTTTAGTACATTAATGGATCTTGAGAGAGGAAATGTCATTGCTGGCTATGAAGGCCTTGCTGAGCCATTGGATATTTCAACAAAAATATCTTAATTTGTGTTCCGAAGATTATCGAAGGTCTTACGGGTGTGGAACATGAGGCTAAGTAATAAATGACTTTATTTTCATTTTTGGGTGAACTAACCCTTTAAGTCAGATTTGTATCAGATTTGTATTTTGAAGACTTGTATCTGTCTTGAACTGAATTACCTGAGAACTTAATTTCCATTCTACAGGAAACAAATAAAAATGGCAAATTTTAATATACATCTTTGACTTACATAATAGCAGTTTTAACACCTGCCTAGTTTGCAAAAATGTGCACCATCAAGGATTATCAGTAAAACGCTGAACACTTTTTTTTTTTTATTGCTAAGCATAAACTTTATCTTTATGAGTTAAAGCTGCTGTAGGTAACTTTTGTAAAAAAATTTTTTACATATTTGTTAAACCTGACATTATGTCCTGACAGTAGAATATGAGACAGATAATCTGTGAAAAAATCAAGCTCCTCTGGCTCCTCCCAGTGGTCCTATTTCCATTTGCAGAAATACACCGCTCCCGGTAAGAAACAACCAATCAGAGCCAGGAGGAGTGTCTTAGCAGTGTCAATCAATCAAGCTCGCGTGCGCGCTGATCTCACCCCTCCCATGCACAGCGCCAGCGCATACAGGCTTCAAGATTACCGGTGTGCCGCATCTTTGCTTATGGCGGAAAAACAATCCAAACTGCCAATTCCTCGAGTGGCACCTGCTCATAAAATAAAGACGGGTAAACGGAAAAAGACAGATGACGATGATAAAAAAGCCAAAAAGAAAGAATTAGATAGAGCCCGAAATAAAACGAGGGTAAATATCGGAGCGGCTTTTCCGAGGTGGAGGGAGCTATGTATCCTGAACGGATTAAAAACCGATGCAGAGTCAGCCACATTTCTGCTTGACAAGTAAGTATCCCTGCTTGATTTGTTTAATTTTTTAAGAACTACACAACTAAGATAATTTCAAAACAGGACTGACAAATTATGTATGGCATGGTTTCTTGTAGATTTCAGGGTGGTCCTTTGCATATAACATCGTTTTATTTCGCCATAAGCAAAGCTGCGGCACACCGGTAATCTTGAATTTGACGCCTGTACACTGTGCATCAGAGGAGTGTGATCAGCGCGCACGCGAGCTTGATTGATTGACACTGCTAAGACACTCCTCCTGGCTCTGATTGGTTGTTTCTTACCGGGAGCGGTGTATTTCTGCAAATGGCAATAGGACCACTGGGAGGAGCCAGAGGAGCTTGATTTTTTCACAGATTATCTGTCTCATATTCTACTGTCAGTACATAATGTCAGGTTTAACAAATATGTAAAAAATATTTTTTTACAAAAGTTACCTACAGCAGCTTTAAAGCATGAGCAAGATTACACATTAAGTCTATGTTATTGTGTTTTCAAGGTTTGAGTCTGAACCAAGAACGCAAAATGGATCATTATTTCGTAAGTCCACCATTATTCTGAAGCATTATTATCATGTGACTTCAGATGAGTTGAAATGTATCACTAAAAATTGATTGGACTGCTTTTTATGGATCTTATAGCCCATGGTCACTTAACTGTTGATGGATACAGCAGCATTATTCTTAATTCTTCTTTTGTTTTCCACACAGTAAAATAACAGTATACAGGTTTGAAATGAGGGTAAATATTTACACAATTAACGTTTTTGGGCTGAATTATCCCATTAATAGAGAGATGATTCAAAGAAAGCTACATGACTGAGGGAGTGAACTATTGCAATTTTTCATCGTAGTACAAGAATTTTCTGCTTCACTGGTCATTTTGGCCCTATTATTGCCCAGAAATCTGTTTTTCATATAATATCATTTGCAGGTAGATTTGAAGGCTACAATGGGAACATTCAATACGGCAGCGATGGTGGATGAAGTGGAAGTCAAAGGGGAAGGAGAGATGCATATTAGTTTTATGAGCAGATCTCTGGCTTCACTAAACAGACAGCTTGAGTTTGTTACCTACACAAACACACTGTTCCATCCCAACAAAGCAGATGTAGGTGAGACCCCAAAACACTTTCTTTTAATCTAATATGATTATGTTCTTTAATGCGGCAATAATTAAAAATTGAACATCAGCAATTAGGTGTAATGAATGCAGATGTTTGTTGTGCAAACAATTACAAGTGTATTATCTCAATGGCTTCACTAAACAAAGAGTTTGCCCTCAGAATCATGTTATCTGCTCCGTCTACATCTACAACAAACCCCAGCACTGAGCAAACAGCTTCATAATTGCTTATGACTGTACAATTGTACTGCATAGAGGACTGGTTTGTCTAATCAAATATCCAGCCAGCTGTCCTCTTGTAGAACAGGTTCCCGTGACGATTTTGTAATGACACAGAGGATAGAGTCTATGTCTCATGTTTAAGCACCATTTGATATAAACACAATTAATTGATAGTTTGTTAAGAAAGATCATTTGAGAGTGACTGTTTCTCAAACAAACCTATTGTGTATTCATATGGGTTAAAATATATCACAAAATCTGTTTGGGCTACATTTTATGGATCTTGTTAGCTCGTGCTGTTGTATGAATAGAGCTGCTATATAAATATTTGTAAAGAATTCCACACAATAAAATAAATGAGGGTAAATATTGACATAATTTTCTTGTAATGATGTTGTAATGACATCTACATGGATTTATAGAAAAGAATAATATTGGATTAAAAAATCCAAAGCACACAATTCAGTGAATAAGGCAGGATCATCAAGAAGATACATTTCAACAGAAAGACTCAGAAATGCAAAACAACTGTCAAAACTTTGGAGATTACGCATTTGTTATAAACTACTTGATAAACAAAATTTACTGACAATACATGTCATTTAGCATTTATTTATGCTGTAATGCATGTTTATCTCTATATTCAGTAGCCTGTTGTATCTTTTTTTTAATTATATAACACTATTCCTTTGTCTATGGCAGTACAATTTAATGCAGGCAATAACCAGGCCACCTTCACCATTAAGATCAGACATCCACCAATGCCTAAATTCTATACTCCTGGACCCAACAAAGGTAAAACTGATATATTAAATAATTATAAATCCTTTTCAACTACGTTTATTAGAAATTTCACAAAACTCATGTTTTGATATTGTCCTTCCCACAGAATACAATGTAAACACGCTGGTCACCATTGCCACAAAAACATTTCTTCGCTATGATAAACTTCAGGATTTGATCAACAGCATTCGACAGTTCTACCCCACAATAACTATAGTGATAGCTGATGACACAAAGGAGCCTAAACCTGTAACTGGACCCTACATCGAACATTATATCATGCCCTTTGGCAAGGTATGGATGCTATATTACATACTATGTTTTCTTCTCAGATCAAATAGATTGTTTAAAGTGCTGTCTGCTCCTCATTACAGGGCTGGTTTGCTGGCCGTAATCTGGCAGTCTCTCAGGTAACAACCAAATACGTGCTTTGGGTGGATGATGACTTTATTTTCACCTCAAGCACCAAATTGGAAAAAATGTTGGATATTTTGGAGAGAACGACTTTGGACCTGGTGAGAGAGCCTTTTGCTGTTCTTCAATCATTCAATCACACTAAGACAAATGTTCATTATGAAAATTTGGTGGATGATGTTTTTACGTGAGAAAGCAGGAAGCGATGTATTGATTGTGAAATATTGGCAGACGAGCGGTCTCATAGTTGAAATTTCTCCCTCTCACGTATGAAGCCAAAACAGGAAAGTCATTAGAAACTGCTTTACAAAATCTCTGAAACATTGTGTGAAACATAGTTGTGGATTTGTGCCATCATGCTACTGTGGTTTTCAAAAATAAGGTGTTTGTCTTGCAGCTGGCTAAATTGTAATACATTTTATTCATATTATTCTTATAAAGTAACGTATAAATTAGCATATTACTACACTCTTAATCACATGCTACATTGCACAAAGTCCAAACAAGGCCTTACATTTGGAGTTAACTTCCTTATATTTCATATAGCACAAAACCAAAGGTGACGTTTAGAAAAAAAAAACATACTGCAATGCATATATTTCTCATAACACAAAGCTTTTGTGTTGTTTGGTTAGTTGTGGCAAACAAATGAGATTCAAAGTTAGCAAACAGAAAAATTGTACAATGCAAAAAAGCAGAAGTGTCATGCACCTGGGGCTGGTTCACCTGTCTCAACAAACACAAGTATTTTAATGTTAAAGGCTGTTGGATATAGTATGTTGAGAAACATTACTGCCGTTTTCACATTGCACTAACAATGCTACCATTAAACAATACTCAAGTGTGTTTGGCTTATTGGGGGATTGTGAACTAGAAACCACCTGTGGACGCAGAACCTTATTTCACCAAGTACAACATATTTCTGGTTCAACATCTTTGTCGATCCTAAAACAACATTTCCATTCGACCAGTTTTGAAGAAAAAGTTTACAGTTTATGTCAAGTTTACAATCAGGGTTTGATGCTTCTACATCAGTGTTATTCACCTATCATTTCCCTCTACGTTTAGGGATAACTTATGGTTAGGATTAGGTTTAGGGGTAGGGATATGGTTAGGACTTCATTTTGTTGACCCAGGAGCGTGTCTAACTCGGCAAAATCCGGATGTGCTGCTGCTTGAACATGCATGGTGCTTCTGGTAGTGAGTAATGCTTATAAAATTGCATGAGCAATAGTTTCACAAGTTTAGTTACAGGGTGTGACTATTTTTTTTTTTTTAAAGTCAGTGCCTGTTACACAAAGACACTTTTTTGAATGGCCAATTTGATACATGAACTTCCTGCACTACGAAGAATGCAGCTCTACTGGTGGTAACACTTTATTTCGACTTCCCCTTTTGACATCCTGTTGACTATAAGAAATGTTGAAACTACATGTCAGCAGAGTATTAGTAGAGTATTAGTAGACTGTCTGCTTAATTTCTGCAAACACTTTATTTTGATGGTCCCCCAACTATGGCGGGCCGGAAGGTCCAAAAATATGGCTACCGACTTGTCGCGGGAATTCACTATACAATTGCCAGTAGCCACTGAGTTTACCACTGATAGGCCGGCGGTGCATCTGTATAGAGGGTATGCATCGACGTCACTTTCCCGCCGAAAGCGCGCTCCCTCAGCTGGACTGAGTGGCAAAAGAAGCTGCTGCGTGACTGGATTTAATAGAGGAAACTGCGAAAACGCGAGTAAAACTGACGAATTACACTAAAGGTTGGAATTGAATGTGTTCCTTACAACTTGTCAAATAAACCTAATCCATAGATATTGCATACAGCCAGGAATCGTGTTTCCTGACATTTATATGTGCTTGATTTCGATGGTGGGGAAATACATAAAGCAAATCTGCATGTGAATATTTTATATAACTGCAATATAGGTAGGTTTAAAGTCGGCATGAAACGGAAGTTGCGATTGTCTTTTCTTCTGTACTGTGACGTCTATCCAAGTGAAACGGCATCTGAAATGAGAGGGCGGGACTTGATTTCGTCCTTCGGAAATTGATTGGAAGTTGGCCGTTGCTAACGAAATGGAGGCAGATATGAATTACTAACTCCGAGCACTCACGTTACTGTAAGGGCTTTATTGAGGATGACGAGGACGGTTAACGGCACTAAACAGCCAGAGAGACTGACTGACTGACTGACTGATGGTGGTGTGTGTCCGTTGGCGCGGAGCGAGCAGTTAAAAAAGCGAGTGTTTTCGGTTCATTCCTATGGAAGTTGAGCCGCGCGTAAGTTAAGTGACGCTCAACTTCCATAAGAATTAATCTAAAAATGCTCTGGTTGCTTGCTCTGCTCCAGTGGACACGCAGCCTGACTGACTGAGCGTGTTGCAGGTTCCTTTCCATGTTTACTGTACACCCCAATGACTGGCATCAGCGGTGTTTAATGCATTAATCTCTATAAAGTGAAGCACAGCATTTACCCCATACGTCACTGCAATTCCAGATAGCTCCACCCTTGCGCCATAGCATGTGACAGGAAGAGACGATGAGTCGTTTTGAAGGGGGATGGGAGGTTAATGATTTTGATTAAAGATTATGAGGGCACATGAATTTTTTAAAAATAATGAAGTTCACGGATACATTATTGATAATAAATACTACAATATTCCATAAAAAAATAAGAATTGTTAATTTTGATTTCATGCCGACTTTAAATCCGCGTAATCACTTATATCAATTTTATATAGTCATATTGTCCAGCCTTAAAACATATATAGTTTTATAGTATAGTTTTTGTCAGTGTTGTTTATTTAAAAACACCCAATTATGCAGAATATAAGATGGAAAATACTTAATTGATGAGTTGTCAACATAATATATAACAATACAATATATACGGTATGATTTTACCTCAAAATCCAACAATTTGACATAAAATGATTACTGCAAATCCATGTTTATCTGCTGAAGTCAAGTTGTTTCTGTGAATTACAGTGATCCATTTGCTTCTTTTTTTTCTGTAGCTTTCGGCGGTCTTTAAATATATACCTCAGGGTTTGTGTCAAAGCTATTTGTACAGTCAATCACAAAGCTCTTTCCCGTTTTGGATGTCTTTTGTGTGTTTTTCGGGACATTCACGCTGAAAACCAATTCTGCCGCTCAGTCTTTTGCCACTCAGTGGACGTGACCGCAGTCGTAACGGTCGACCGTGACGTCACGTGCATACCCTCTATACACACTCTCCTCACGCAGCGAACGACTCACTTTCCTCAGCCGGCGACTCACTTTCCTCACGCAGCGAACGACTCACTTTCCTCACGCAGCGAACGACTCACTTTCCTCACGCAGCGGACGACTCACTTTCCTCACGCAGCGGACGACTCATTTTCCTCACGCAGCGGACGACTCACTTTCCTCACGCAGCGAATGACTCACTTTCCTCACGCAGCGGACGACTCACTTTCCTCATGCAGCGAACGACTGACTCTCCTCACGCAGCGGACGACTCATTTTCCTCACGCAGCGAACGACTCACTTTCCTCATGCAGCGAACGACTGACTCTCCTCACGCAGCGGACGACTCACTTTCCTCACGCAGCGGACGACTCACTTTCCTCACGCAGCAAACGACTCACTTTCCTCACGCAGCGGACGACTCATTTTCCTCACGCAGCGGACGACTCACTTTCCTCACGCAACAAACGACTCACTTTCCTCACGCAGCGGACAACTCACTTTCCTCACGAAGCGAATGACTCACTTTCCTCACGCAGCGGACCACTGACTCTCCTCAGCTGGCGACTCACTTTCCTCACGCAGCAATTGAATCTCCTCACGTTTCTTTTCTAATACTGTGATGGTGCAATAACTAACTACATCTAGTAAAGTTTATCATTTTTGTGTTGTAAATGTAATTTATTCTGAAGCAATATTCCCATCAGTGTTCTGTAAACTGTTACTGTTAAGATGTAAACTGTTAATCATCAGATTTGTATATGCTTCCTTAAAGGGATAGGTCAATCAAAAATAAAAATTCTGTCATTATTGACTTACCTTCTAGTTGTTCCGAACCTGTATGAGTTTATCTCTTCTGTTGAACTAAAAATATATTTTGAATGTCAGTAAACAGACAGCTGACTGTAGCGAGTCACTTTCATAGTAGGAAAAAAAAAATACTATGGAAGTCACTGGCTACCATCAACTGTCTGGTTACTGACATTCTTCAAAATATCATCCTTTTTAGTTCAACAGAAGAAAGAAACTCATATAGGTTTGGAACAACTAGAGTGTAAGTCAATGATGACAGAATTATCATTTAGGTTTAACTATCCCTTGAAATTGATTGTCATGGCATTTTTTCACCTTTATAAAAAGGTAATTTTCCCCTAACCTTGGCTATCAATTTCATGTTAATTAGAATAACTCACTGTAGGGCTGCACCGCTGGCCTATCAGTGGTAAACTCAGTGGCTACTGGCAATTGTATAGTGAATTCCCGCGACAAGTCGGTAGCCATATTTTTGGACCTTCCGGTCCGCCATACCCAACAGACATTCTACTGACTATAAGTCACTTTGCAGCTACATGTCAACTTATTTTACCAACCCTAACACCTAACAGTCTACTAACACTCAACTAATACTCTAATAAGTGTTAGTTGACATTTAGGTGCAACATTACCTATAGTCAACAGAATGTCTAAAGATGATCATTAAAAAATAAAGTGTGACCCTACTGGCTAAAGGTATGATCATCAAAGACTTCAGATATAAAGACGTACACTCATATTACTATGAATGGGAGAAAATACAACGCGCAATATGGCGGAATAGTCCCGCCTTCTAAATAAAAGCGCCAATCGCTGATATGCACATTGGCAGATCTAGCCTGAAAAATAAGCTTTTTAACGCTATTTGAGCATAAGAAATACAAAGTTCTGTCATGAAACTCTAGATGGCGCAGGCTAATAGGTCCTTAACTCAACCTGATTGGTTCCTGCTGTATCAGTAGCCAATGAGCTTGCATGCTTAACCCTTCAAGTACTTGGTTAGCATTTGCTTAGAATTGCAGCGCACTTTCAGAAACTCTCCACCTTCCCTAGCTCCACCTGTATAGCTCTGCTACAGGCAGAATGTATGCTATTGTAGAGTAGCATGTCTTAGGCTACTTGCTCACAGCAGTGTGCCGTCTATGTATAGGCAGTAGCAAGTCCCATACTTACTCAGCAGCAGCAGCAATAACCAAGAGCAGCAGCATCGTAGCAGATCTATTCCACCAAGGCCAAACATATCAACATCCATTACCATCCCAAACACTCCGAGAGATGTCATGACAGAAATAACATTTATGAGACAGTTCTTGTCAGATTTCAGTGGTGATTTCAAATATGAAATTTAAATGTAGTTCCAAACGTAGGTTTGGAAGGAGCCTAAACATTCAGTCCTGTCAATCATCATTACGAGCGTATATAAGCAGCAGTCACTGCGTCATCCCAGTGACAATTCTTCCAGCATTACCACACACAGCATGAAGGTAATTAAGATCTACGTTTTTTATGAATGAACTGCGATGACATCTGCTCCAAACATTACAAAGCTCATGATAGCTTTCGTTAACTCTAAGTTAATTCACTTCACCATCCATTTACTCTTCAACAGTGGACTAGCCGACCTTTTTTCAAAAATACGTTTTCAACACTGCATCATCTTTGCAACGCGATCAGATCCCGGAAGTCCACATATCACGTAATATTGTGCATAGGCTCGTTTGAATCAAGATCAACTGCCCTAAATATTGATAAATTGGTCATATTTCCTATATTTACTGTAAAGCTAAGATTCTAAACCTTAAAATGACACCCCCTTTTTGCCTATTTGCTATATAAACAGACAGAGTTCTGAGAAACACAAACTGCATTTGCTCATTGGCTCGTCCAGCCCAAAATATAAGCCTTTTTAATGCTATTTGAGCATAAGAAACAATACTTTTGGGATAGTTCATGTCAGAATTGTTGCTGAATTGAATTGAATTGTGTTATGCTTGCAATTTTTGAGATTTCAGGATTTCCTCATTCAAATAGATAGGACTTCTTCTTGGATGCCTGAAAAAATGCCTGGCAACGTAGCCAAATATGGCTGCCAAATGTGAAAAGAATTTCCTTGACTGAGTCTTCGCTCCTACCCACTGCTGATTTACTTCACCCAAACACACCCATCTCCACTCCTCTCCATTTTCCTCCTGCCTTCTTCCCAGTCATTTCCAGACTGGCCCCTAATGTGTGGCTGCCTCCGCAACAAGGAACTGCTCTGGCTCCTCCTTGCCTCTCCTTTCCTTCTACAACTTTCCTTTCAGTAGCACTGCACCTAGCGTGAGGCTGCCTCCGCAAACAGTGCCTGCCTCTGCTCTACCCTTCACTAGCTATCCACTAACTACATCAACTCAAAAAAACTTCACTAAAATGTTCATTGTGAAAGCAAATCACTCTGGGCTGTCCTGACATTTTTCCATTTGTGAATTCCAACTGGTTCAGCCATCAGATGCTTCTGTACAAATCTTAATCTTCGTGGCTGCTGCTTCTGGCAGATCTCTACAAATTGTTCATTTACAACATGGGAGAGAGAGAGCGCTGACTAAATCAGTGCTACCACATCTTTCTATTTCTGAAGATGGACTGCTCAGTTTGGGCTAAGTAAACCATATCTGCGTCACATGCTGGCCACATGCTGCAATGCTACAAAACTTCAGTTCATGATTGGATTCTAAAAAGCTTCATAATGCCATATCTACTTGCATCAACAAATGCAGGTCAAGTTCCTCCTAACTAATGCCATTCCTCAGACGGCTAATCTGGTCATCCACTTGCAATTAGTTTATATGTAAAGTAGAACATATAGCAGAATTAAAAAATCGAATCGCTCTCTCTCAAATTCTGCCTTTCAGACATTTAGGACATTGGCTCCATATGCAAGCTCGTCACGCACCCCAGTGCCTCTCTATGTGGATCTGACATTCCAATAAATAATCTTCTCAATCATCTCCATTTTTCAACAAACGAATTTTTGCCAGCAGTGCCCTGCTATTAATAGCCCACAAATTTCCCCCTCATCAAAAGCATTCAAATATCTGAACCCAGCCCTTTTTGATTCTCGTTTGTCAGTTGTGAAGCATTAAAGGTGCCCTAGAATCAAAAATTGAATTTACCTTGGCATAGTTGAATAACAAGAGTTCAGTACATGGAAATGACATACAGTGTGTCTCAAACACCATTGTTTCCTCCTCCTTGTGTAAATCTCATTTGTATAAAAGACTTCTGAAGAACAGGCGAATCTCAACATAACACAGACTGTTACCTAACAGTCAGGATCATTAATATGTACGCCCCCAATATTTGCATATGCCAGCTCATGTTCAAGGCATTAGACAAGGGCAGGACGTCTGGATGTGCACAGCTGAATCAACAGACTAGGTAAGCAAGCAAGAACAATAGCGAAAAATGGCAGATGGAGCGATAATAACTGACATGATCCATGATTACATGTAGGGCTGGGCGATATATCGTCACACGCATTTCGTCAGTAAAGCCAGTTCCCTGATTACCGCTAAATCGCCATCACCTGCTTTCAAATGGAGCGGCATTTAATAGACAGAGCCGTAGATCACTGACAAGCTATGCAATATCGTGTTCATTATCGAAGGCGATTCATCTGCGATAATGAACGCGATATTGCGTAGCTTGTCAGTGAACTATGTCCCTAATTACATGATATTTTTAGGATATTTGTGAATTGTCTTTCTAAATGTTTCGTTAGCATGTTGCTAATGTACTGTAAATGTGGTTAAAGGGGGTTTGAGGGTTATATTAGCGGTGTGAACTTTGTTTATGCAGTGATAGAGTCGAGAGCTCGGGAGGGGGCAGGAGCACGTGATTTAAAGGGGCCGCAGCCTGAATCGGTGCATAGTTAATGATGCCCCAAAATAGGCAGTTAAAAAAATTAATAAAAAAAAAATCTATGGGGTATTTTGAGCTGAAACTTCACAGACACATTCAGGGGACACCTTAGACTTATATTACATCTTGTAAAAACTGGTTCTAGGGCACCTTTAAGCAAATTCTTATTCCTTTGCAGGAAATCACTTAGAAAACATCACCAGAACAACCAACACTCTATTTATCCTCACATTCTTTGGATTTTTCAGATGTTCCAAATCTACATCAGCTTAGATCCATTTGTCTTTCTCCAGTCTCCAAATATTATACAGCAACACTGTCCGATTTAATATCAAGCATAGCAAAACTGATCAGTTAATGAGCAGCCATTCAATTTTCATTGTTAATTTACCCATACCCCTCCAAACTAACCAATCTGTTTCCTTATTTTTAGCCCACAGAAGTTTCAAAAATGTATTTCCTTCCGATCTCCTCTTAGTCAACGACTATAATACTCCCATCTCTTTTGAAAAATTGGTTCCAAAACAGACTTCAGTTCAAACCTGTCACATACACTGTCGGGAGGTGGATGAAGGGAGGACTCAAATTGCGGTGAACAAAAATAATAAGTTTATTCAGGACCAAACCTGACACACACAAATGAAACAGTCAAAGTACAGGTGGCAGTGTGAGGAAACTGGTGGCTCTCGTGGTATCTGCGCACACACAGCAGACAGGGGCAGGAGAGACCACTGAAAAAAGCAGGAGAGCAGATGACCCAGCAGAGGACGAGTACGAGCCCAGCAAGAGAAAATACTTGCATGAAAACTCCTCGTCTAAGGGTCCTGAACACAAAGAACAAACAGGTGAGACACAGAGCAAAACGTAGAGCAGACACGTAACATCCACGCGACATGAAGTGATCAACTGACAACAAGGGGAGACACAGCTGGGCATATAAATGGTAAAGGGAACGAGCGACAGGTGTGGGAGATCAGCTCGTGATTAAGCACCACAGCATCACAACTTATACAGTAATTTAATGAGCCTATTGTTTCTGCCGTAAATTAATACATTTTTAAATAACAGATCACTCTAAATTGTAATGTATTTTCTGTAAAGCTGCTTTAAAACAATATGTATTGTGAAAAATGCTATATAAATAAATGTGAATTGAATTTTACTGGCATAGCAGTTATTTTGGCCTGCGCTTTTGCAACCGCTTTCAGATTAAACTTTATTCCCCACTGTCGCAGCAGTGATTTCGTCCACCGCTCTCGCAACAGCCTTCAAACCAAAACTTCATTCCCCATTGCCCACATCAGTAATTTCGTCCACCTCTCTCACAGTTGCCCACAGCAGTGATTTCGCCCACCGCTCACGCCACAGCCGTCAAACCAAAACTTTATTCCCCACTGCCCACAGCAGCGATTTCGGCCACTGCTCTCGCATCAGCTTTCAGACTATATCTTTATTTCTATCTACCACAGCAATGATATCTCTCCCACTGCTCTCGCAACAATTATAAACTAAAACTTATTTCTCACTGCCGCAGCAGTGATTTCATCCTTCGTCCTCAAAGCAGTTCTCCAACTAATCATCTGTAGGAGCAGGAAAGTATCCCTTCACTGCCCCAGCAGTGATTTCTCTCTCTGTTCCTGCAGGAGCCCTTTCGTTTTCTCTTTTAGTGCCCGCAAGAAATTTAGCACACAAACTGCCATATTTGTTCCCCAATGTGGCAATATATTCTGCTTATCTTTGGGGAGAGAGGGATTAAATCCTTGAAGTCTTCTGTACTTACAGTGCTCAGCGTAAATGAGTACACCCCCCATTTTAAACAATATCTCAATGAACACAAAAACAATTTCCAAAATGTTGACAAGACTAAGTTTTATATAACATCTGTTTAACTTATAACATGAAAGTAAGGTTAATAATATAACTAATTATTTATTACACAGGTGTCCAGCAGACAGTTGACTATAAAAGGGTGTTAAAACTCCTTCCCATTTCATGCTGTCAGCAATGGCACCACATAGAAGAGCTTAGAAAGAAAATAATTTCTTTACACCAGAAAGGTGAAGATGATCAAGAAGATCAGCAAAGCTTTACTTATCAGTCAGAATACTGTAGCAAAAGTGGTAAAAAAAAATTGAAAAAAGATGGGACTGCAACCATCTCACAGAGACGTCCAGGTAGTCCACGGAAGTTAACACCTCGACATAAGCGTCTTCTGATGAGAAGGGTTGAAGAAAATCGGCATGCAAGTTCACTGCAGTTATCTAAAGAAGTAGAAAGCCAAACTGGGGTGACTATTTCCCGTGACACAATACGGTGTACACTGCAGAGGAATGGCTTGCATGGGTGCTGTCCAAGAAAAAAAGCCTCTCCTAAAGCCCAGGCACAAAAAAGGCCACCTAGAGTTTGCCAGGGCCCATGCTGACAAAGATGAAGACTACTGGGACTCTATACTCTGGAGTGATGAGACCAAGATAAATGTTTTTGGAACTGATGGCTTCAAAACTGTATGGCGTCGCAAAGGTGAGGAATACAAAGAAAAATTGCACTGTGCCTACAGTGAAACATGGTGGTGGCAGTGTCCTTATGTGGGGCTGCATGAGTGCTGCTGGTGTCGGGGAGCTGCATTTCATTGATGGCATCATGAATTCACAGATGTACTGCTCTATACTGAAAGAGAGGATGCTACCATCACTCCGCGTAATCTCCGTGTAAACTTAGATGTGTAATCTAAGTTATATTATTAACCTTACTTTCATGTTATAAGTTAAACAGATGTTATTTTAAACTTAGTCTTGTCAACATTTTGGAAATTGTTTTTGTGTTCACTGAGATATTGTTTAAAATGTTACTTTTCAAAGGGGGTGTACTCATTTACGCTGAGCATTGTATATCACTGAACTACATTGTTCACCCATTAAGTCTGAATGGGCAGGCAAACTTGTGAAATGTAGTTCCAAACGTAGGTTCGGGAGGAGCCTAAACATTCAGTCCTGTCAATCATCATTATGAGAGTAAATAAGCAGCAGTCATAGTGTCTTTATAGTTTTTATTCTTGCAAGAAGTTCATTCTAACATACAGAGTGTTCTGCAGTGAAAGAAAACAAAATAGGATGTCTTTATCCTCTCATTCAGACATATATAGGCCACACAGCCCCCTCAGTGGATGGGTGAGGCCTTCCTGTTATTCAGATAAAACAACTCCTTTTATGGTATTCAGATCTGTCAGTTGTGTCTGTTGGCTGTATCTATCTATCTATCAATCAGTTGTGGCTATTTTCAAAGAAAAGCTGCAGATAGCACTAGCACATATGTTTTTCATTTAAACAGCTGGAGGGGAGGGTGTAACATGTTTTTCACCCATCCAGTTTCCACAGTCTAGTTTAATTTCCTTCTGGAAAATAATCTTTTACACAATTTACTATGTAAAAATGTTCCAAAGGTGTCTTTACTCAAATGCAATTCACCAATGCCACTTGCAATGATGCACCTCCATACCAAGACAGATGTTTGCTTTTGTACTTTTGTCACTTATGAAAGTCTGGATGGTCCTTTTCGTCTTTGGGACTGAGAAGTCGATGTCAATTTTTTTCCAAAAGCTGAAACGTGGACTCATCTGACCACAACAAAAGGCAGCATATTATCTACAGCAGGGTTAGCAAATGGCATGCTCTAGCATGAAGATTTACTAAACCTCTAGTCAAATTTATCTAGGTCACGGATGACAGCACAACAGACTATCTGGTTGATCGGAATGCTAAGCACTTAAACAATACTCCATTTCAAAGGTTTCCATAATAAAAACTTTCCCCACGTGGAGATTACAGATAAAGACACACCTTTCACAAACACTTACCTAATCCTCAAACACAAACCAAGGCACTTGTTGTATAAAGTGTTCTTGTTGTATTATTTGCTTCTTTATTTGTTTATTTGCAAAATAAAAAAGGAAAATTTAAAGTGTAATGTTTAAGCATCTCATCTCTGCTCCAGCTAGTTTACTAGTGTAGTTTTCACTAAACTTACTGTATATACTGTTGTTAGCCCTATGACAAATTGCCTGTGATGTTTTTCTCATCTGCATAATGAAGCGTCTACTAAATGAATACATGTAAATGCAAACATGCCCAATATAGTGTGAAAATAGTAATGCTTTTGGGACATTTTGGTTGTCATAAAACATCAGCGTGCTTTAAATGAGCAGTCTCTTTTGCCCTTGTTTTTCCTATAGCCTACATATCACACTCGCATTGGTACTGTATTACCGAATATCAACAAGGCTTTGATTCAGAGGTAATCACTGCCGTGCTGATATTCGGAAAAACACAATTGCAAGTTTTTTATTGCTTTTTAATACAACAGGTCAATAAACAAGACATTAATATAGAGTAACTTACAGTACAGATGCAATATTTCCAGTTAATTGTCATTTATACCCTGCCACAACAAAGCGTCATCTGAGTGGTTGCACACCGGGCCCCTGTGCCCCCCCTCTGGACCGAAACCAACACAAAGAGGGTCGAGAGTCTGTCCAAATAATCTTCCCTTGCCCACTTGACGAAGTTGAACATGCTTCCAAAAAATGGCGGAGATTAGGGAAGTTCATGAGTGTTTGTTTAAAAGTGGAGTTAAACGCAGCCATGATCAGCATCTTGAACAAACAAACTGGTTGGAAGATTGATTCAATGACTCCTCCACAAATCCCAGTTGTTTTTGAACGCATTGAATCAGTGATTCAGTGACTCACTGACTTGTTTCCACTTTAAAAACACCCATGCACAGACATGACAACCAGAGTATTAACATTAAATAAGTGTATTATAATATAATTTAATAAATACGATTCATTTATAAATTATAAGGTTTGATAAGTATAGTTCTTATGAAATGTAAAAGCAATATTAACTCATATAGCCTATTTATAGCTTAAAGGTGCCATCGAACGTTTTTTTACAAGATGTAATATAAGTCTAAGGTGTCCCCTGAATGTGTCTGTGAAGTTTCAGCTCAAAATACCCCATAGATTTTTTTTTATTAATTTGTTTAACTGCCTATTTTGAGGCATAATTAGAAATGCGGCGATTCATGCTGCGGCCCCTTTAAATCTCCCGCTCCCCGCCCCCCCAGAGCTCTGAACTCTGTCACTGCATAAACAAAGTTCACATAGCTAATATAACCCTCAAAATGGATCTTTACAAAGTTTTCGTCATGCAGCATGTCTAATCGCGTAAGTATGGTATTTATTTGGATGTTTACATTTGATTCTGAATGAGTTTGAGGCTGTGCTCCGTGGCTAACGGCTAATGCTACACTGTTGGAGAGATTTATAAAGAATGAAGTTGTGTTTATGCATTATACAGACTGCAAGTGTTTAAAAAATGAAAATAACGACAGTCTTGTCTCCGTGAATACAGTAAGAAATGATGGTAACTTTAACCACATTTAACAGTACATTAGCAACATGCTAACAAAACATTTAGAAAGACAGTTTACAAATATCACTAAAAATATCATGTAATCATGGATCATGTCAGTTATTATCACTCCATCTGCCATTTTTCGCTGTTGTTCTTGCTTGCTTACCTAGTCTGATGATTCAGCTGTGCACAGATCCAGATATTAATACTGGCTGCCCTTGTGTAATGCCTTGAACATGAGCTGGCATATGCAAATATTGGGGGAGTACATATTAATGATCCCGACTGTTATGTAACAGTCAGCGTTATGTTGAGATTCGCCTGTTCTTCGGAGGTCTTTTAAACAAATGAGATTTATATAAGGAGGAGGAAACAATGGAGTTTGAGACTCACTGTATGTCATTTCCATGTACTGAACTCTTGTTATTTAACTATGCCAAGGTAAATTCAATTTTCAATTCGATGGCACCTTTAAATGTAATAAAATAAAAAATAAAAATGTTGAAAATTGATTTTAAAAATCATGTTGGGAATACTGTTGTGCAATTATGATGAATGTACTTTCAATAATCTTGACTGACAAACTTCTTCCTGGTTTGTGTTTGCTATGTAAGGTGGGGGGAGCAGTCAGAGAAGTGACGGGATACACTACCACCTATCGACACACCATCTCCACAGATGCAGGTGATGAAGAGGGAGATTGTTTACACATAAGGACAGGATTCCACCACGTTATCGAGGGATTTCCTAATTGTGTGGTTGCAGATGGCGTCATTAATTTTTTCATGGCTCGCACAGAAAAGATAAGAGAAGTGGGCTTTGACCCTCGTTTGGCTCGAGTTGGCCATTTAGGTAAGAGGTCTAAAGTAGATTATGCATGTATGTGAGAATGTTTTTGTATTACCCTGACCTTTTTTTGTTCCTTCTTCAGCATTTTTTATTGATGGGCTTGGCACCCTTCATGTGGGCTCCTGTGATGATATTATTATCAGTCATGCATCGAAGATCAAGGGGATGTTGCCATGGGGACAAAGTGAGGTTGACAAAGCCTATTCCAAGTTCCGTTATGAATCCACTAACGAGACCTCTATGAATGAATATGATCTTTATTACCTCAAGAATCATTTTAAATGTGTCACTAGCAACTAAATGTTCTGCGAACACTTTAATGGCAGTCCCCCTCATTAAAGAGCCGAGGAGCCAGACGCCCCCGGAGCAAGATGGCCGGTGTCCTTATTTTGTTCTCGTGACCATAGATGGCACAACACACATCTCAACACTTTTAATGAATGGCTATCTCTCTTTCATTTTGTCATTTTGCAATTATCAGCATTTGTGAGATATACCCAGATTTGGCACTTAAGGCTCAGAGTGGCATGTTTTTACCAGTGTTATTTTTTTAAATGTAGTATTTATTATAATTCATGCCATGGTGTTATTATTCAATAATGTGATTAGATGTAGCCAAAAATTTAAAAGCAAATGCACACTGGGTATTGTTTAATATTTGAATTTGTTCCTAAACTTCTAACGCAAAAGGTTAGTTATTTGCATAAAATACGCCCAACCCATCTCCATATAAGGGCTTTCCGCACAACCTGGCCTATTTACTGTTTGTAAACATTCGGGATGCGCGCGCATCGTGGTTGCAGAAAACCCGGGAGTGATAACCAGTACGACTAGAGAGTTACGACGAAGCGGTTCAAAGTAGTTAAGATTTAGAAACATTATAGAATATTTTGATTTGTTATTTTTTTTAAATGTTGTCGGCATATCACAGCAGCTTCACCCAGCGATAAGCACTGTTATTTCAAAAAAATTAACATTACCGAGTGGGATACAGCTTACGGATCCGTTTGCCATAGCACCTTGTCAGTGGTTAAATGATGAAACGAAATGGCCAAGCATCCAGTGGCCAGAGATATATATTTACCTGATTGACACCTCAAGTGTATAGCCTATACTCAGGAGAAGCTAAAAGCGTATAAGTCTCTTGACGCGTACAACTTTGTTTTGTTTTTGTTTGTCATGAATTAAAAGAATAAAAAGTTAATTTCGAGTTTATATCTCACAATTCTGACTTTTATTTCTCGCAAATCTGAGTTTATATCTCACATTTCTTACAAAGAAAAACAATTGTGAGATATACTCGTTATTCTGTCTTTTCTGAATTGCAATTTATCCCGCAATTCTGACTTTTTTCCCCTCAGAATTGTGAAATAAACTCACAATTGCGAGGAATAAAGTCCGAACTGGGAGTAATAAACACGCAAATGCAAGAAAAAAGTCAGAATTGTGAAATTAAAATTGTATAGACTGTTTAAAAGTTATCTATGTGAAATGTTATAGGTTTAAATATTATTTCAATGCTGTAACTGCTATGTATGTATGTCCTCTGAACTGCATATGTGAATATTATGTAGACTTACTGTTTACATCAAATTCCTGCTTTAATAGTAGACTAATCCTTGCAGGTGTCATCAGTCCAGTCTGTGAAACGTCTCCGTTTAGCTTCAAAGGACGTTTTAAACGATGGTTTTCTTTAAAAATGAAGACTATATTTTTTGATTTCCGAGTCCAACATCCAGAGGCACAACAAAACATTTTTCTCTTATTCTCTTATTTTCCTCCAATTGCTACCGCTATTTTTCTGCAACCACTATGCGCGCGCAGCTGCAAGTGACGTCATTGTGACGTCTGCTCCAAAGTGGTCTATACAGCCTGTCACGTCAAACAGCTCTTTCGCCACATCGGTCCTCGAGTGTGTCATTCTCAAAACCAGGGACACGTTCAAGCTCAAACCGGTGTGCAACGTTTAGTTACGGGTTCCAGGTTGAACGACATGTTTCCTGGAAACGGTGTGCAACGCGGTTTGAGATATGTTTTCTCTTGTTTGGTGGGTGTCAAAAATGTCAGCCCAATCAGCAGCAACATGTATATAAACCACGTGGTATTAAAGAGACAGCTCGCACAATGGGTATGAATGTAACATAAAAGTACTACATATTTATATATTTTGCTATTGTATTTTGGAGTGAAACGTTCATAAACGTTTCTATTCTCATCTGATTATATAATGGTAAATAGGCTATTACAATATCATAGCACAACAATAGTGATAATAACTAATAATAAGCCTAATACAGTAAGAAGTGGATTATCCTTCAATGTTTGTGTTTTCATCCTGAAATGAAGGCAAATGTTGGATCACAATAATTAGGAACCACAGTTTCCACAAATCCCTTCACTCGATTGGGATGATTCTCTTTTATTCTGGACGGCAATGGCAGTGACTGTAACATCGAGCGTATTTTGCAGTATTAAACACGTATATTTATACCGATTTCATCAGGCTAAAAATAGATCTCTCTTCTATAGTTGGTATGAAAATAATATTGTGTTAGTTAGACAACTCTTAAATTCAAATGGTAATTTATTATCTTATAGTGAATTCTTGGAAAAATTTGGGTTTCCAGTAACGCCAAAAGAGTATGCTGTTGTAATTGATGCCATACCTCAACAAGTTATACATTTTGTAAGAGCTTGTGGAAGTGATTCTTCTGAGGCAATATTTGTTAAAGGCAGCATGTGTATAGGAGATATTGATATTTTGAAACATAGCTATACAAATAAACATATTAGGAATATTATAACTGGTGAAACAGCTACTCATAAAAGCTTGTTGTGGACCAATGTATTTGGGAATATAAACTTGGTGTATCTGTGAAGCATACTGTTTAAATAATAAAGTAAAAGAGGTTACATTTAAAAATTTTACATGGTATATATCCAGCTAAAAGTGTGTTGGAGAGGTTTAAGTTAGAGATTGATTATTCATGTGATTTTTGCTCATTGGAAAAATAATCTATTGTCCATCTGTTTTGTAATTGTATATACACAAAAAATTTTTGGGTGGATGTGGACAATTTCATTAGAAGGAAAACAAATGTTATATTTAAATTAAATAATTTTGATATATGTATATATGTATTCCAATGAAAATAACAATAATTATAATTTTAATTTTATTGTACAACTGTTTATTATTTTGGGAAAATTTCATATACACAAGAAGAAATGGTCAGGATCCAAGCCAAATTCATTTTCTTCAGGAGACAAAAGACTACTGCACTAGTTTGGAGAACATTATAAATAAAAAAGCAAGGAAGACTTGTCATATTCTTAAAGAATATTCAGTTTTTTGATGAATACATCAATGGTTTGTACACTCTGGCATGTTTTTTTCTGTGCATTAATATGTACATTTCTGTTTATTATTGTATATTTGTGGTTAATAAAAAAAAAAAATCTAAAAAAAAAACTTTTGCGGCTATATGATGAAAAATAGTTAAGATAAAATTAAATTGGATTATTTATGGAGGTTTAATATTATATGATTGTGTATAATATAATATAATATAATATAATATAATATAATTACAGTTATGTTAAGATAAAATATAACTATAAGGCCGCACAGGGAAAGTTGCTTTTTGCTTACGTGTGGTTTCAGTTTTTCCTACATTTTTAAATTTAGAATACATTTTAGTACGAACATTTTTGGTGAATCATGATTTCTTCGTGAAAACGTTCGTACTCAGATTTCACGCACAAAATATGTTCGTACGGATGCTTAGTGAATGAGACCCAATGTTCTTAAAGGGGGGCATCACCCATCTTCCCTAATCAGCTACTAATCAGCTAAATAACTACATTTGGCGGCTGTATCTTGGAAATAACTTTTGCAAAATAAATAAATAAAAAAACAAACAAAAAAATATATATATTTTTTTCTTTTTTCTGCTGTATTTCGAAGTTGATGTTACTTTATTAAGAGTGGTAATTTCCTTTTCAAGCCACAAGATGGCGGCAACTCATCAGGACTTCCATTGACATAATAGGAAATGGTACACTGCATATTTGGAGTTTTTCTACCCCTTATTGATATTTCTCATGTAGGTTTTTTTAAGAAACATATCTTAAAAATACAAAAAAAGCTTTTGAACATTTCCACCTATATGGGCCAGGGAAAAAAGACGTTTAACCTTGTGACAACTTTCCCCAGTCTCCCTTATTTTTTGTTTCTATTTTTTTCTGTTGAACCACAATATGACCATACTATAATTTAATATTAAACAATAGGGATTACGATATCCATCCAAAGCATTGGGTTTGTCTCTATGAAATTCTTCATAAAGCAAAGAAAACCCAACATCAAATCGAATTAAACAGAATTATTATTTTAAGTCTTTTGTATAACACCAATATCCAGTGTAGCTGAGAGATGCCAACAGTGGCAACTGGGCAGTCCTGTGCACCAGTAATGTGGGCTGCTTTCCATCAAGCCAATTAGTGTAGTATTTCTTGAGCTTTAAAAAGAAAACTGGTGATCTCCTGAGAGTGGCCTTTGAAATACACCAGGAAAAATGCAGACATCAAACAATAAACAGAAGAATTATTTGAGCATTTTAGACTGTGTTTGAACTGTATATTTTATGAGGTCAAGGTATCAGGTTATAATGAGGTTGTCAGTAGTAGATAAGTGGCAATGTGTAACACTGACAACACTCATGATTAAATGTAAAGAGTTTATACTATTACCAAACTTTGATTCAAACCTGGTTAAAGAGGGAATTTTGAGTAAATCAAAATTATTGTATTTTTTGTTTGTTTGTTTTTTCATTTATCAAGTTTACCCTTTAAAAATCATCTTGAAAAGAAACAAATTGTCCAGTGGAGAAAAGTTTTATTTTAGAAAATTCTTTCTTTTTTTGGTCTGTTGGCAATCTCTGAACATGACAATGTAATGATTACCAATTAATTTGACAAGAATGTGAATATTTCATAAATAATACTATATATATATGTATGTGTGAATGTATTTTTTTTTCTTTGAAGGACATTTTAATAACATGTACAGCATTTATGTATTCTCTAAAAGTAAAATATGGCAACAATGTAAGATCAGAATGTACATTATTATTATTAAAATACAAATTCAGCCACTTCTGATAAATTGAAAAGATTCAGACATACAGAATCGATAAAATAACCATAATTTACCTCTCTTTTTTTGCCTACACGTGGTGTTTGCAGGGCTAGCAATATTGTTAGCACTGCTGTAAATCATGTTGCATGTTAAGGCCGAATCGCACCAACACAAATGTTTGGCACAAATATTCTGTCCGATTTTAGGACCTGAATGAAAATGCAATTTAGCTCTCTGACAGTAGGTGGCGTTTATAAAAAAAAAAAAAAAAAAAGCTGGAATACCCCAGTAAACAAAGCACTGCTTAACTGTCTGTTCATGTCATGACACCTGCTCATCACGAATAAGGAAGTCAAAAAGTATATAGGTGTCTTCAAACATCCATCCAGATTCAGACATCAAACAAGCACATAAAATAAGAGTACAAAGAGACGAAAGCCTGTTGCAGATTGTTCTTCCGCCGTTTACTGTTGCTCAGCTAAGTAGCCTGTTCGCCACTAAGTTGTAGTTTTATGTAACAGCGTCTGCTCTGGAGATGTGACCAAAAACGTGAATCTTATTGGTTGGCCAGTTTTCTTAGATGGAAAAGCACACCTCTCTGTACAAAAATCCATCACATTGACAGCATGAAAATCTTTGTGTTGGTCTAAACTAACACATTACCAGTCGTTCACTCAAATTAAAATATTTATAGCATCAAATTTTCGCAATTGTCTTGGTGTGAACAGGCCTTGAGCAAGTAATGAACACAACAGCCACTGCAGCAGAGTACTCTTACACACCATAGAGGGCCCTGAAAAACTCATCACAGCATGTTGAGTCCAAATAAATGTTGGAATGACTCGATCCTCGACACACTTGTAGTCACCCACAGGTCTTCGGTTCCTGTTTTGAGTATCAGTTAGAATGAATCTTGCATTACTTTGGTAGTCTCAGATAAATCATACCCATACCGTTGTGTTGTTCTCAGGAGGTTTCTCCTGTCAAACAAAATGATGTAATGTTAATGGAAATGCAATTGTGCCGTAACGGTTTAGCTCTCAAAATATGTTGTTTTGAAATGACGTGTATGAAGAAGCCTTACCCGCTGCTGTTGTATGTAGACCACAGCATCATGGACTGTAACAAAGATATGCTGAGGATTCATGTAGGTCATAAGCCCGCTGGATGTGAGAATCTTCAGTACACTCTCTACAGAAGAGAGAAAATATTACTCTCAGGAAATAGTTTGGAAGTTTTGTCCAAGTATATACCAAGAAACTCACCATTGCAGTTAGCCAGGTATACTGTTACCCCAATCTTCTGGCACTCCATGCACATCTGTGACAGGATATACGTACCGTGGCATGAGCATATGGCATTATTCATGAGGATGCCGACTGGTGTCAAAACAAAACGCTCACCTGTATGAATAACCGAGCTCCCGCAACATCCACAAAAATGACACTGCTGCAGTCTATCAACACGGCCTGGACTTCACCCTCAGCCATCTCTGCATTAAACAAATGAGAAAAACCCACGGGTGTGATTCGTCTGAAATAAAAGACTCTTTAGATGCTACCAAAAAAGTGGGAACGCACCTGATCTGAACAAATCATTCTTTGAAGAAAATGAACTGTCTGCAACTCCTTGTTCCTTGAAAAACAATAAAAAAATTTTTTTTTAAAGTTATCCAATCAGATGTTTTCTTTTCATAATCTGTTATTTTGTTGTTGTTAGAAGAAAATCTTCAAAATATCAAGCCAAAGACGTATCAAAATAATAATATATGACTGATTACTGTTACAGGAAATGAAAATGCTTCTTATTTTTTTGGCATTACAGTGATTTTAAAACCACTTCAATGCAGGTAAAATAAAACCGCAGCTATGAGACTCCAAAATGTAATAAAAATAAAATAATATTTAATATTATCTTAAAGTATACTATGTAAATTTTGTCCCTCTAGTGGTTAAAAAACAAAATGCATGCTTTTTACGGAGTTTTGGTTGTGCTTCGGCTCTGTGTGACTGTGCAGATGAATATGACACTTAACTATGTTTGAGAGCTACAGTACATATGGCAATTTATCTGTTCTGAGTAATAAAAACACCATCTCTGCACCGCTTTTACAACATTTCAAATCCCTCAGTTCTCGCATCTCCAAAAAGCCAATTCAGTGTTGATTCTCATTTTATTACGAGCTCTATCGCATTCTCTTTTTGCCAGCAGACTCTCGTCTGTTAGGTGTTTTTTTAAAACGGATGATTCCCTGGAGGTTTGAGATTTAGCTGCTCCAGGTCAACCTTTCTCACTCATTGTGACAAAGAACCTATGGCACTCTCACACCATACACGCGTCATGGACGGGCGAGTGGCATATTTTCTGTGAAAACCATCCTGTCAGGTCTAAAAATATAAATAGGCTTGCCACAGTGAATCAGGGTTAGACAAAAATACTTTTTGGAAGAGGGATTGATAATGTATTGACTCATTATTTAAATCTTGTTCATTTTGAACAAAATAAATATGCATAGTATACCTTTAAAGGTGCCCTAGAACTTTTTTAAAAAAGATGTAATATAAGTCTAAGGTGTCCCCTGAATGTGTCTGTGAAGTTTCAGCTCAAAATACCCTATAGATTTTTTTTTATTCATTTTTTTAACTGCCTATTTTGGGGCATAATTAGAAATGAGCCGATTCAGGGTGTGTGGCCCTTTAAATCTCGTGCTCCACGCCCCAAGAGCTCATGCTTGCCTTAAACAACATAAACAAAGTTTAAACAGCTAATATAACCCTCAAAATGGATCTTTACAAAGTGTTCGTCATGCAGCATGTCTAATCGTGTAAGTATTGTATTTATTTTGATGTTTACATTTGATTCTGAATGAGTATGAGGCTATGCTCCGTGGCTAACGGCTAATGCTACACTGTTGGAGAGATTTATAAAGAATAAAGTTGTGTTTATGAATTATACAGACTGCAAGTGTTTAAAAATGAAAATAGCAATGGCTCTTGTCTCCGTGAATACAGTAAGAAACGATGGTAACTTTAACCACATTTAACAGTACATTAGCAACATGCTAACGAAACATTTAGAAAGACAGTTTACAAATATCACTAAAAATATCATGTAATCATGAATCATGTCAGTTATTATTGCTCCATCTGCCATTTTTTGCTATTGTCCTTGCTTGCTTACCTAGTCTGTTGATTCAGCTGTGCAGATCCAGACGTTAATACTGGCTGCCCTTGTCTAATGCCTTTCATAATGTTGGAAACATGAGCTGGCATATGCAAATATTGGGGGCGTACACCCCGACTGTTACGTAACAGTCGGTGTTATGTTGAGATTCGCCTGTTCTTCGGAGGTCTTTTAAACAAATGAGATTTATATAAGAAGGAGGAAACAATGGAGTTTGAGACTCACTGTATGTCATTTCCATGTACTGAACTCTTGTTATTTAACTATGCCGAGGTAAATTCAATTTTTGAATCTAGGGCACCTTTAATAAACAGTTTTTGGGAAGGGGCGGCGGAATCGCGGGGGCCCTACGAAATTGCGTGCTTTGCATGGTGGGTAAACACACTACTGAGCATATTCCGTATAAATTGATAGATTGATCATCTTACTACAGAGTTTATGGCCTCTCTCTCTCTCTTCTCCATGGCCTTCAAGGCTTTCTCTCGGCTGCGTATCCTCTCAGGCGTGAGGCCCAGAAGCTGAGCCATATCGGCCTTGAAAAAGCTACGGTTCCCATAGTAGATAGGCCCATTGTAGGTCAGGATCTTCACACCAGGGACTTCATAGCACTACGGTACAGAGGGATGGAGAGGGTATAACCATATTATCAGTTACACAACAGAGATGTGATTAAGACAAATGCAGTTAATCGATTGCACTTCCAAATGCACCAGGCCCAATTCTAATCATAGTAAATTACATTATATGTGGTAATAAGAATAGAAACTTAATATGACTGACTCTGTTGACTCACTTTATTATGGTTGTTGATGGATCTGTAGATCTCCGTGTTGGCGGCTCTTCCTAACACAGAGCAGCTGGCCCTGAAAACAGAAAGTTTACTATGAGTTCAGGGACATCTTTTTGTCTCAACTTTATCTCCCCTTTCCTTAAATGTGAATTTCATATCCGCCAGGAGAGGAAGGTTGTTTTGGAACACAGGGGTCTGTACGGGATACTGGTTTGCTGTTTTTATACAGCCCCTGAGCTTTGGAAAGCATAATTAAAGGATGTAGTAAACATGATTATTAAAGCAGATAAATACACAAATCTAATTAGGTAGTTTCAATCTCAATTATATTATGTACTCAATACCTTGTTTCACTGGGGCTGCTCTAGTTGGATTGCTAATATCGTTATCTCTATACAGTCAGAATGATACTCTAATTCAGTGGTTCCAATCTTTCTCCCAGAGGATCTCTTTTTAAATGCTATATGTTTCACAACCCTTCTGAAATCTACGCATATTTGTAATTAAATTTGATTTACACAGAAGTACCCTGTATCCACAAACAATTTGGTTATCATTAACATATAAAATCCATCTTTAACGGGAACCCTGTGCATGCTTTTCTTCAGCATGTACATTCAGGTGTCATTTTTATTGCTTGCCATACAAAAATGATCGCACAGTTATATGTTGTATGATGTTGTTGGATCAGAAATTGTTTTTTAAAAAAAAATAGGAATTTTTTGACAGGTATAGAGCTGCTCGGTCTGGTTTAGCCATAGTATTTTTTTAATAATTTTTTATTATATATTAATTTAGAATCTATAATCTATTATCTATCTTTATCAAGTGTGCTGCACACATCATGAAATGTTAAAGGATTAGTTCATTTTCAAATTAAAATTTCCTGATAATTTACTCACCCCCATGTCATCCAAGATGTCCATGTCTTCTTTCTTCAGTCTAAAAGAAATGAAGGTTTTTGATGAAAACATTCCAGGATTTTTCTCCATATAGTGGACTTCAATGGACCCCAAACGGTTGAAGGTCAGAATTACAGTTTCAGTTTCAGTGCAGCTTCAAAGCGTTCTACGCGATCCCAGACGAGAAATAAGGGTTTTATCTAGAGAAACCATCACGCATTTTCTAAAAAAAAATAATAATTTTTATACGTTTTAACCATAAATGCTCATCTTGAACTAGCTCTCATCTTCTTCTCTATTTGAATTCCAACAGTGTAGATGCTGCTTTGAACTAAATTGTCATATTCAATTTGCTAGTGCAAGTATGTAACAATTAGTTCAAACTTTGACCTGAGGAGGGCAGTAATACACTTAGCAGCATCTACACTGCTGGAATTCTAATAGAGAAGAAGAAGAAGAAGAGAGCTAGTTCAAGATGAGCATTTATGGTTAAAACGTGTAAAATTTTATTTTTTTTTTTAGAAAATGACCGATCGTTTCGCTAGATAAGACCCTTATTTCTCGTGTGGCATCGTTTAAAGCTCTTTGAAGCTGCAATTTTGACCTTCAACCGTTTGGGGTCCATTGAAGTCCACTATATGGAGAAAAATCCTGGAATGTTTTCATCAAAAACCTTCATTTCTTTTCAACTGAAGAAAGAAGGACATGGACATCTTGGATGACATGGGGGTGAGTAAATTATCTGGAAATTTTAATTTGAAAGTGAACTAATCCTTTAAGACAAAATATTTAGATCACCCCCCTGGTGGCTGGCTGCAGTATAGCTCATTAACTATGTCCTCTCTATGTAATCGAATGGGACATGAGCCAAACTCAAAGATGAGTAAAGTTTGTAAATAAACTTTGATGTTGGCTTGAGAAAGCCTAGCCTGAAAGTTTGAAGTAACTGTAAAAGCTTGAAGTGTGAAATAGTTTTATTTTAGGTAGTTCAAGTTTTTGTTTTTCCAATAAGTTTCGTTTTAGTTAGTTATTTGATGCCTTAAAAACGGTGTGTAACATTTTGACAGCTTTGCTTACAATTGAGGGTAAGTTTACACGACAACAATGTACTAATAAAAAACAGAACAAGCATTATGCATGCGCATAACGTCACTAACGGTACCGTTTTCAAAAACTGGCAGTTTTAAACTCATTTTTAAAAGTTTGCGTTTTCAGGCCCCCAAAATGCAGTTGTCATGTAAATGAATGGCCAAAACATAAAAAGTTTCCCATTTTAGTTGAAAATGGTGTAGTGTAAACGGCCCCTGAGTCTGCGGGAGCGGGAGTATGGGCAGCTCCACCTCAGGATCACTACTGTGCAGCCTCGGGCTCCAAATGAAGTGATCGGGACACAACATCAACGGTCATTTCTGGGATATTTTGGCTTCATTTTTCTACAGTGGAAGGAAGTGGAAACTTATAGTCCAACTTTTTTTTTATAGTCTATAGTGAAATCATTAATTCCTCTAAAATAATGTATGTTTAGCGACCCTAAGAGGGCACTTGTTACCCCTAGTGGAGATCACGACCCTACTCTAATTTATACTAAATATTTCAAAAAGTGACAGTATGCCCATAAGGGGCAGTGTCATAGCATTTTAACCAATGAATAGATTTACACAATAAATTTGTAACAAAATTAGTATATAATGCCCTGTAGATACCTCTGTGTGCGACAGATAACTGTCATCATGGAGAAGACCACCCCAATGGCCAGGCCCAGGTCAACATTTAGCACAACTACTGACAGCCAGGTCACAAGCCACACCATCTGCTCAAACATACATAACCAGAATTGAAATGAATCAGCTGAACTCAATATCATTTAGAAAATTAAAGATATTTAGCACTTTTCTGGGAACGAGAAGTGGTAAAAACGTACAAAATCGATTTTGCTGATTCTCCAAAGGTCAGGAAGATCCTGGAACAGCAGAAACATCTGTCTCAGGCTGGTCACGTTTATACAAGCAAGCACTGCCTGGGTGGAGAGAAATGCTGTTGGTTACATTGATAATTCCTTTAAAGAGAACATAAATTCAAACTGTACCCTATTTGTTTTGCTAATACATGTCTATGAACCATATTACTCTCAAGAAATATCCCAGTAAATACTCTATTTCAATCTTAAAATTTTTCACATTATGCAACTTAAATTTATTGCAAATGTGTCACTGGTAAACGCAGCTAACAAAAAAAAAATGTTCTAAGAATGTTTGATAACGTTCCCATTAAGTTATTTCTAAATGTTCTCAGAACATTCAAAATGTCCAGTTTTTTTTAAAGACCCCCTGTGGTGAAAATCAAGTTTTTAATGTTGTTTATATGTCTATGTAGCGATTTTAATATGCTTTAAAACAAACCATGTGCAAATTCAAAAGTCAGCACCATTGCTGAGTATTTTATGTTTGAAACTGTAGTAAAGCAAAAACCCGCAGTTTGAAATTGGTGGTGTTTGTGACGTCACAGACTACCTTGTAACCAATCACAACAACGTGCCGGCAGGCTTTAACATATCATTAACTATGACCGCTCTGAAGCAGAAAAGTCTCGAGAGAAGCCAGGTTATCCTGGTAAATTTTCTGTTGATATGAAAAATTGTGTCGATTTAGCAATATAGCGAGTCTATTACGATGTTATGATGAACTATATGCCTTTCCACTGACGTTCTGAGTTGTTCAAAGCATTTGTAAGGATACTGATTGTTAGAAGGCAGCTGTCTGACTCTGTCTGAGATGAAGAACAGGAACGATGTGTGTAACATTAGCAACACATTATTAGCTGTTTGATAAAGTAGTCAAGCAAAAGGCTTTCATATTAATTTATATAAATTAATGACAAAACCGTCGCAAGGGCTGTGCCAAAGTAAAGTGCCAGCTGACTTGAAGTAAAGCCAGTAAAGTTCATGATTTTGTCCTTCGAAATATTTTAATACTATAAAACAGCTAAAACAATATTGCTCTGAGTGTGTGACCGTGATTCATGTGCATATTCAGTCAGTGTGTCCTCGCAAGTCAAGTTCTGAGAGAGCTATTCAGTCCATTATAAATTCTGATTTTGGCCGCCTCTGGAATGGATCAAACCATAGATATTAGCCTACCTGATAACTTCAAGTAAATACACTGGAAATCCGCGCTCATTCAAGGATGTGCATTTATTTCATGTAGCCACAACACAAACAACAAATTGCCTCTTCACTGCAGCAACAGTAGACTCTCCGAGTTGGCGTGAGCGAGTGGAGGTGGGGCTAATTTGCATATTCAATGATCCGTGTATATGAAATGAGGCAAGGGTGTAGAGTTACATTCAAGCTATTTTAAGGCATGAAGAATTTTTTTTCACTTGAATTTAAAAAAATATGTCATTTTGGTGATCAAAGATGAGTTTTAAGGGATAAAATAATTGACTACAGGGGGACTTTAAATGTTTTTTTTTTTTTAAATTCTTGTTTGTGGGAAGGTTAGCAAAAACATTAAAGGTGCCCTCGAATGAAAAATTGAATTTATCTTGGCATAGTTAAATAACAAGAGTTCAGTACATGGAAATGACATACAGTGAGTCTCAAACTCCATTGTTTCCTCCTTCTTATATAAATCTCATTTGTTTAAAAGACCTCCGAAGAACAGGCGAATCTCAACATAACACCGAATGTTACGTAACAGTCGGGGTGTACGCCCCCAATACTTGCATATGCCAGCCCACGTTTCCAACATTATAAAAGGCATTAGACAAGGGCAGCCAGTATTAACGTCTGGATGTGCACAACCAAATCATCAGACTAGGTAAGCACGCAAGAACAATAGCGAAAAATGGCAGATGGAGCAATAATAACTGACATGATCCATGATAACATGATATTTTTAGTGATATTTGTAAACTGTCTTTCTAAATGTTTTGTTAGCATGTTGCTAATGTACTGTTAAATGTGGTTAAAGTTACCATCGGTTATTACTGTATTCACGGAGACAAGAGCCGTCGCTATTTTCATTTTTAAACACTTGCAGTCTGTATAATTCATAAACACAACTTCATTATTTATAAATCTCTCCAACAGTGTAGCATTAGCCGTTAGCCACGGAGCATAGCCTCAAACTCATTCAGAATCAGAAGTAAACGATATAACAGTATACAATACTCACATAATCCGACGCATGCATGACGAACACTTTGTAAAGATCCATTTTGAGTGTTATATTAGCTGTGTAAACTTTGTTAATGCACTGTTTAAAAGGTAAGCGCGAGCTCTGTGGGCGGAGAGCACGGGATTTAAAGGGGCCGCAGCATAAAATCGGCTATAATAATGCCCCAAAATAGGCAGTTAAAAAAATTAATAAAAAAAATCTATGGAGTATTTTGAGCTGAAATTTCACAGACACATTCAGGGGACACCTTAGACTTATATTACATCTTTTAAAAACACCTTTAAAGGTGCCCTAGAACCAGTTTTTACAAGATGTTATATAAGTCTAAGGTGTCCCCTGAATGTGTCTGTGAAATTTCAGCTCAAAATACCCCATAGATTTTTTTTAATTAATTTTTTTAACTGCCTATTTTGGGGCATCATTAACTATGCACCGATTCAACGCAGTGCTCCCTGCCCCCGAGCTCTCGACTATAATACAGCACATTTACAAAGTTCACACAGCTAATATAACCCTCAAATGGATCTTTACAAGATGTTCATCATGCATACTGCATGCATGCGTCGGATCATGTGACTATGGTATTTATTTGGATGTTTACATTTGATTCTGAATGAGTTTGAGGCTGTGCTTCGTGGCTAAAGCTAACATACCACACTGTTGGAGAGATTTATAAAGAATGAAGTTGTGTTTATGAATTATACGGACTGCAAGTGTTTAAAAATGAAAATAGCGACAGCTCTCTTGTCTCTGTGAATACAGTAAGAAACGATTGTAACTTTAACCACATTTAACAGTACATTAGCAACATGCTAACGAAACATATCACAAATATCACTAAAAATATCATGTAATCATGGATCATGTCAGTTATTATTGCTCCATCTGCCATTTTTCGCTATTGTTCTTGCTTGCTTACCTAGTCTGATGATTCAGCTGTGCACATCCAGACGTTCTGCCCTTGTCTAATGCCTTGAACATGAGCTGGCATATGCAAATATTGGGGGCATACATATTAATGATCCCGACTGTTACGTAACAGTCTGTGTTATGTTGAGATTCGCCTGTTTTTCGGAGGTCTTTTAAACAAATGAGATTTACATAAGAAAGAGGCAGCAATGGAGTTTGAAACTCACTGTATGTCATTTCCATGTACTGAACTCTTGTTATTCAACTATGACAAGGTAAATTAAATTTTTGATTCTAGGGCACCTTTAAGTTAATGTTTAATCATTTTAAACATTATAGGAACATTACTTTTTAAATGTTGAACATTTTGAAACAAGTAGTAACATTTAAGAAAATTAGCCAAAGTTCTAAGTATGTTTCCTTTTAGCTGGGAAGGGACTCTTACCTTGGGTAAGAAGTAAAATAGAGGTCCTATCAGCAGAAGTACAATAAGAACGACCAGACTTGTGAACAGTCCTGCGAGCTGTTGAAGAAAAAGGATTTTATTGTATCTATAGCTACTCTAATATGTTTGACAAACAAAACAAAACTTATACAGAAAATCATTAACTTAATCTTCTAGCAGTGAATATACTACAGCAAAATGTTTATTTCATTTTCTCAGCATGACCTTTGCAACATAACATTGCTTAGTTTTCTAACATGTATTAGAAATTATTATTAGTATTAGTGGCTGAACAGCGAACAGTAGAGGTGATCTCAAACAAACCAGTACCTGTGTGTGAGCTCCGGCACTCTCCAATATGTTGGTAGTGGCCAGTGTAGCTGAATTGGGGAAGCAGGTGAAGAGAGATGACACAGTGTTGGAGATCCCATGTGCTAAAAGCTCCTACAACAACAAGAACAATGTCTTTTGATGAGTAACAAAATTTCAAACCCGTAACCATGGTTTTACTAGCACCATCAAAACTTTTCAGAACTTTAATTATAAAGTATTTACCTGATTTGGATCAATGGAGTATCCATGTTTATCAGCATAAAGCATAGCCAGAGAAACAGACACAGCGTAGGCAACAAGGGTGATAGCAACTGTGTCACCAGCAATTTCTGGAACTGTCTCCAATGCAGGCAGACGTGGCTCAGGGAAGCTGAAAAAAATGTAGCTTTAAATTATAGTTGGTCCCACTTTATATTATGTGTCTTTAACTACTGTGTACTAACATTTTAATTAATCATTTGAGAGAACACACTTATTGTGTACATACAGTTTTTAACACTGTACTTATATTTAAATATATATATATATATATCTGCATGTAATTACAGCTGTAATTAATTACTATAATTATCTATAATTACACTGTTTTACACATTAACCCACCCTTTAACCTACCCATGCCAACAAACCTGTCCTAACCCTACCAGTGTTTTGCAATACAACATTAAGTAAGCACAAAAAGTACATTGTACCTAACAATTATTATTTTTGATGTAAGTACATAGTAGTTAAAGACACCTATTGTGAAGTGTGACCTTACAGTTAAACTGCAGATTTTATATTTAAAATGCAGGTTAAATATAATTTAATATATGGATGATTTAAATTGATTAAAATTGACAGTAAATTATTTTACATTGTTACAAAACATTTCTATTATAAATAAATGCTGTTCTTTTAAACTGTCTATTCATCAATGAAAAATGCATCATTGATTTACATTGATAATAAGAAATGTTTCTTGAACACCAAATAAGCATATAAGAATAATTTCCGAAGACTGAAGTAATGGCTGCTGAAAATTCAGCTTTACCATCACAGGAGTAAATTACATTTTAAAATATATTAAAATATAAAACAGCTGTTTTACACTGTAATAATATTTAATAACATTAATGTATTCAGTAATGATATTATTGTATATCGAATAAATGCTGCCTTGGTGAGCATGAGACTTCTTTTAAAAAAACATTTAAAAATCTTACCGATCCTAAACCTTTGAACGGTAGTGTATAACATTACTATTGATGAATATTATGAGTTTAATGTATTAAATACAAGAATATATTACCCTGCTGGAATATGTCCTACTATCTGTATGTCATACTTGGAATCCAGAGAAAATGCATATGTAATTCCCGTTGCAATTATTACCTGCAGGAGCCACAACAGAATGGAAGATTATTTTTCACAATGCAGACAACAGTAGAAAATAAGATGATGAAATCTACTGAACTAGTTGGCTGGTGAATGCCAAATATTTGTACAAAAGTTCATTTGCTTATTTATGTCTCTAAATCTTCTCAAATGCCTGTTGTGAAGTGCAAACTCACTGTGATGATCTCTATAGGGATGGGAGTGCGGAGACGCTCCCGAAAGCGTGAGTTGACCTCTTTAACTGGCACCAGAACAGCCAGGCAGAGCAGTGAGATCACCAGCTCAGCCAAATTAGTGTGGGGCACATTCTCCATCACAGAAGCCAGAGTCTGTGGGTTTAAAGGGAACTTCTGACATGCCTGATTCATTTGTGCTCAGATATATTCACTGATGCTGCTGCAGTTGTTACTAGAATTATTAAACTAATAACCAGAATAGAAAAAAAAACGGAATATGTTATGCCTTTTCTGACCTTAAAAAGAGAGAAGGAGCCAGCATAACGGGGTAGTCGTAATCCCAACATGCTTTGCAGCTGTGAGACAGTCACATGGAAGGCGGCTGCACTTGTGAATGCCTTAACAATCGGTTCTGAGAGGTATGTGGAAAGGAAACCCAACTGGAGGCCGCACATGCATAGCTGAGACAATACAAACAAGCAACACGCTCTCATAAATTCTGTTTAAAAGAGTGCTATGTGTTCAAATAGAGCAGATATCGTTTACCATCATTATGCCGGAGAGAAATGCTACAGCTGATGCCACCCCAATTCTCTGGGCCTCAAGCTCTGCAGCCTCTGGGCTACTGGAATTCAGAGCGAGCGGGATGGGAACCAGTTGCTCCACCACTGAGCCAGTCATCAGACTCAACACAGCAAAGGTACCTGCAAAAGTCAAACCCTTGGATAATGGTATTTCAGTTTCTTGATTTAACAATGAATGGCTAAACATGGTTGAGGATTAAATAGTTTTTTCACAAAGCCAAACTCTGGTAAATGAAAGTCTTTTACCTGTGGAAACGTGGTGACCAGTGCCGAAGAGCATATAGAGAACCACAGGGAAGAAGGATGTGTAAAGACCATAGACAGGAGCCACCGAAGTCAACAAAGCAAAGGCCATTCCTAACAAAACAACAACAAAAAAAATGTTTATGTTTATGTTGTCTTGAATATGAGTCAAAGACATGCGTATTTCATCTATTAAATTAAAATACATTAAAAGTTACATTCACACAAATCTTAAATAGGCTTATGCATTTTCTATGATGAACATGTTATGAATTTCGGAATTATTTTCAGCAGTTTGTATGTATTTTTAATACGCCGAATCAAACTCACCGTAAAACGCGTAATAACGAATATGTAGGACGCCATATTGCTGTCATGTGACAAGAAACTTTATAAATATATATATTTTTTTCTGTTTTTTTGTATTACCCCTGACATGTATGGTTATATGTACTCTTGTTTGTAAACTATATTTTGTTCTTGGTAATATTCAATAAAAAATAAATAAATAAATAATAATAAAAAAAAATATATATATATATATATATATATATATATATATATATATATATATATATATATATATATAAACTTTATTTTAAAGCAAATATATAAAGCAAAAAATTATATAAAGCAAAACTTTTGTTGAATACGAATGGAGTAAACATAAAACGTCTCAATATTTGTTACTCAAAATTATCTCAAAAATAATAAAAGTAGGCTAATTATGAAATTGTGTAGGCTACTCGTGTATTCAAGTTGCAAATAATTGAGTTTAATTCTTTTTATTCGATGACAATGATTTCGAAAAAAGAAAAATGTGTTTATTTATTTACAAAACCATATGAATCTGACATTCATACATAGATTTACATTTCTAAGAACTTGGCACGTATTTTAAACCAAATTTGTACATTTATATATATTTAAAAATACAATAATTTAGCATGTTATATAATGTTGTCGATGATTTTAGCTTATTCAAATAACTTTTTTCTTTCTCTAACCTTTTCTTTCTCTTGCTATTACATTAGCCTCCTACAAGTACTACAAACAACTAATTAATTAAGGTTTATTTTTTACCTTGGGGAATGTGTACTATTCCAACAGTCAGTCCCGCTATGATATCTCCTAAAAGCCATTTTTTGAGCTTGTATTTTGGCAGCCAGCTGCACACGGGCAGTCTCTTCTTGAGCAGGTGAACACACTCCACCTGAGAGCAGCTGCATCTCTGCGCCAGTCTGTCGCGGAGCCGCTCTCTCCCTCTAGACTGGGCTTCCGTACCATAAGTCTGTCTGAAGCGATCCTCAGTGTATATATTTCTATACACAGCCACTGATGCGCTCATCTCGTCCTACAGTGTTCTTCCGAGAGCAAGGTAAATAATCTTCAGAGTTAAACTGCTCCAAACAAGTGCCCAGCCCGTCATTTATAGTAGGAGTCGCTGGAATTTGACATCAGGAACAATTGTATTTTCCTGTCAAGTAGCCAATTGAACAGCAGGGTCTTTTTTTTTTTAGTAAAGTCAAAGTCAGACGGCAAAAAACATGCTACTTTGGAGCTTAATACTTGACAAACCTCAGTGTTAAATGTCCTTCAAGTCTTCCAGGTCCTACTGCTAAAGGCTTTTTACAAAGCAAACAATGACATGAACGTTCTCATCTTTAACACATAGACCAGCTCTCAGACCCTCCTCCCCATCATGGCCCGTAACTCTTCAAAAGAGACTCTTTCTTCATGGCTATAACATGAGGAGTCATGGAGTAGCCTATAGAAAGTGTACAATGTATAGCTCTGTGAGACCTCTGCATGATGATCAAAGTGCTTTTGTTTACAGGGTGAAGGTGAAACCTCAAACCAGAACTATTACTGATTATTAGAGGTGGTCATTTCCGGGAGAGGGTCGATTTCTCCCTGCCTTTGGTGTCTTCATGGGCTTTGAGGAACCAAAGCTGCCTTGTGAAGTGTAATGATGATATATGTTTTCTTTGCTTCGCTGATCAAACCGCAATATGATTCTGGTGAGCGTGCATTATATTTCATTAACAGATTCATTAGTTAAGAGGAAGCAATTTGGGATGAAATGTTTTGGTTATAGAAGTGGAACCTTCTATCACCCATTGAGTAGTCTAGAGACAAAGTATGGCATATACAAAAAGATTTAATTCAAGAAACTCTTATACCAGTTGCATGTTCTTCATTTCCATGGTCAAGTATTTTCTATTGTCTGAAGAGTAACTTACGTTGATAAAATTGAATGAAAAATGGGTGAGCCTCCAGTTTTAGTGTGAACGTGGTGGAGATCACTTCAGCGCTGGCTCAGCCAACAAAACCATTGACGTTTGTAGCTCCAGACAATGTCACGGGTGCCTGAGATTGCAATCTCACAAAATGTGCAACCCATAAAACAAAGCATGATACAATATAAATGGAACAGTTGTTTTGGTAATAGCCCAGTATTAGGACGCATGAATGAACCTCTTCCTGGCCATGTTGTTTGTTGGTTCGTGCAGAATGCCACACACCTGCACTGGGCAGGCCGCTATCACATTGTAAACTCTTGGTTGAGGCGGTACTGTTGTAGTTTTTGTTTATCTCAGTATGGTTTCTGACCAGGGTTATTATCATTGACTAAAACTAAAACCATTAAAAAAACTTTTACTTGAACATTACTTGAAATAAAATAAACTATATAAACTGCCCCTATTATATTTGTTGTAGATTTACATGCATCAAAGGTCAAAAAACACTTTAATTTGCTCATAACATACATTATAAACATAATATACATTGCATCACCTCATTTCTCAAAGGCTGTATCCGAAAACTTAAAAAATCCTGCCTTCAGAGGTAGGAAGGCATCAAGGCATGTCCAAATCCAATGCTTCACTTCCTGTCTCCTGAGATACCTTCCTCAAATCGACTTTTAAAGGCAGCATAGATGTATCCTTCACTGCCTTTAATATCTCACAATCCTATATGTGTTCCATTCAGTGACAGTTGAGCTAGAAAAAGAAAGATGGCGTCTGAAGGTTCCGGTGTCATTTTGTGAGTAAATGTACTTTTTGACCAACGTTTTCAACTTCTGATGACATTTCTAGCGAGAAATGCTAGCTCTATTTCACGATAGATAATTAAACTGTTACCCTGCCTCAGAAGTCTGTAAGAAGTCAGTTTCGTGAGGTATCTTTGTGTGCAAACGCTGCCTGCAGGGTCATTGTCTATAAGGCAGCGAGGCAACAAGTCAGATGCCTAATGCTGGGTACACACCACAAGAAAATCGCGCTGATTTGGGCCGATTTCTCCCTTTCCGACAATCCTAGGTAATGTCCCGGTTATCAGATTTTCCTGTGGTGTGAGGTGTGTTAAGAGTGACTGAATCTGCTCGGAAGAACGTCGGAGACTCCTCGATTGCGAATCGGAATCAGAAATCCTGATGTGGATCATTCCAAACACTATCATCGCAATTTCTTCCTGCCTGTCGTCTGCCGTGTTTATTCTGAAGTCTCGAGAGATTTTGCGAGATTTCCCCTGTTCACCGTTGGGACTCTGTTTGAAAATCTGTTTGTCACACTATAAATCTAGAATTTTTTTGTCCTCATGTTTGTGGTCTCTCACATTTTGAAAATCTTATAAGATTTTAAAAATCTATTAGTGTGTACCCAGCATTAGTTTTCGGATGCAGCCAAAGATTCTTAAAACGTTTGAAGATTCTAAACTGCTCCTTTCCACGAGCCTACTCTGCTCTGATTGGTCAGATGGCTAAGTCTCTTGTGATTGGTCTACCGTTGACAGCGTGTGTTGGAAACAAAATTCCCATTACCATATCTGAATTTCAGCTCTGGAGGCTTCCTCTGTGGTTGAATACGCAGTGATATGAACAGTTTTTTTCCGAAACAATTACAGAGCGTGTCCTCATCCTTTTGAAGTGCATGCAGTCTTCTCAACATCATGATTTATTAACAAAGTTCGGGAGGAGCATGTTAAAAGGATCTACCCAATCAGCATAAGAGGAGGCCTATAAATACGTAGCCGATTCACCTATGATCCACGACAGTTTTTTCTGCATCCCGCCACCACCCTCACACTCGCCTGGTTACTATCCTATCCAAAGATACGGGGGAGTACTCTGGGTTCGGGACACATTCCAAGCTCGAATCCCTCCCCCGGACATTACGGCAAATACGCATACTCTTTTCTAATCTAATAATTTTAAGTGTGAATTCATGAAATGTCGACAAAACACAACCAAACTCTTCCAGGCCTCAGCTACAACAGTGTTTTTGTGGGCGGGTCAAAGTATACGTTATTCGCCAATGAAGACCATAGGCTGGCATTATGCAAATTTGTTACATAGGTATGTAACAGGAAGTTAGACTGGAATTACCAGACTATCCTCCAAAAAAAAAGCACCTTATTACGACCTGTATTTACGTTTTAAAGTCATGCGCCCTCTATCTGGCGTAAAAATAATGACAGTGTCGTGTTACGTCTGTCGTCATGAAATGACATACGACTGCCGTTACCAATCAAAATGCGTGTTCATTTAAATGCAATGTGTGGACTTCTTACACCATTTGTCCTATGTCCGTTTAGCAAAAATTACTTTTTTTTATTAAGGACTACACCCACCCCACCCTACCCCACCTCTAAACCTACCCTTAGTGATTTATAGTGCATATACACTTTATGAGCACATGCAATCACATGATTGCATATTGTTATATGTTGCAATGCTCTGCCGATTGAGCTACGGGAAACCCGAAATATGACGCAGATAAAAGAGAACAATGCATTAAAATGAAAGTGTCCTGTTGTCGATAGGAGCGCAAATTTAGCAAACGCTCCTATGGCTCGTATTTCATGAATTAAAATGAAAGTGCCCTATTGTTAATAGGGGCGCAACTTTAGTAAACGCTCCGATGGGTCGTATTTGAGGGAAGTGAAAAACGACCTATATAGGTGGATTGGCTGGAGAACATGTTGGGAATTACTGACGACTCGTTTCGGCAGTTCAGAATCAATTCTTTCTTTTAGGAGACAGTAACTTTATTTGTTATTCACTTTGATCTTTAAAACTTTGCAGACCTTTTACATTCCCAAACTGTATGAAAGGTCATATTCAAAAAAGCATAAAAGAAAATTTAAGTAAAATAAATATAAAAAACTTATTTTTCAATATTTTTCATTTTCGTTTAGTTTAAATTGAATAATAAACTAACTAAAACTATAGACATATTAAAAACCAAAAACGAATAAAAATGACAAAACACAACCAAATTAATATAAAAAGAAAAATCTAATTGAAAATATTAAGGAAAATTATAATAGTATATCAATGATACTAAAATAACACTATTCTGTCTGATATTTGACTTTGAGAAAACATTATAGAAATTTAGACTTGAAAGAATTTAGCAGATATATATTTATTTAATAATAAAAAATATGCTGTTTGATGTATTTTCAAAACAAAAAGATCAGTCCATCACTTCAAATATGTTTCTCTGATTGAGGGAAACATGGCTAAAGTGCATGAACTTTATTACTAATTATCTCATTCATTCTTTAAGAGATTTTTCCCAAATTACACAAACCTTTTATATCAGCATTAGACATTAATTTCGTAACTTTTTTTCACTGTGGCGGTATTGCTAAAGACAAAGCAAAAGCCATCCAGAGGGGATGTCTTCACAATGTCTTCACCATTGGGTACATTCCAAAATGTGAAGTGTATCCATTTTGGGTTTATTTTTAATTATAAGAGAATACAGTTGTTTTGATCCCATATTCCAAGAATCTCCAGGTCTCTGTAGATATGTGGAGGATTTTTGTTAAGGAATGCAGCTATTGTGTTCATCAGCTCAGGAGAATTTATGAACACGCTGATGGCGTGTTGCGTCTGGTGACTGTTTAAACAAGATATTAATCAGCGGTGAAAGGAACAATGCGCTGAATGGAAGAGGATATGGTGTGTTGAACCCCCTCAAAAGCAAGACGAGGCATATGCACTCCAAGAAAATACAGGTTATGATAAACCAGAACAAAGACAATATAAACAAGAGTGACACTCTTATTCCCTTTGACTGGAGTGTGTTTACAGTCTAATCTGGATGTCAGTCTGCTCTGAGCTGACAAGCGGTGAGTTGTTAATAAAGCAGGCATATTTCCCCAACGACTGTCCTGTAATGCTGTGTAAACAGCTGCATTTAGTATTAGGTGTTTTTTCATTCTTTTTTGAACATATAACACAATTTGTTCATGAGGCCCTTTGTACTCATTGCATAGTTTGTATTGCATAAAATTAAGCATGTCATGCATAAGGGAGACAAAGTTAGTTTTCTTTGGCTCCAAATCATTCTGTGGTATAATTTCCCTAGTTGTATATGCAATAATTGCATTAGAACAATATCTTGTTAACCTCCATGCCCCCCTCACGCTGAGAGTGTGTCGTGGTCCTCAGCTATTGTCGTCTTCTTCATCAAGTTCTTGTTTTGGGAGGGGTGTCATAATAATTTGTGAAAATTCTATAGTTCCTCTCATTGTTCCTTATCTTTTTTATGGGCTACTTCATCTTCCCCCCACTTGTATGTCCTTTGCTCTGACCTCGACACCGAGACGGGTGCTGAACCTATCTTTCTGTCGCCATCCGACCACCTCTCCCTTCCTGTTCTATCACGAGTGCGTCTCCACATTAATAGCTTAAGTTAAAATGAATAATGATTAGTTCTGTTTTGCTCCTTATTAGCAACTGGTCTCTACATGACCATCTTAGCAGCAGTGCTGGCACATCAAAACCAGAGAATATTAACATACATTTATTATTGTGTGTTTTATGATGTTTTTCCAGGTGAAAAATTCTCAACTGTGCTATTTTGAGACACCATGAATATGAACTAAAATGTGCTTTTAACATACTATCTCTGTATTAAAAAATGTATTTAGTTACCACTTGTAGTTCACTTGAACCCATCTTTCATACAAAGTGTACTACAAGTGGCATTTTAGTTCATATTCTCAAAATAGCACAGTTGAGTACACTTAGATGTTCTTAAGATTATCTTAAAAAGTACTAAAGAAGAATTTTTAGTACATTAAATACAAAATTAGTGTGCAAAAATAGAGCACTTTAAGTGCATTATTGAAGTTTTTACCTGGGTTTATGAATATTACAGCCTAAATTATTTTGTTAAAAGTTAACAATAGATAGATAGATAGGCCTAGATAGACTTCTATCTTGTATAATTTAGATTTTTTTCTATATTAATTTTACTTGTAAAATAATAATTTTATGTACATCAATAGCAACATCTGCAAAAACACTATATAATGTATGCAATGTTTGCTTGGCAGTAAATAAACTGAATTTATATAAAAATATTACATAAATACATGATTTTGAATATATACAGTCAAACCAAAATGTATTAATTTCATTCATTAATACAGTTTATTCACTATAGTTTAAAAAAATTGGTAATAAAATATGACAAGATCTCAGTTAAGTTGTGTCAGAAAAAATTTAATCTTAATTATGTCAGATAACAGATAAGCAAAACATGGTCAGGTCAAAGTGTCTGAATAATTTTTGGTCCCAAATTTTATCAGTTTTACTGGTAATCCACTATGTGAAGAATTTTTGGGTATAATGTCATAGTTTCCTTTATTTTGCTATCCTCACCTTCATAAATGAACTATAGTGTCCTGCACCCACTAGTAAATATATATATATATATATATATATATATATATATATATATATATATATATATATATATACCTCTGTGTCATATATTTTTCATTATTTTGTTGATTTTCAAAAAAAAAAAAAGAAAAAGTATACATACATCCATAAGCAACATCTGCTAAATATATTAGATATTATTCTAATATGTTCTATAATGGCTCTGCGCAGAATAAGCCAGAAAATAACTGATTACAAAAACAGAAGGATTGGGGTCATTGAGTGCTGACTCAGAAAAAGCAGCACAGTAAAACGCTTACAAAGTTTAAATTGTTTTGAACCATGGTAACTTGTCTTGTCATTGGGAAAACAGGAGTGTGACCGGCGTCTGACAGCAGCAGAAGAGGAAGGGGAGTGGAAGGACATGCAGTGACCTTCTGTTCTCTGAGGAGGATAAACCTGAGCAGACACACCTTGACCTCTAATCTCACACGTCTCTATATACAGTATGCGGTGTTTGATAGATCTTTACATACAGAATCTTCTCAACATTTATGGTAAGTACAGATGACTTCAAAAGTATTAGTGTAGCAGTAGCTTGTGCTATGGGGAATTACTGTTTCTGGCCCTTACTTGAGCATTGTGCTGCTCTAATGCCCTGTTGGGACACAACCTTGGAACTACATTGTGAAATTTTCTTTGCATTGTCTGCAGCTCCATCACTGTGCTCTCCACCCATGTGGCCCTCAAATTCTATATTCCCTCTTTATACGACCCCTGAGGATCTCAGTGGAGACTGATAAAAAATATTTGGTGCCAGAGCGGTCTTGGGTGGACCCAGGTCAGCTGTTTCTTTCTCACACGCACACACACACACACACACGTACTCATCTTAAGTAAAGAGTCCAGAGATCCTGAAGGACTCTTGGCTCTAAAAGAGAGCTGACATCAGTGATTTCTAGGCCACTCTGTCAGACTGGTTTCATTTGTTTTTGCCAAATGTCGTTGAGATGGTCAAAATGTCATGTTTATGGATAACCGTAATGGTTTTGGTTTAGAGAATGATTAGCGATAATGATACAGTGAGTTCTTACACTATTGCTTAGATGTGCAGTTTTACTAAATGTGTCTTTTTGGAGTGAAACACTGACGTGGTCAGTTTTGCAAGAGAGGCTGTAATGGAGGCACTTACAGTACTTGTCTTGTTCACACTCATACATTGAGTCAGTTAGGGTCATATATACAGTCACTCCGAATTACTGAACAGTCACCGTGTTATATTTAATGATCACTGGATTATGATGATCGAGTCATTTTTATTAAAAAAAAAAAAAGATTTTTTTTAATAAATATAAGTTCAAAAATAACATATGTAATAAAATATAATTTTTAAAGTTATAAAAATATTAATATATTTGAATTTGATGTTTATAAATAAATGCTAAATTCTAAAAATATACATTTTACATAAAAATAAAAAATTATATAATTTTTTTAACATTTAATTTTTATTTAGCAATTAGATTAAAATATTAATTTTAACGATCAGATTAATTAAAGTACTATTACATTAATTTTAATTTATAATTGATTTATAATTTTATAAATGAATATTTCGTTTATATTTTTGTGATACTTGAATCACAGTTTCATTTGGATGACCAAATTGAGCAGATTTGATACATGTTTTTTGAATACAGATATAAATCATGATCTATTTTAATGGCAAGGCTTTCTCTATTTGTATTTGTATTTGTATTTATTTATTTATAGAGCACTTTCCAGGCTACTCTGTAGCTCCAAATTGCTGTACATTGAAAGCAAAATCAATGATTAAAATACCAAAAAATCAAACAAACAACACAACGAAACACATGCTCCTGTATAAAGTTAAAACGCCAGAGAAAGCAGATGTAATTTTAAACGGCTCTTGAAGATACCTAATGTAGGGGACGATCTAACCTCGAAGGGAAGCTTATTCCATAATCTTGGACCAGTGACAGCAAAAGCGTGGTCTCCCTTGGATTTAAAGGTGCCCTAGATTCAAAATTTGAATTTACCTCGACACTTCCGGAAAACACGCGGATCTCAACATAACACCAACTGTTACGTAACAGTCGGGGTGTACGCCCCAATATTTGCATATGCCAGCCCATGTTCCCAACATTATGAAAGGCATTAGACAAGGGCAGCCAGTAACGTCTGGATCTGCACAGGTGAATCAACAGACTAGGTAAGCAAGAACAACAGCGAAAATGGCAGATGGAGCGATAATAACTGACATGATCCATGATAGCATGATATTTTTAGTGATATTTGTAAATTGTCTTTCTAAATGTTTCGTTAGCATGTTGCTAATGTACTGTTAAATGAGGTTAAAGTTACTATCGTTTCTTACTGAATTCACGGAGACAAGAGTCGTCGCTATTTTCATTTTTAAACACTTGCAGTCTGTATAATTCATAAACACAACTTCATTCTTTATAAATCTCTCCAACAGTGTAGCATTAGCCGTTAGCCACAGAGCATAGCCTCAAACTCATAGAGAATCAAATATAAACATCAAAATAAATACTTTACTCACATAATTCGAAGCATGCATACAGCATGCATGACGAACATCTTGTAAAGATCCATTTGAGGGTTATATTAGCTGTGTGAACTTTGTAAATGTGCTGTAATATAATCGAGAGCTCGTGTGGCAGGGGGCACGCGATTTAAAGGGGCGGCGCGCTGAAAAAATCAGTGCATAGTTAATGATGCCCCAAAATAGGCAGTTAAAAAAATTAATTAAAAAAAATCTATGGGGTATTTTGAGCTGAAACTTCACAGACACATTCAGGGGACACCTTAGACTTATATTACATCTTGTGAAAAAGCATTCTTGGGCACCTTTAAGACGTACTCTTGGGATCACTAATAAAAGTTTGTTAGAGGATCTCAGCATTAAATGTGATTTATATGGCTTAATTCTGTTCTTACTGATTCTGCAATCAGTAAGAACAAAGATGTGATGTGATTGCGTTAAAATACTGAGAATGGTTGGACGAAGAGACCCTAAGAAAGGTCTGCCAAACTACTGTCCTGTCTATGACATTCTTCAAAATCAAGGTTGTAGAGCATTGGTCAACAACGTCACTCATGTGGGTTCAAATCCCGAGCAAATATTTCTTTCTTTTTTTTTATCCCCATCTTTGTGGTGCAATTGGTTCGTGGGTTCGTCTGTTAACCAAAAGGTTGGTGGTTCAAGCCCACCCAGGGACAAAACCAGCTTTGGGGCAGTCATGGCCTAATCACACTGGTAGCCAGTCCGACTAGTAACCTGAAGGTTGTGGGTTCGAGTCTCCATACCGACAGGAAATGACGGAGGTGCCCTTGAGCAAGGCACCTAACCCCCAATCACTCCCCAGGCGCCACAGCAAAAATGGCTGCCCACTGCTCTGGGTATGTGTGTGTGTGTGTGCACTAACTGGATGGGTTAAATGCAGAGGACAAATTCACATGTCACTTTTATCATAGCTAAGTGATGTATACCAATAATGGGAAAAATTTATACTTTTTAGTGTAAATTGTATGATGTTTCCTGACAGAAGTTTCCCTGTCAGTGTCAGGGGCCAAAACATGCAAGATGCTCAACAGGACCCAATAACTGTTCCTCCTGCACTCCCTGCACCCACCCTTCACCTTCACCTCTCTGCTTTCAGCATCAAAGGGCAGTCATGGCTCCAGCTGGGTGGCCACCGGCCTCTTATTTCCTCCCACATGCTCTCCTGCCATTCATTCTGATCCAGGCCCCGTCAGGGCTGAGCGGACCCATGGGATCCGACCAACGGGACCGCTCATGGCCACTTCCTGGTCATTTAAGACCTGTGCCGCAGAATGGAGGGCCATTGTCCAGACTGTTATCTGATGGCCCGAGCCAAAAGGCAGACAAAGCCAAGTGCCTGGAGACTCACCCCTTCCGCTCTGCTGAGGATACAGTGCTTTTTTTAAAGCATGGCGATGGATGATTAAAAAGAGGTGAATGAAACTGAAATATCATCAATGAAACAAACATCACCAGTTTTAAATGCGTATAACTAATGATGATAAATTTAACAAATGGTCAAGGGTCTATAGGGGAAATATTAATTATGATAGGTGGAGGAAGTGACTGTTGTGTGAAATTGAGTCCATAAACCTTGTTACTTGATTCACCCAAAATTCTGTTCTGGGTTTTTATTTTAGGTTTTCTGATTTTTTTTGTTTAATGTTTAATCTTTTTTAAACTTGAACCCTTGAGACAATTGAGCTGAATTTTAGGCCTTTAGGGCACAACTTTATTACAAAAATCATCTGAACAAATGAACACTTTAGTTGTTTTTAAACTGTTTTAACATACCTAAACATACAAGCTTGATAAAAATGCTTATTTTAGAAGAAAATTTCAGATGGCACTTAGAGGCTTTTGCATCTGAAGTCTTCATATATATATATATATATATATATATATATATATATATATATATATATATATATATATATATATATATATACACACATATACATATATATAATTAATGCTAAAGCACAACCCTGTCTTAAAGATATCAGATTTCTCAGTTCAAATAAGAATAGTTTAGTATAATAAAATTTGTAATAATATACACTACCATTCAAAAGTTTGGTCTGTAATTTTTTTTGTGTTTTTGAAAGAAGTCTCATACTCACCAAGTGTTTCCTATGTTATTATATTTTTAAATGTGAATTTACAGCATCATTAGTCTTCAGTGTCACATGATCCTTCAGAAATTATTTTAAAATGCTAATTTGGTGCTTAACTAACATTTATTATTATTATCACAACTGAAAGCGCCGGTTGTGCTGCATTTTTTTTTGGAAACAGTGATACATTTTTTTCAGGAATCTTTATTGAATAGGAAGTTTAAAAGAACAGCATTTATTTAAAATGTACTTTTTGTTGCTGTGCTGCTCCTTGCTAAATAAAATAATTAATTTCTTTTTAAAAAAGAGCTTGCTGACCCCAAACTTTGAATGGTGTACACATATTATCCCCTGAAGACTATCATGTAAAATTACTTATATAATCTAAGATATAATGATTTAAAGACTGTCCCCTAGTGGAGAAATTGATACAGGACATCCTCACACTTCATTAGGTGTGAATTAATTTTTTTCAATCACAACCCACTGTACAGGTTCAGCAGACTTCCATGGATTGCCCTGCCGTTTGTGTCTGAGGCATAGTGCCCTTGTTTCCCACAGGTAGACAGGTGATGGGCCGCCATACAGAGCTGGCATTGTGTGTCTCATCAAAGAGAGAGTTGTTGAAGAAGCTGTGCTGTTCTGGACTATCATACACATCAGTGCAGGTGTGCAGAGGGGGATGGTGGCAGGACCGCTCACATTTCAGACATGCTTATTCTGCTACAAGAACGTATAAGCCTGTGCAAATATATCATCTGTCATTCTACAGAGTTCAGTCTTATGATGAACATTAAACTCAGTTGATTTATTATGTGAGACTAAGATTGTGAATATTGCAACAGGCCTATGTGAACCACTTACTGTGTAGATTCACTGGTTCAGGATTGACTCAGCACTGCTCTCTGCTGGACAACAACTTGCAATACAGACCATTGAAACTTGTTCCTCTGAGGACTGCATTTTTATATGAATCAAAATCTTGGTTAATTGAGATATTAAATACAGTCAGTTTAAAAATTAACCATTCCAAATTCAACACTACAAATACTTAAAGTATTTAAAGTATTAATAATGAAAGCATTTAACTAGTATAATTGCAGCAATAAACACTTGAATATGAACATTTTTTTAAATGCTAAATTTAACAAATGACAAAAACAGATTTCCATCCACATGAACAGGGATGCAGATTTGGTTTTGATGTGAAAATGTTATCATCTTGGTCATGTGGGTTATCTACTTTTATATGAAAACCAACAGGACAGATTATTTACAACAAAAGTGTGAAGGAGAGTATGATAAATAAGCAGACGCCTCCATCCAACCTAGACTGATCTATCCATCTCTGCGTTTCCCCACTTTAGTTTCTTTTATTTTTGAAGATCAAGCAATGGCAAAAAGTTGAATAATTCTGTGTCTTTGATCTACATACACAAGTACGAGTTCATTTCCATTTTTAATTTTTTTTTTTTCTTCCGTCTCTGTAAAAGTGCCAGCATCAAGATTTACCTTGGTGTGCAAATGTGCTGGAATAGGTTAAAAGGAAATCTCCCTGCTCTCTCAAAGATGAAGTGCAGATGTTATGAAGTTAATTAAAAATTTAGCAATTTGTTTCTTCGGAACCAATTTAGGTTGCATCAAATGGGAGAAAGAAATTTTTTTATTTTTTTTTTTTTTTTTTTTGAGTGAGAGAGATGCATGAACCTGTCACATTACATTTTATTATGTATAGAAAATATTAGTCCAGATATCTAGATTATGTATAAGTAATATTTGTATATTTAACCTTCTGCAGGGGGTCAAACTCATACTCTTCTCAGTCAAAAGGGGCCGAACAGCTCAAATGTAACTTTTTTACAGTAGAGTCAATGTAATATATTTTTGATCGATAATATTTTTTATTTAATATTTTGTATTTTTAAGGAATTTTATGGTACTAAGTAATATTTATGCAATAATTATGATCCATTTGTTTTAAAAAACAATTTAAAAAAAAAAATTCAATTAACCCCTACATTGCTGTGTGCTTTTATCACCATCGTGGCTGATTTGTAGATTGTACCTCAAAAAAATTCTCTATATTTTCATATATATATATATATATATATATATATATATATATATATATATATATATACACACACACACAGTCATCTTTCAGATCTTGTCATATTTTATTACCATTGTTTTAAACTATAGTGAACAAACTGTATTAATGAATGAAATGTTCGAGGTGTCTGAATAAATTTTGGTTTGACTATATATTTGTCCCCTATTCAGTGAATGTCAATGAGGTCCAAAACATCATTGATCAAGAGATGTTCAGAGATGTTCTTTTGTCTTCCAAAAAAAAAAAAAAGAAAGTACATTTTTGTCATTTTTGAAGGAACTATGTCTTTAAGTTATTTCGTCCTTATATATCACACGCATATAATTAGTCAGAAAACCTGTTGGCAACTAACTTGAGTTGTCAAGGCTCATTACTCACAAGCTGACATATCCAGAGGACACGTGCGCTGAGCATATTCCACAAGCCTTTTAACAGCTATCCCGGTACAGTAAGCCGGCACTTCATAAATAATTATCAATGTTTACTGATATTGCATCAGATTGTTGACACAGACCGTGTGTTTCTCTCTGTTTGCACCTAAATAACGGTGCCGTGCAGAAAAGGTGTCAAGTCTCCAGGGAGGGTCTGCCAGCCCCCCCCCCCCAACCACCTGATCATGCTCCTGACATGAGTGAGGTTTGGATCCTCAGCACAGGTGTTGCAGCAGCGTTGGCACAGAATTCCCATGCCCGTGCACACAGCCCAGTGTTAACCACTATCTGCTGGCTCTTCCCAGCGGACCTGTGCTTCCATTGAGGGATATTACAAGCGGCAGGCGCTCTCCTCTGATCTGCATGCGCTCGGCACTCTCTCAGTCCTGGGTGAATAGTGCTTGACTTGTTCAATTTGTTTAGAAGCCTCATTCGGCGCTTTGAAGCCACGCATCTTAGCATAAATCATAACCTGTCTAGTTGCTCACAAGTGCTTTGAAATGCAGCATCTGCTTTGAGTCCCTGCTTTACAATTAGTTAGGCAACATCAATAGATTGACTAAATATCATCTTTCTTCATAATGAAGTGTTTGGGGTATAGCCTATGAATGAGGGTGCCTTATTTATTTTTAATTTTGACTTACCTGGATTTAGTGGACAGTTGGAGTTCGTCATTCAGATATGAAACAATCAAAGTGGGTTATGGCAGATAACCTACTTAGAGTGTATTATGGTTGTGGGGCATTGAGCATGTTGTTTACTCTTTCATCACTCCATTCCTGTTATCTGTTTGTTCATTTGTTTTGCAAACTAGAGCCGTCTGTTCTGTTGTGGGGAAAGAGGAAGAAAAGATCTTAGAAGACAAGGAGAAAAACTGCCTCTGACGTGCCTGATTGTCGTCAGCCGGTGAAGTGAACTCAACAGACGTAATGTACAGTAGACCGAGACGTTTTGAAAGGACTTTCTCACAAATGCGTAGTGGTATAACATCCCAATGGTGACTCAGAAGTATATATTTGTTATACAGTGCCCTCCACAAATATTGGCACCCTTAGTAAATATGAGCAATGGCGGCTGTGAAAATAAATCTGCATTGTTTATCCTTCTGATCTTTCATTCAAAAAATTCACAAAATTCTAACCTTTCATCGAAGTAAAACAATTGAGAGTGGGGGGAAACTCACATTATAAAATAAATGTTTTTCTCCAAAACACGTTGGCCACAATTATTGGCACCCCTAGAAATTCTTATGAGTAAAATATCTCTGAAGTATACCAGGGTGATCATGAACATGAAATTGTCCAGCCGTGGCTTCCTGTTCCACAGGAGTATAAACATGAGGAAACACAAAGGCCAAATTCCCTTAATCATTCATCACAATGAGAAAAACCAAAAGAATATAGTTCTGATGTGCAGCAAAAGATTGTTGAGCTTCACAAAATAGAAAATGGCTATTAAAAAAAAGCTAACCGATTTCCACCATCAGGTCAATAATTAAGAAGTTCCAATCAACTAAAGATGTTACAAATCTGCCTGGAAGAGGATGTCTAAATCATCCTAATGCGCAGTGAGGAGGAAAGTTTGAGTGGCCAAAGACTCTCCAAGGATCACAGCAGGAGAATTGCAGAAATTAGTTGCGTCTTGGGGTCAGAAAGCCAAAAAAAAAATCAAACAGCACCTACATCACCAAAAGTTGTTTGAGAGGGTTTCAAGAAAAATCCTCCTCGCTCATCCAAAAACAATCTCCAGCATATTCAGGTGTCAGACACGACTGGAACTTCAAACAGGATCTTCTATGATCAGATGAAACTAAAAAAAGAGCTTTTTGGCAGCAAACCCACCAGATGGATTTGGTGCACACATGGATAAAAAGTACCCCATGCACATGGTTAAATATACTGCTGGATCTTTAATGTTGTGGGCCTTTTTTTGTGCCGGAGGTCCTGGAAATCTTGTTTGAGATATATCATATCATGGATTCTATCAAATACCATCAGATAAAAAATCAAAACCTGACCGCTTTTGCTAGAAATCTTATAATATGCCGTGATTGGATCTTCCATCAGGACAATGATCCAAAACAAACATCAAAACCAACACAAAAATGTGTCACTGAGCACAAAATGAAGCTTCTGCCATGGCCATCCCAGTCCCCTGACCTGAACCCTAAAGAAAATGAGTGGAGTGAACTAAAGAGAAGAAGCACCAGCATGGAGCTGGAAATCTGAAGGATCTGGAGAGATTCTGTATGAAGGAATGGTCTCTGATCTCTTGTCAGATGTTCTCCAAACTCATCAAGCATTATAGGTGAAGACTCAGAGCTGTTATCTTGGGAAAAGGACGTTGCAATAATTGTGGCCAACGTGAACTAGAGAAAAACATTTATTTCATAATGAGCTTTTTCCCCCATTTTTAGTTGTTTTACTTAAATGAAAGGTTAGAATTTTGTGAATTTTTTGAATGAAAGATCAAAAGTATAAACAATGCAAATCCATCCATCCATCCATTAACTGCCATAATTAATTTATTGACTTGAATTATCTGACATAGATGCATGCCATTATACAGTATTATATGGTTAGAAGGTCAAATTAAAATGTAAAAAAAAAAAAGCCTCTGAAAAAAGACTAATGAAAAAAAGTTTTACCTAAAACTAATTAAATTCAGTCAGGGAATTTTAAAATTATGAAAAAAAAAATAATAATAATAATAATAATTTTTTCTTGATATGCTTAGCTCTAAAATATTTAATCCGCTAGAAATTCTTTGTGAGGGCAATTTATTAAAAATGCTTTTTAAAAATCACAAACGATTGGAAATTCATTGGACAAAAGGTGTGGGAACCATGTATTGCATATGAAAATGCCTGATCTTTCTTAAGTTATTATGTTATAAGTTAACATTATAAATTTGTATCAGGAATGAATTTGTCATTGATCCATCACAGTAGGTTTAGTCTTATATTGTCTGCACACTCAATTAAGCCATAGATCAAAGAAAAGTTGATCCACTGTTCTTCACTGTTCATCATAATGTGCAACCCTTCAACCTGCAACATTAGAAATTCTTTTTGCATCGAGAAGAGAAGGTAAAAAAAAGAAGAAGAAGAAAAAAAAAAAAAAAAAACACTTAAGTTTCTCATTTTCCAAAGGCAGGTATTTGATCAGTAGTCATAAATTAAAGTTACTGGGGTGCAAATTACGGCATGAGGATTAGATAAAAGCAGCTCTCTGTCAAAAGGTGGCATCTTCAAAGCGCCCCTGGTTAAGCAGCACACAACAGCACGCCGTCGATGCCTGGCATGGCTCGCTGCCGGATGACATCTCTCCGTGCATTACGGGGGCTGTGCTAACCGTGGGGGCCAAACAGCTGCTGATGGAGGTGTGCAAACACAAATAAATCTACATCTGTGAGCAGAGAGCTGCTGCTTGTGTCAGGGGCTCTGCCACTGGCTCATCACTAATGCATTGGATGAGTAGGCCACATATGGCCCGGGATACAGGGTGGAGGAAGGGCACAGAGGGGTCTGAGTAAGGAGACTTCACCCAAAAATTAAAGTTCTGTCATTATTTACTCACCCTCATGTTGTTCCAAATCCATGCTGATGGGTTTTTTTTTCTTCATAATTAAAAAAAAAATACACAGATATGTTCATACAGTTAGATTAAAGGGAAAGTCCACCCCAAAAAATTCTGCCAAACAGTTTAGGTTCACATTAACTTCCATTGTATTATTTGTCCATATACATTGGAAGTCAATGGGAACTGAAAATTACCCAAACCGAAACATTTGGTTACCATTGTTCTTCAAAATATCCTCTTTTATGTTCCACAGAAAAAAAAGAGTCATAAGACCAAAGTATACTTCATTATTTGTTTTTTTACAGTCGAACACACAAGCCTTGCAAAGTATGCTTCATTTGACTCATACGCGTACACGCGCGTTCGACGCATGAGCAGTTTTGAGCAATCTCTCGCCACGAGTTATAACCCATGTAAATATCTTTGTATTCTTTTTAATGCTAGAGTTGTTCAAATGAGGGTATTTCTATCCTCTTTGCACAATTTCTTGTCTATGTAGGCCTCCATTGTCGCTGTAGCTTGCATGCGTTCCGGTTTGTTCTGTTTATGCAGTTTTTCTTTGACTACCTTTTGAATCGACACCCCCAGGACACGGTTGCCACCTTGTGGATAAACTAATTACTGCAAAAAAAGTACAAAAATCTGGTGGCCGGCGCTGACGTTTTTTTATATATATTTTTTGTTTTATTATTATTATAATAATGCATCAATGCCGGCGCTGCACATACAGTACACGCGTACTCTTCTGATGATGAAATTCGCGTCACACGCACTGTACGCTGACCCTCACTTACGGGTAAAAAGCAAAGTATACTTTGGGCCATAGAGGTTTGGAACGACATGAGGGTGAGTAAATTATGAATTTTCATTTTTTTGGTGAACTATCCCTTTGATAGTGAAATGCAGACTGTAAGGCTCCAATAAGGATTTGTGTGTGTGTGTGTGTGTGTGTGTGTGTGTGGTCGCTGTAAATCCAACTTTGTGCAAACAAAATGTCCCAAAAATTAAAATTTTGGTCCCAAGAGGAAAACAGCTTATAAATAATACTGAATGACATTAAAAATCTATAAATGCAGAAAGTTTTCTGTGAGGGTTGTGTTTATGTCTGTGGTAAGAAACATGAAAAAAAGCTGGAAACCCAACAAGTTTGTGTGGGGGGAGGTGGGGTGTAGCAAAGAATAAACACTAACAAGAAGCGACACTCAATAGAACATTCCATTGAAACACCGGCGCCCAGCAGCAGCCCTACGCTTCCGCCATTTTGGGGTGAAAGCGAGTCCGCAGTCCACTAGTTTCTATGGCAATATCAGCTGCTTTGTTAAAAAAAAAAAAAAAAGCACATTAAAGCTGAAATCAAACTTGAATGACGACAACACAGAATGAAATACTATCACTAGTGATCATCAAATCCTTTTTACAGTTTATTTTACACACTTTATGTTTAAGTCTTCCACTTTTTTCACAAAACCTTTTTGCTCTCTAGAAACCCAGTCAGACTGGGTTAAAATTATTTAAAAGATCTAGTATTAGCATTATAAACACTGAATTAATGCATCCGACATTGGGTATGCTGGACAATAAATATATGAATATAACAGCTTGATTTTGCAGTGTTGTCTAAAAGTGGGAAAAGTGTCCAAAAGTGGGAATTAGCCTATGGGATAACGGACACAGCAATGCATCATGTATTATAAGATCATTAGGCCTATGTTTATAGCCTTATCCATTAAAACGTAGGCTACAATATATATTTCAATTCAGATAGTGGAGTGATACTATTATTACTCCACTAGGTCTGAAATATATTGTTCGCTGCAAACATGATGATCTTAAATGTATTAATTATTAATTTACTATTAATAAATGTGAAAAGTTGCATAAAATGGAAATACTCAATAAAGTAGGCTAACTACGTTACCTCAGATGGTTGAATGGTTGGATTCCACAACTGGTAAAATAAAACATATAAAAGACAAGACAACATTTACTGTAGGAGCCATAAAATTTACTGATGATTTCATTTGAAAAATGTTCTTTAGCGCTTCTGATTTGGCAGTGAAATTCGCCGATTTTGGGTGCGTAAGATGTGAAGGATTCTATGGTCCAGTTAGTATTTTCACCCCATAATGGCGGCCGCTCTACCGGAGCGCCATCTTGTGGCTGTTACCCAAAAAGTATCAGAGTGTCGCATCTTGGGTTCTACACTCTTTGGGTGTAGAAGCACCTGCATCCTTTCAAAAGAAATACATTCTAAAATGCTGAAGTCATCACTCACCCTTGTCCTTTCCATGTGAATGTCATCGCTGGTAGAAGCAAACTTCAAATCCATTGCAACAGATTTTCTTGAATTGTAAGAACAATTGTGCTCTGATCGACATAGCTCAAGCTCAGAATGTAGAAAAACTCTAACCAAACATGTTTTGGACAGTTAAGATTGATTTTTTTTTATTTTTTTATATGATTTTCACTTCATCTTCTAATAAATTAAATATATTTCTCAGTCCCTTTGAAATTTTTCTAACTAAATAAAAGTAATTTCTATTTGGCAGGAATATAATGAATTGCTAGGTTAGATAACATTCTACCAGTATTCTGTTAGTATTTTAGTGATTTCCACAGAGGAAAGCTTTCTGCCATGTAATCAAGTGGAGGTACAGGAATCATATGTGTAATTATAACACAGTCATCAAAGCTTTAGCATACTCTTCACATGTCTCACAGTAATTCTGAGCTTCTAAGGAAATTGGCTGGGGTCCATGTGCTGCACAATACCCACATTAACTCGACATTGTCAGGTGTTCTGACTATTTATTTTCTTTTGTTTTCAGTGTGTGTTTGCATGTTATGAGCTGTATTTGATTGATAATCCGCCTGTTCTTTCCTTTTGTTTTCAGCCGGGCTTGTATATTATTTATATTATGTTGCCTTAGACTGACAGCTATGTTGGGGAATTAGTCTTTAGTCTTTAAGGGGATTAAATAACATGATCCATAAATAAACAATGTCCCCCTCGTACTGTAAATTAGTAATCATTCATTTTAAATTTCAGATATAGTACATGCACACACCAACATCTGCTGTGTTTGAGTTCAGTACATTTTAATAAGTGTCAGAGTAAAGTAATAAAAGTATGGTTAGGATCCAAAATCCAAATTGAAAGAAAAAAAAAAAAAGGATTTAGAATAAAAATTTAAAGCTATAAAAAATACACAGAAAGAGACATTCTGAAATGCAAGTACATTTTTTTTCCCACACAAATTGGTGTTTTTCCTTTAAAAATAAATGTATAAAATGCAAAATAAGCATTTTCTATTGTGTTATATTTTAAAATATATTCCCGCATTGGCAAAGCTCAATTTTCAGCATCATTACTCCAGTCTTCAGTGTCACATGATCCTTCAGAAATCATTCTAATAAGCTGATTTGCTGCTCAAGAAACATTTCTCAATATTATTAATTTTGAAAACAGTTGTGCTGCTCAATATTTTTGTGGAAACCATCAGATCTTTTGTAGCACTGTAAATGACTTTACTGACAAAGTTTGATCTATCCTTCCTGAATAAAAGTATTAATTTATTTTTTTTTTTTTTAAAAATCGTGCTGACCCCAGACTTTTGAATGGTAGTGTATATCAAATAGTCTGTCTTTCAATGAAAGTGCTAGAGGTTGAATGTCTGGTCTTCAAACAGGATGTCTTTTCAATATGTGAGAGTTCAAAGTGCTGAAGTAGTCTTCAAAGCTCGAACACAGAGCAAATTTCTTTCAGATGGCAACTTTCAGAGCTTGTCACGTGACTTTGTGTGGGTCAAAAACCTGAATCGCTCTGGTTTCCCATCCATTGTTGCTGTGGGATTAAGCAGTCAGTGTGTATTTAAATGACAGACGAGGCAGATCGGTGCTGAGGAAGGGAGTTGTTCCTTGCTGTAAAGTCTTCACTCTCGTTTTATATACAGTTCCAGTACCCCCTCCATTTCACTCTTTCCTTTCGTCTTTCGTCTCAGAGAGTGCAGGCGCATGTCAAGCGATTGTTGAATTGAAATATTGATGTAGAATATCAAAGCATGGGGTATAGCTCCTGTGTTTCCTGAACTAACCGAAAACTGCTTTGATCACAGGCTCCTGTGATCTGACTTCTGAAGTTGTTAAGAGTACTGAAAAACAAAATGCAAACAAACTTCAAGTGCCCCTAGTAATGATAAAAGTTTCTCTGACAAGTAGATTTTTGCCTTTTTTTTATTTTCACACACAAATGACGGAATTCCTCACATAAATGCAAAGGGACAATTGCTAAAAAGATTTCATACGTGAAAACATTTTCAGAAAATTTCTTTCATAGTTTAGCAATGGCTTACGTAACTCCTAACTTCTTTTTAGAATTCGTAGTCTTTCATTTGTAGTTTTACGTAAACTTTTAAAAGTAAAGACAAAGTAATGCATTGTCGGAAAAAGAAGACACAATTCAGACACAGTTTGTGTGGTTAATCAGATTAACATATTCAGAACCCTTATTTAAGTTCCTTGACTACACTTTCCTTATAGGATATTTGAGACACCTTCAAAATGTGCTACAGATATTCTGCCAGTATCCTCCAATGCCTCAAGAATCCTTTACATTTTTATAGTGCATTACAAAAATGCTTTAGCCTAAATGAGAGCTTCTGTTAACTGAATGAAATATTTGTGCAAATCGGTCAACATCATATAGTGAGCCAGACCTGAAGCTCAGCATCATCAGCATCCTGAATTATCCAACATTCCTTGACTCTGTCATGGTAGTTACGAACAGTGCCGTTCCTGATTGCATTGATTAGTGTTTTAGCTGGAAAGATGCAGGGGGTAGCAGGTTTTTACATGCACTCTGTCTCATCCATTATGCCACATTTGTCAAGTTGGGGGTTTCAAGTCATTTAGTCCATGTGGGGCTGTAAACTGGCTTTTGGAGATGGCCAACAGTACAAAAGCTTGCGGCTGGCTGTTTAGAGTGCAGATGGTCAAGACAGCTGGGACAATTTAGTGATCTGAGACTCTTAAACTGCCCTCCAGACATGCTAAAAAACAGCTTGACAACATGCCTGCCATTGTTTTGGTCATTTTATGAGGACATTGATCTTTGAATGAATGGATTTTGCATTTGTGATGGAGAAAAGTAAGACTCTTGCTATCTGGATCAATAATACATTTATAAAATTACATTGAAGGAAATATATTATACATACATAGAATATACATAGAATGAAATATATATATATATATATATATATATATATATATATATATATATATATATATATATATATATATATATATATAGGATTAGAATTAGAATGTGAAATTATATTTTAAATTGAAATTTTAAAAATTGAAATTCTATTTTAATTTTTATTTGAATTATATTTAATTTTTAAATTATATTTATTTTAATTATATTTAATTTATATAAATTGAAATTATATTTTAAATTGAAATTTAAAAAGGACAAAATGGATCTTGCTAATTTCATACCATTTACAACCATTATATAAGATTTATTAATATCTAAAAATTAAAAAAAATATTAAAAATGTTGTGAGAAAATATATAATATAATATAATATAATAGCTATTAAATACTAATAAAATATAATATTTAAAATATATTCCAAAGTGTATATATATATATATATATATATATATATATATATATATATATATATATATATATATATATATATATATAAGAATATATAAATTAGGATTAGAATTAGAATGTGAAATTATATTTTAAATTGAAATTTTAAAAGGACAAAATGGATCTTGCTAATTTCATACCATTTACAACCATTATATTAGATTTATTAATATGTAAAAATTAAAAAAATATTATATATGTTGTGAGAAAATATATAATATAATAGCTATTAAATACTAATAAAATATGTTTAAAATATAGTATAAAGTATATATATATATATATATATATATATATATATATATATATATATATATATATAAATGAAATTCAATTGCTAATTTACTACCATTATTAAATATAATATTCATCTTTATATATAAGATTTTATAAAGAGAGAAAGTGAGAGAGAGAAATGTTGTTATAATTAATTATTTAGTTAAAATTAATAACAAAATGAATACAAAATTATTTAATATTTTTGCCCCACTACTTTTATAATATTTTTCAATATTTGTTTTATATTTCATTATGTAATATAAGATTAATTTTGTTTTAAATAAAAATAGTAAATTAGCAAGGTATATAAAATCCCACACCTCATTTTGTCCTTTTTTAAAATTCAATTCAAACTATAATTTAAAATAATTTAATATCACTTCAAACCATATAAATGTAGGAGCCAATATGACTGCCTGACAGGCTGTAGTAAACGACTGTGCTCAGGAAATAGTGTGCGGCCACTAACAGCAGCCGAAACCTCTGTTAAAGGCAGTTCTCCTGATTGCCTGCCATCTCTACAGCTGCCTAATGAAGGCTGGGATCTGTGCTTGCTTTGGAAATGAGTTTTCCCTTGAAAACGGCGTAAGCCGTATCCAGGTCTATTTAAATGAGGTAACATGGGGAAGGTAAGCACAACCACTGGAGCATTGTTTGCACAGTTCAAAGTGAGGAGAGCGTACTTTGCACTTCAAAGACACTCATCTGGGAGGCAGTGAGAGGAGTGGGGGTGGGTGGGGGGAAGGAAGGGGGTTTAGGGGACAGGAAATAAGAATCTGGGTAATTAACAACTTCTGCTCCGTAATAAAGCAAGCAAAAGGAGACAGCAGCAGCCTCCCCTACGTAAAGCGACCAAATATTTGATGTGTTATACCTCCATCCTCTACCTGTTCCACCTTTTTTTGACTGTTATTTTGTTTTATTAGTATTACACCCCTTAATTGCCCCCCATACAGTGCAGGGATGTGCAGCTTATTATGTTATGTTTCAAATTCAGTCTCTCTAACATGATTTTTTCACAGAGCAATAATTTTGCAGGTTAATTTTGGAGCAAATGATGTTGTTGGTTTGTTTATGCATGTTGTTTATTTAGAAAATATGAATTTGTTATTATTTTTATAAACTCAGTCAGCAATCAGTCTAATCTCTCTCTCTCTCTATTTATCATCTATCTATCTATCATTAATTTATCACTGAACAACATTAATGTTCTTCTTCTTTCTTTCAACGTGTGAATGAAACCAATAACTCAGTATATAAACAGTCATTATAGGCTAAGTAACATTTCCTAGCTTATTTTAAAGATAAAAATTACAAATGAAAATTTTAAAGCAACTCACTTTGATTGATTACGAGACGAAGCACGTATAAGTTTAGCACGTTTCCTACGTGTCATCATCTCATTTCTCCATCGCTGTGGTATATTTTAGCAGACTAAAGCAATGCATCTGCCGGGACAAAGGTCGATTGTTATGCGACTGGAGGTGAGAGGCGATACAAAGCAGTGAGGATTTTCAATGTATTAAGATGTTAAATGGCTTTCCGACTTCAATGTAAATTCTCTTAGAGAAAGACTCAAAGTGTTAGATGAACTTTGGATGCTCTGCATTTAATCCCTTTAAATGTGATGACGCCCTTAACTTGAACCCGGAGTGTGAAAATGTCACGCAGGGAACTTTATTTGTAATATCACTTCAGAGTGCGAACTACTGAGTGTGCATGGAGATTTATTTCACTTGTCTTGTTTGAAAGTTTCTGATTACCTGGTGTAGCTTCTTCGTTCGCTTTTATTAACGGGATAAAAGAATAATAGCCTAGTCTTTAAACATCATTTAGCGTCTTAATACGCCATTTTCCCAGAATGAGTTGACAACTAACAGCTGAAGAGCTCATATCAAAAAAGACAGATAAACTGTTTGTGGTGTTCATTAGAACGAAAATCAAATACAGTAGAACTAATCTGCATAACTTTCAAAAGTTTTAGTGTCACTTTCAACCCCTTATTTCATTAACCCCCATCAAATTGTTAGAATCGTCACATTTTCGTAATACGTTTCATATAATTTATTTTCATATTCCTTTTTAAATGCACACCAACTGTAGTTTACAACCCACTAAAATAGCATATTTAAATTTAACTGCTGCCTTAATTTTAAGAAGAAGAAAAAAACAGTAGCTCTTTTTTGAATTATTCATGGAAAAATCAGGTTCTTAAAATCAAGTAGAAGGTAAATAAATGGAAAATTATGTTTGTAGTATTAAAGTTTTTATAATGTCTTGATTGTAACAAGCAAGTGGGCTCGTTTCGTTCTTAATTTGCGACAAAAGAATGAGTCGTTAAACTTGTAAATATCAGTTACATGTAAACAAACGTTCTCATTTTAGACTCTTCTCACCAACAACCGGAGCTCTCACAGGTTAACATTTGGCAAAATTAAATTAGAATAAAATGAAGGTTATAATACACACCCCTCTATAATCTCCCAAAGATTGCCCTCCCCAATATTCCCCCACCGCATCTCTCCTCCATTCACTGGCCCTCCTGATACATACTTAAGAGACCCCGTCGAGAGGATCTTTTCCCTATAAAGAGAAGATGCAATCCGACCGCCTTTGAAATGATCCTCAGGACTTATTGCGACAGGCCCTTCAGTCGCACTTCAAAAGGACGAGTCTTGGTTTGAAAGCCGCTGCTTTTGAAAAGGGGACCCAGAAAACCAGCAGCAAGAGCGCGGAGTGGCCAACGACTCTTACAGGCGATAAAGGACAGGAGCAGCAAGAAAGAATCGAGGGATTATTGATTATCACTATATCTAAACTCATGCACCGGTAACCTTACTGTGTAACGGGGTCAATCCGAGCAGGATTTAGCGCGCCTCCTCGTACCCGCACAATCTGACTTTTGGCTCGGTTACGCACTGCGCGCCGCGCTTTTACGCAGGTGTGGATATCTTGAAGATCCCGTGTACACATGGCTGCGTTAACCTTATCCAGAGCGGACAATTTCCTGCACAATTTCTTACAGGTACTGCTCTTTAATATGATTTTTCGATTACATAGAGATACTTTGGCACAATCTCCAATTTTTGTTTCCTGCATAACTTTTATTTGTGATGTAATTCTTTTCTTTCTTTCTTTCTTTCTTTCTTTCTAATTGCTGCCTTATTTTCAGTTTTTATTATTTTATAACTATTATAAAATTATTAGAATTGTTTTTTAAATGTCATAATCATAAAAACTAAAAAAAATAGGGCAGCAACTAACTTATTTTACTATATTATCCATACAAGGTTTATAATTCTGTATATGCAAGTATGAAGGTTGATTTAGTTCAAATTATTTGTTTTCTCCCCTCTAGGATCGTACTCCCAGCTCCTCTCCAGAGAGCGGTCCTAACACCCTTTCTTTTTTGGCCACCACATGCAGTCAGGCTTGGCAAGAGGGGTCACAGCTCCCTTACGAGGGTCCCGTTGGCTCCGCTTCCAGCATGTTTCAGCTCTGGAGCAATGACGTGGCCCCTAACTCCAGCTTGAGCGCCCACCAGATGACCTTCACCATGCCCAAAATGCAGTTCCCCGGCCACATGCAGCCCACCCTGGGCTCGCACTCCCATCATCACCATCATCACCACCATCACCACCACGAGCTGCCCCTCACACCTCCGGCCGAGCCCCCGTCCGCCTACTCGTTCGAGCTGTCTCCAGTAAAGATGCTCTCCTCCCAGGCACAGGGGAACGCGCCGTACTACGCGCAGCACAACGCTGTGGGTCAGAACTTTCCCAGCTTCCTTCAAAACGCTTCAGGAAGACCTCACCTGCCCAGCGGGCACGTTGAGGACGGCCAGCAGTGGTGGAGTCTCCCTCAGAGTAGCAGCGCACCCTCCAGTCACCCCTTTTCTCTGGGACGGCAGCTGGTTTTGGGCCACCAGCCTCAAATTGCTGCACTTCTGCAGGGCACCTCAAAGGGTCTGTTGAGCTCAACTCGTCGCTGTCGCAGGTGCAAATGCCCTAACTGCCAGTCAACGGGAAACGGAGGTGCTGCTCTGGAGTTCGGGAAGAAAAGACTACACATTTGTCACATTCCAGATTGTGGCAAGGTTTACAAAAAAACCTCTCACCTGAAGGCGCACCTGCGCTGGCATGCCGGCGAGCGCCCCTTCATCTGCAACTGGCTCTTCTGCGGGAAGAGCTTCACACGTTCAGATGAGCTGCAAAGGCATCTCCGCACACATACCGGGGAGAAGCGTTTCGGCTGTCAGCAGTGTGGGAAAAGGTTTATGCGGAGCGATCATCTCTCCAAGCATGTGAAGACCCATCAGAGCAGGAAGAGCCGGTCCAGTCAGCCCGCTCACAGTGGGACTGATGCACTGCTCAGCAACATCAAGAGAGAGTAAAGGATGCAAAATGCAAAAGAACTCAATATAGTATCCGGAATGAGATCGGAGACCTTACAAGGAGATTTGCGTCATCTAAAGGTTTTTAACAGATATTCCAAAAAGCAATAGAAGCATGGGCCTGTTTCCATTGTACTTTTTTTTTTTTTTTAAACACTGGAGCGAATGCACACCATGCTGCACCAATCTTTGAGACTTTAAAGAGACTTATGGTCACAGCAGAAGTTCTCTCGTTGTGATATATATAATAAAAGTGACATTTTTTATGGCTATGGATGCAAAGACTTCTTATGACCAAACTTGCCCTTGCACATTTATTTAAAGATTTTAATTCAAAAGCTAAGGGAAATTCTTTGAACAGCACAATAATAAGCATTTGTTACTTGGTGAAATTGTCATTTGTTTACATTTTGTTGTTGCTTTCTCTATTGTTTTTTGTTGTTGTTGTTGTTTTAGGGAAAATTGATGCCTTATATTGAAATCATAAATTCTGGTTGCAAAATTTGCCAATAACACTATTCCCTGACAGATCACCTGAAGTCTTGTTTTCTTGCAGAGAATGGCACTGCTATAAATATCACTCTAAATCTAAATCCTTATAGTTTCAAAACATGAACCAAATGTATATAATGTTTATACAGTGCACAGTTCTATGAAGACCAGCATGTGAAATATTAATAAACATGAATAACTGTGCAAATCAAAATCTTGTGCTTTGTTCATTTTTTCACAGCAAAATTTTAATTTAATACCTTGTCAAGCGCACTTAGTGCGTTTTAACAGATGTATGAAGTTCAGCAAATGGCTAATGTTAAATCTAACACAGTGTGTCGGACTTCAGCGTTTTGCATTTATTCAAATGTTAATGTAATAGCATTCAGGATGCTAATTTAAGGTGGCCATTGTTTCTAAGGTGTTGAGGAAGCACTTAAAACAAAGACAAATGACTGGAGAGTCTTCAGACATTTTACAGTTGTCAGTAAATAGTCGGGCCATTCATGGGAACAGCGGTCTGACCTTCTCCCATCAAGTTCACAGTCATGTTGTCTCGTAATTGCTAGTGTAAATAACAGACAACAGTTACGCTCCACTGGAGCTCGCTGTGAATGGACCCCCAGCCGTTTATATCCCACTGGCTGTGAGAGAAGTCACTTTGATTTGCCACCTTTCTGATAGTGAATGCTCAAAACCCCTCTCCCCCATCTGTGTGTGCAAATGAAGCCTTTACTGCTCAAGAATGCCCAGAATGTGACTTAAAACAGAGACAAATTAACCAGATGTCTACATGTGTTGACTAGATTCCCAAGTCATATCACAGAAAGCTCACTGATTTGGAGGGGTTTTTTATCAGAATGATTCTGGTCATTATTTAAATTTTTTTTTAAAAAACATTTCCCCCCCCCCAAGATACTTTTTTTTTTTTTTAACACAAAAAAATACATCAAAGCATTAATGACTGTGAAGGTTTTCATCTATTCAGGTTATCATAAAGTGTCTGTCATAAGCATTCTGATTAAACTCCATCAGAACCTCGTACTGGGGCAAGTTGTCACAATAACGAAGAGGTTTTGAGTCAAAAAGTCCAAATATACTAATGTTTGTTTTCTCTGCCGGTGATTTTGTGTGATAGTGTGATCAAAAATAGTCTAAAAAATATAATAATCTCACAAAATAGAATATCATCATTGTATTTTTGTAATATTTCTTTGTTAAACTAATTCCCAAAGTAAAACCACACTAATAAGGATTCAGTGATATAATTAAGATTTTGGCTGAAAGGTTTAACTGTTTTCAGGGCAAGAATATTTTCATAATATCAGGGCAAGTTGTCACATGTTTAATACACAATTTATTATTACAATTTATAGTTGTTATACTGGAAAATTTTGCTGAATAATAGAACAGTCATAGACTGTTTAATGGCAGGTTTCATTGTGACAACATGCCCCTCTATAGTGTTCAGTGAACCGTCTTGGGTCTTTTTTTATAGATTTGTGTGTATATAGAAACCGACTTTCAGAAATAATCCTACTTTGAGAATTCTTTAAGTGTGACAACTAGCCCCGGTGAGAAATACACATCCTAAACGACATCACACAGCAAACAGCAGAGAAGGAAACATTGTGTGTTCTAAAACACCCTTGCGTTCCAAAAGGAACCAGTTTAATTTGATATAATACAATGGTTTTGTCACATAGACATGGATCATGTCCAATTCTTTCTCCACATCATTTCCTTCATCATTTAGAGGTGTTCTTCAAAATAGCATGCAACAATGTAAGATTCAAACCCACGTTTGTGGAAAGGCAGTACAGGAAAGCTTTCAGTTTATACAGGGCTATATCAAATTATTTGATTTCTGCTGATTTGAATATTACGCCAAGGCAAGAGAAGGTTGTTACAATCATTTTAAGGATATTTAAGCGAATGCATCTGAAACATGCCAACAGTAAAGCATATAAGCTTTGGTGCAGAGTTTTGAATTTAAAGTTTTAAATTGATCTGTGGAAAAAAAAAAAAAAAAAATACTGATTGGTTGTGTATACAGCGCTAAAGTCCTCTGGCACCCTCTCATGGAAAGAATGTGCAATGAGCTAAACGGAGTGAAAGTGCTTTTTGATCATGCTTAAACATCAAATACCAAACACATACCATCCCTTCTTTGGCGAGGCATCATTTTATGACAAACTGTATGTTTCAGACAATGTCATTCCTCTTTCTAACTAATGATTTGGTTTGTCATTAACAAATACTTTTTAAAATGAAAATAAAACAACAAAACAAAACAAAACAAAACAAAACAAAACACAATAACCAATACATTTGTTTTAAACTTTGAAAAAAAAGGACATCTTTAGCTATTTCCTTAGCTTTTATGAGAGAACATTTTCCCAAAAAATAAGCATGTGCTTTAGATGAACTGAACTGAATTACATTTTAGGCTTGCTATTTCATTCATTTTCTGTAAAGGGTACTGGCACCTGCTTTTGGCACATAATGATATAACATAAGTTATAATAATAATAATAATGTTATAAACTAATATCATTTGGAAACCTCATTTTGTATCAAGAGACCTGCAGAGTAATCCAGGCAGTGTGCATCAAATGAGGAATGGGCGGCAGAAGCTAAAAAGGTTCATTAAACCACAGATAAACTACTTTTATACAGCATCTTCTTCGGCCATAACAATTGCTGTCCATCTTTCAATCCTTCCCTTGAGCGAGTCCTCCTGCTCAACAAGGCAGATGCTCGTTGTGTGTGATCTCTTATGTACACCTTGTCCAACAGAGTTGATTGATCTTAGAGAATTCAAACACCCAATCGGCGAGGAGAAAGTCAAGCGTCCGCGTCTCCATGCACAGGTCATTCCGCTACATACGGTATATACAAATTAGCTGCATTTAGAGTCTGTTTCCCCTTAGCTCCTTCATAAGAGTTTACGCAGCCCACGAGAGCATTCAATATAGATGGGAGATAGAAAGACAGCTTCTGTAAAGAGGCACCGATAGTGCGAAACCTTTAAAATCCAGCGTGAGCCCTATACGGACTCTCTTATGTTCATAATAATACAGTATATTCTCTGCAAAACACATCTGATGGAAAATGTTCAGCATGTTTGCGAGGATGAAGAATTTAGCACACAAACACACACATTCAAAAACATACATACAGACATACACGCTTGCCCAAACGCATCCTCATATAAAGGTTTACTCTGGTTCCTGCTCCAGTGACCTCCCAATATAGGAATGGTTTATTCTCCTTTGAACAAAACACAACTTAGTAAAAGTAAAAAGACCAAAAAAAAAAAAAAAAAAAATGATGTAAAACAATTTAAAAAGTCACTAGGTAATTCGCGTCACAGGTTTGGGAAGAATACCACAAGATAACAGACGTGAATAAAGTCCAGACTGTGGCATGCTCTGGTGCAAACATCAGATTCAGGGTCATTTCCATTCACAAGTCGTCCTCATCAAGTTGGGCCAAATTACTGGAGCGCTGAAGAGTGGAGGAGGGACTAGGAAGAGCCATGCGTCCCTCTCTCAGTGGAGTTCTGCGTCCACCCTCTCCTGAACTCTGGGACACAATGGAGAGAAAAAAAGGCAATTTTTTCTACTGATTGTTTATTTTTCTCAACAGCACATTATTAATATTGTGAAAATATATATATTTTTTTAGTTTATAATAAATAAAATCATAATCTAAGATAAAAAGTCACAATTGTTAGATATAAAGTCACATTTATGAGAAACAAAGCCACAATTGCAAAATACAAAGTCGAACTGTGAGATAAAAAGACACAATTGTGAGTCACAATTACAAAAAATAAAGTTGCACGGATAAAAAATAAAATTGTGAGATTAAAGGATAAAAGATAAAATTGCAAGAGTCATATTGTAAGGTATAAAATCGCAATTATAAGCCACGTAAGCCGCAATTATGAGAAGCAGAGTCATAATTGTGAGATCTAAAAATCACATAAGGTTTTTCACATTTGAAATAGTTAACCCAGGGTCATTATAATCCCAGGATAAACGGAATACTGGGTTATCTTGCTTCACGTTTCACACTACTCATAATTTACCCAGGGTTAACAATTAATTCTGGGTATTCATAAGCTGACATTTCACATCGTTCCAGAGCAGTGTTTCATAACCCTGGGTAAAAAGTGGTGCTAACCCCGCTTCTAAATTACAAGTGTGAAATTTACCCAGGGTTAAAAATGGTGTTTAGAACGAGGATAACCCAGGGTTAAGTGCAGAGTGAAAAGCCCTATTGTGAGATATAAAGTCACCCTGTGGTATATAAAGTCACAATTGGAAGGAATAAAGTTGCTATTGCGAGATATAAAGTCACATTTACAAGAAACAAAGTTGCAGTTGTGAAACATATTAGGCCTATGTGCAATTATGAAAAATAGTCCCAATTATAAGAAATAGTCACTGAGATATAAAGGCATATTTATGAGAAACTGAGGGTACACTTACACGACAACGACGTACTAAAAATAAATAGTTTTCGAAAAATTCTGTGCACCAATGACAACGTTGTCAAAACGATCCGTGAAAACATCTAAAAATGCTGTATTATGCATGTCAGGCCAGTAGTTGGCGATGTCACTTTGTAAAGAAACACTACGCACCTATAGACTGAACACGTAATACGCATGCACATGACGTCACAGTGTTCGACAATTAGCGGTTTTGTAGTTTACACAGAGTCGATAACGGTATGATTTTCAAAAGCTTCCACTTTGAAAACCGTTTTCAAAAGTTTGTGTTTTCAAGCCCTCAAAATGTCATTGTCGCATATATGAACGGCCAAAACCCATAAAAGGTTTTAGCTGAAAGCAGTGTTGTGTAATCGGCCCTTTAGAAACTAAGTCACAATTGCAAAATCTAAAGTCCTAATTGTAAGAAAGTTGCAATCGCAAGATACAAAGTCATAATGTGAGATATACAGCCACTTTATGACAATCACAATTACAACAAATAAAGATGCAATTGGGATATAACATCTCAATTAACTTTTAACTTTTTTAACTCTCACAGGCTTCCATAGGATTCAAATTTTTCCCCAGACAATTCGTGTGAAATCTTCATTCATTAACATGAATAGTTTGTGATGCGTGACAGCAAAGAAATTCTCGCCTATTCCCCAAGCAGAGAATAATGATCTGTCACGAGTCGAGCTTGTCTAAAAATGGCTGAAGAGTTAATTACCGGGAGCAGCCAAGGATATTAAGAGTAATATGTTTGTTACAGGGTTAATGACATGAATAAAATCAGCATGACTGAATATTGTAACAAGAAAGCTTCAGAAATTATATAATATTGTTTAACACTCCTATTGTTCAATCCTTGTTAGATATGAGAGAGACAGATGTGTTATTGTCTGATGCCTTGCTTTTTGCTTATCTACAGAAACTCTGAAAGCTTTTCACACTTATTATAAACCTCAAAGATCTTAATTATGTTCGGTGTCCCTTGGTATTACCCGTCCTTCACTCATTTCTCACCTTCAATATCAGAATAGAAATAACAATCAAAATCCTATTATAAGCCCATCCAGGTAAGAAATCCTTGTTTTTTCCCTGACATAATAAATATAGCCTGAAGAAATGAAATCATGGCAGTGATTATTTTAGATTAGATATGGTAGATGGTTCTAAAATTACGGAAGAGGATTAGGGCCAAGCAATAATAAAAAAATAAAACCATCTCGAGATTAAAGTTGTTAAATTTCGAGAAAAAACCCGTTAAATTTTGAGAAAAAAGTCAAGATAAAATGCTGAGAATAAACTCGTTAAATTGCGAGAAAAAACTCGTTAAATTTCGAGAAAAAAAGTCAAGATAAAATATTGAGAATAAACTTGTTAAATTACGAGAAAAAACTCGTTAAATCTTGAGAAAAAAGTCGAGATAAAATGTTGAGAATAAAGTCATTAAATTACGAGAAAAAACTCGTTAAATTTCGAGAAAAAAAGTTGAGATAAAATAATGAGAATAAACTCGTTAAATTACGAGAAAAAACTCGTTAAATTTCGAGAAAAAAAGTCGAGATAAAATATTCAGAATAAACTCGTTAAATTACGAGAAAAAAGTCGTTAAATTTCAAGAAAAAAAGTCAAGATAAAATAATGAGAATAAACTCATTAAATTACGAGAAAAAAAGTCGAGATAAAATGTTGAGAATAAAGTCATTAAATTACGAGAAAAAAGTCGTTAAATTTCGAGAAAAAAGTCGTTAAATTTCGAGAAAAATAGTCGAGATAAAATAATGAGAATAAACTCGTTAAATTACGAGAAAAAACTCGTGAAATTTCGAGAAAAAAAGTCGAGATAAAATATTCAGAATAAACTCGTTAAATTACGAGAAAAAACTTGTTAAATCTCGAGAAAAAAGTCGAGATAAAATGTTGAGAATAAACTCGTTAAATTACAAGAAAAAAGTTGTTACATTTCGAGAAAAAAAGTCGAGATAAAATATTCAGAATAAACTTGTTAAATTACGAGAAAAAACTCGTTAAATCTCGTGAAAAAAGTTGAGATAAAATGTTGAGAATAAAGTCATTAAATTACGAGAAAAAACTCGTTAAATTTCGAGAAAAAAAGTCGAGATAAAATATTGAGAATAAACTCGTTAAATTACGAGAAAAAAGTTGTTAAATCTCGAGAAAAAAGTCGAGATAAAATGTTGAGAATAAACTCGTTAAATTACAAGAAAAAAGTCGTTAAATTTAGAGAAAAAAAGTCGAGATAAAATAATGAGAATAAACTCGTTAAATTACGAGAAAAAACTCGTTAAATTTCGAGAAAAAAAGTCGAGATAAAATATTCAGAATAAACTCGTTAAATTACGAGAAAAAAGTCGTTAAATTTCAAGAAAAAAAGTCAAGATAAAATAATGAGAATAAATTCGTTAAATTACGAGAAAAAACTCGTTAAATTTCAAGAAAAAAAGTCGAGATAAAATATTCAGAATAAACTCGTTAAATTACGAGAAAAAACTTGTTAAATCTCGTGAAAAAAGTCGAGATAAAATGTTGAGAATAAACTCGTTAAATTACGAGAAAAAACTCGTGAAATTTCGAGAAAAAAAGTCGAGATAAAATATTCAGAATAAACTCGTTAAATTACGAGAAAAAAGTCGTTAAATTTCAAGAAAAAAAGTCAAGATAAAATAATGAGAATAAGCTCGTTAAATTACGAGAAAAAACTCGTTAAATCTCGTGAAAAAAGTCGAGATAAAATGTTGAGAATAAAGTCATTAAATTACGAGAAAAAACTCGTTAAATTTCGAGAAAAAAGTCGTTAAATTTTGAGAAAAAAAGTCGAGATAAAATATTGAGAATAAACTCGTTAAATTATGAGAAAAAACTTGTTAAATCTCGAGAAAAAAGTCGAGATAAAATGTTGAGAATAAACTCGTTAAATTACGAGAAAAAAGTCGTTAAATTTTGAGAAAAAAGTCAAGATAAAATGTTGAGAATAAACTCGTTAAATTACGAGAAAAAAAGTAGAGATAAAATATTGAAAAAAGTCGTTAAATTTCGAGAAAAAAGTCGAGATAAAATGTTGACAATAAAGTCATTAAATTACGAGAAAAAAGTCATTAAATTATGAGAACAAATTCGGAATTTAACAACTTTCTCATAATTTATTGAGTTTATTCTCAACATTTTATCTCTACTTTTTTTCTCGAAATTTAACAACTTTTTTTTGTAATTTAATGACTTTATTGTCAACATTTTATCTCGACTTTTTTCTCGAAATTTAATGAGTTTTTTCTCAACATTTTATCTCGACTTTTTTCTTGAAATTTAACAAGTTTTTTCTCGTAATTTAACGAGTTTATTCTCAACATTTTATTTCGACTTTTTTCTCGAAATTTAACGAGTTTTTTCTCAAAATTTAACAACTTTAATCTAGAGATGGTTTTATTTTTTTATTATTGCTTAGCCCTAATCCTCTTCCGTATAAAATGTATTAAGCACATAAACACATGAGAACTGAAGTCAAAACAGTGCTCAGATCCAGCAGCAGTCTGATCCAACAGCCTGCAAGAACAATAGGCCGTTTGAAAGGGATCTGGTACTTCCTTCTGTCAACCTGTCTCCTTCCCGTTTGTGAAGTGCTGTTGCTCGCAGGCCTGAGTAAAGCAGATAAACAGCTATTTCACACACAACTATTGTTGAGCTGTCATCAAAGCTCAATTTGGACTAGACGCCGCTGCAGACGGAGAGGGATGTTTTAATGGGCCGCTGTCTCATAATAGGGAAAACCTCAGTAAAGTAAACTTCATAACCATAGGTTTGTTTGTGGTCTTATGACCAAAGACATTATAAGGTAAAATATTACGTATTTAAATTCGGATGATAATTATCAAATATGATAATTTTTTACTCAATTTGTAATGAAGGAAGTTGTATTAATTTACATAAATTCAGAGCTTTAGACAATGTACCTGTCCTGCAAATAAGGCCCTGTTAGAATATTGTTATTGCATTTCCACAATACAGGGAGTGCAGAATTATTAGGCAAGTTGATTTTCTGATCATATTTTTTTTCCAAGCACATTTTACCAATTCCAATCCACATCAATCTTAATAACTACTATTAATATTGTTTTTAATCATTTATAAGTGATATATAATTGTTCATGAAGGCTGGAAATGAAAAATGCCTTATATTCAGGTGTGCAGAATTATTAGGCAGGTTTTCTTTTATAGGCAAAATGAGCCAAAAAAGAGATTCAACTCTGACTGAAAAGTCAAAAATTATTAAATATTCATGAGAAGGACGCAATACTAATGCAATACTAGAAATTGCAAAGTTAAAGCATGACCAAGGGACAGCAAAATGCTCATTGGGTCAGCGGGGTCATACAAAAACAAGTGGAGAAGAAAAGACACATGTTAACTGCAAAATAATTAAGAATTAAGGTGAAGAATTAAGTGTGAAACCATCAGGAACCCTTTAGTCTCCAGCGCCACCATTTTCCAGAACTGCAACCTACCTGGAGTCTCCAGAAGTGCAAGGTGTCAGGATCTCAGAGACTTGGGTTAGGTAAAGAAACCTAAAAAATGACCCGCTCTTAATAAGAATCACAAGCTGAAGTGTTATAAAATACATGAAGACTGAGTTTTTATAGGCCTTATAGACAGACTGCTTGAGAATGACTCCTGAAGGACCAGCACCACATCCTCTTGTACCACTGTTTGAAGAATTTATCTTCCAAAATCTGGCAGTAAGGTGTGGGAGTTCACTTTTAGTCTATCTATTATCCTGAAATGTCTGTCTTGCAGAGATGGACTAAAAATGATCTTCCAAAACTTACTGCCAGATTTTGGAAGATAAATTCTTCAAACAGTGGTACAAGAGGATGTGGTGCTGGTCCTTCAGGAGTCATTCTCAAGCAGTCTGTCTATAAGGCCTATAAAAACTCAGTCTTCATGTATTTTATAACACTTCAGCTTGTGATTCTTATTAAGAGCGGGTCATTTTTTAGGTTTCTTTACCTAACCCAAGTCTCTGAGATCCTGACACCTTGCACTTCTGGAGACTCCAGGTAGGTTGCAGTTCTGGAAAATGGTGGCGCTGGAGACTAAAGGGTTCCTGATGGTTTCACACTTAATTCTTCACCTTAATTCTTAATTATTTTGCAGTTAACACGTCTTTTCTTTTCCACTTGTTTTTGTATGACCCCGCTGACCCAATGAGCATTTTGCTGTCCCTTGGTCATTCTTTAACTTTGCAATTTCTAGTATTGCATTAGTATTGCGTCCTTCTCATAAGCATTTAATAATTTTTGACTTTTCAGTCTTGAGTTAAATCTTTATTTTTGGCTCATTTTGCCTGTAAAAGAAAACCTGCCTAATAATTCTGCACACCTGAATATAAGGCATTTTTCATTTCCATCCTTCATGAACAATTATATATCACTTATAAATGATTAAAAACAATATTAATAGTAGTTATTAAGATTGATGTGGATTGGAATTGGTAAAATGTGCTTGGAAAAAAAATATGATCAGAAAATCAACTTGCCTAATAATTCTGCACTCCCTGTATACCAGCAGAGGGAGCAGCATAGCCTCTTTTTTTTAAAACTCTGACCACATTCTGAGCAAACCAAATCCAAGTGAGCCTGTTTAAGTGAGTACACACAGTACCTGTGGGCCTTGCGTGCTAGAGGAACACAGTCCGTTGGAGACCGCTTGGCAATTTAGAGGTGCCTGGGAGAGTGACGGGTCTTCAGAGAAGGCCAGCTGCACATGAGTTGGAGACACCGTCTGGGAATTCAGTCTGGAGTCCACTGGACAGCGCTGGACTTGTGTTGACTGTAAACATCAGATAGAAACAGTGGTTACAAAATCTTCCAGGTTATTTATATCCATTTACCACATATGATTGTAATCTCTCAGATGATGACAATGGGATTAAAAAACTTAAAGAGTTCAGAAATATGTTGAGGTGAAAGTTGAAGAAATTATCTTAGAAGAGGTCATACTTGCTCAGAAAGACTGACTAGAGTAAAGGCCCATTCACACCAAGAACGAGAACTATAAAGATAACTATATTTGCGTCCACACCAACAGAGCGATAACAGTCTGTTTATTCTAAGATCACGTGCTGCGGATTTTAAAGTGTGTACATAATTGAACATGTTTTGCTGTTCTTGTTGCATTTACACAGCTTTAACCAGCAGATATCATCAGCATGCCATGTTTCGAGTGAAAAGCTAGTGTAATCGATCTAATCTAACAGTGAATTTAGTGGACTAAAAACAACGCCTCGTCCTTTTCACTGCAACAAGACAATGTAGCACTGGATAACGTTACCCTAAGGTAATTTTGTTACACTGTTTGCTAGCTTGGCATTATAATCTCATCATTAATACTTAAGTATCACACCATTTATTCAGAGGGTATGACTGATCGTTCTCCATTTATCCATTTTCTTTAAAGTATCCTTGAAAAGGGGGTTTGACTTGTCAAACAGTGGTGGCTTTTTCTAGACCTCAGAGATTAACTTCTCCGCAATGTCATCTGCCATATTAAATGCGTGAGCCCTTAAATTTGGATGGATTCTGATTGGCTGCCAGTGTTTTATCATTCAACAGCTGGAAAAAAAAAATCGCTCTGAAAGCGATCCTAACAATATCATTTCTCTATATCGTTATCATTATAGCTGTGGTGTGAACAACGCTATTCTTAAGAACGATTTTTAGAACTATATCTTTATAGTTCGTTCTTGGTGTGAACAGGCCTTAACACTCATATTTGTAGTTAAATATCATTAAGAATAAATATTATAATTTGTAAGTTATTTTAGTGTTATTTATATACAAATTCCAGTTTGTATTAATATTTTGAATTAGCTTTTATTTTTATATTTCCAATTTTGTGCTTTTGTCATTTTTGTTAGTTAAAATAAAAATATTTCTAAATGGTTTCAATGTATTTTAGATTTAGTTTTATTTCCATTAGTAATTTTTATACATCAACTTAAACCTATTTAAGTTAGTTGCCAAGCCTACATTTCATTTTTCATATAATATTAATATTTTAATTCTATTTCAATTAACAAAAATGTTTTTTTGTTGTTGTTTTTTTTACTTTAGTTTTAGTTAACAATAACAACACTGTCTCTGTGTGAATACATGTGTTCTCTTTCTGCTTGAGATGAGTGTGACAAATCCCAATTCGCATAATTCAACTATGGACCAGAAGTATGTATTTTGTTGGGGATTGAAAAGTATGTTTGAGTATGTAATAAGACAAAGTCAAGAGAATTCAAGCAAAAACAGTGCAAGCATGCATCCTAAAAAAATCCACTGAAAACAGTACACTCTCAGGTATATTGTGATTTGGGATGCACTAATCCTGATCTTGTGCTCAATTTAGGATTTAATCTGGAATTTAGCCTAATCTGTAAAAGTGGTAACCTGCAATTGTTACCTTGATTTTACCTGATTTACACATAAAAATTAGATTATTGGTATATGTTAATGTAGGTTGATTCAGTTATGCTAAATAATATTTTTTGATTTGTTAATTAAGTTGTTACCATTCTCAGGATACCATAGGTTTTGGTGTTTTTGCCTTTATTCTGATCTTCAGTTGGAGAGAGGATAGAAAGTGGGAGAGAAGGGGGCAGGATTGGGAAAGGATCACGAGCCAGGACTCGAACTCGGGTCTCTCAAAGCGCAACTGTGCTACGTTTTGGAGTGCTGCCCCCAAGGCTATCAGCTCCGACAGGTTACCATTTGTTTAATGTAAGTCTGATTGACAGCGTAGATGACCACACACAAAAACTGGGTTCAAGCAAACCTCAGATGTTTGAAATCTCTTACCTCTGGCTGTGAGTGGTCATCAGTGGGGACCTGGCTGGGCAAGTAGAGGGAGGGCAATGATGTGTTACAGGAGCGCAGGCAGGGCAGTTTGTGTCGGTCGATAGATGCTGAGGAGTGAGGCCTCAGACCAACCACTGCTGACAGAGGAGGCTTCATGCTACGACCCAAGCTGTTGCTCTTGCTCTCCCTTCTCTGGTACTCAATGGGTGACTGCAGAGCTGAAACACAACAAATAAAACTGATAGAGTAGCCATATTTAATTTGACAAAAACAAGACTTGGAGGATATACAGTTAAAATGACTTCCTAATTCATGTTCACAATGAGATTTTCCTTTTTTTCACTGGAAATTTGTGAAATTTTGACATTCAATGTTTGATACTAAAGAACACTTTTTGACATATTGAACAGGCTGTTCTTCTAGCTTTGTTTATATTCATGTCATTTAAACATGGAAGGTACTTTGACTAAAGTTACTTTCAGTAACTGTTGAGGTTTTGAATAGTGTAAAATGAGTACTGAGTTTAGATATCACTTAAATTTTCATCCATGAATGGTCTGACCATCAGGTCTAAAACTGCTTCTGAGGATGGGGGCTGAGCTGAAATCGTAAGGTGTTCACTACGCAAGTCTCACCATTGAGGAAATTGCGTTGGGACTCCAGTATTTGGCTCACATCGCTGACCCAAGCCTTGCAGATGTCCAGCGATGGGGAGTGCAAGACAAATCGCACTGTGCTGCCATCAGCCCCCCGAGACGTCAGGGCAAAGCGATTAGGGTCACCGTCTACACACGCCTCCACGCCCAGACAACTTATCTGAAAGAAGAAGATATGTTAACCCATGCAAACATACTGCGTAATGTGGAAAACTTAAGGGCCTTTCAAACTGAGTGCGATTAAGCAGCACCAATGTATGATGTGATGATGCTCTTGAATCGAAATAATAGATCCCTATTTTTTTTCCGACCATTGTGTCAATTTTTCCCCGTCACCGCGATGAAATGGGCCATCCAATGAGATTTGAGATTTAGAACACATACCCGGAGCCGCTGCTGTTGCACAAAAGGGCAAGATTAGTGGTGCTGTTTTGAAAACCAGTGTAAAAACTGAGAGAAGAGAATGGATGCTGAAATGTTCAGAACATTTTCTACTGAATTATGTGATCTGAAGAGCTCGAAACAGCATAGAGAGCAGTTTTCTTCCGTGCAGTGTGTGTTATGAGACAGAGAGCTCAATTACTCTAGAGCTGTCCATAATATTATGTGAATTCCAGCCCTTCCGAATGATGACGTTGTGTTCATTTCCTCGTTCTGAGTGCCGCACTGTTCCGCACATAAACAACTAAGACAGAAGCGTTTCTACAGATGTGGCTCGGGGTATATTTTATAACAATAAAGAATGAGAAATGCTTACATGAGAAATGCTAAGCAGGTGTAGCATTCAGTTTATTATAAAACACTACATTAATGCACATCTGTTCATTTTTTTTTTTTTTTTTTAAATCCACTTTAGATTACAGTCAGAAGTAATTACAAACACTCAATGATGGTTTAAAGTGGGGTTTGAGCAAAAACAGTAATTATCTCAAACAAGAAGCTGTGACGTTTAGCTTAATGCTAATTGTAGCCCTAATACTCCTGGTACCCATTTGCAATATTTTATGATGTATTTGGTCAAAAGAATTGTCATAAGATCTCTTAAGCATTATAGATAGTTTATGTTTCTGGCGTAGTACCAAACTTTATTTATCCTAATATACTGTTGTATGTTGTGTAGCGGAAGAGGTTAAAGCCAAATGGGAAAACCTACAAGATAACGTACATACATGAGGAAAAATGTATTCTCGGTCAGCGCCACTTATTGTGAAGGCGATCAATTATTCCGCATTCGGTGTGAAAGCTCTGTTCGTCAACGATTCACTTCGCTTTATCGCGTCGCGCTCAGTGTGAAAGGGCCTTTATATGATACTAACTTCCTCTAATGGGGTATCTCACCTTAATACTGTTTTTAAAAATATATCCAGGTAGAGAAAATCCTTTTTTCCTGTCTATTGGCTCACTGAAGATGACAAGCTGTTCAAATAGGAAGACCCGCCTCTCCTTAGCACGGGAAAGGAAGCTGCTGTCCTGTTCTGTGACTGTGAACGTGTCTTGCTGGAGAAGTTTTCCTTGTGCTGTGATCTTCCCCTGAAAAAGAGAAAATGTGGTTTTAGGGCAGGGATTTTCAAACACTTTGGGACCCCCAAATATGATGATCCCCTATCTAAAATATAAACACAGCTAATTCTATATATATATATATATATATATATATATATATATATATATAGAAGTACTCCCCTCACATTTTTGTAAATACTTTATTATAGCTTTTCATGTGACAACACTGAAGAAATGACACATTGCTACAATGTAAAGTAATGAGTGTACAGCTTGTATAACAGTGTAAATTTGCTGTCTCCTCAAAATAACTCAACACACAGCCATTAAGTGAAAATGTCCAAATTGGGCCCAAAGTGTCAATATTTTGTGTGGCCACCATTGGTCCATCCAGCACTGCTTTAACCCTCTTGGGCATGGAGTTCACCAGAGCTTCACAGGTTGCCACTGGAGTCCTCTTCCACTCCTCCATGACGACATCACGGAGCTGGTGGATGTTAGAGACCTTGCGCTCCTCCACCTTCCGTTTGAGGATGCCCCACAGATGCTCAATAGGGTTTAGGTACCCTCAGCTTCTTTAGCAAGGCAGTGGATATCTTGGAGGTGTGTTTGGGGTTGTTATCATGTTGGAATACTGCCCTGCGGCCCAGTCTCCGAAGGGAGGGGATCATGCTCTGCTCATTCATGGTTCCCTCAATGAACTGTAGCTCCCCAGTGCCGGCAGCACTCATGCAGACCCAGACCATGACACTCCCACCACCATGCTTGACTGTAGGCAAGACGCACCTGTCTTTGTACCACCCGGTTGCCGCCACACACGCTTGACACCATCTGAACCAAATAAGTTTATCTTGGTCTCATCAGACCACAGGACATGGTTCCAGTAATCCATGTCCTTAGTCTGCTTGTCTTCTGCAAACTGTTTGCGGGCTTTCTTGTGCATCATCTTTAGAAGAGGCTTCCTTCTAGGACGACAGCCATGCAGACCAATTTGATGCAGTGTGCGGCGTATGGTCTGAGCACTGACAGGCTGACCCCCCACCCCTTCAACCTCTGCAACAATGCTGGCAGCACTCATACGTCTATTTTCCAAACACTACCTCTGGATATGACGCTGAGCACGTGCACTCAACTTCTTTGGTCGACCGTGGCGAGGCCTGTTCTGTGTGCAACCTGTCCTGTTAAACCACTGTATGGTCTTGGCCACCGTGCTGCAGCTCAGTTTCAGGGACTTGGCAATCTTCTTATAGCCTACACCATCTTTATGTAGAGCAACAATTCTTCTTTTCAGACCCTCAGAGAGTTCTTTGCCATGAGGTGCCATGTTGAACTTCCAGTGACCAGTATGAGAGAGTGAGAGCGATAACACCAAACACCTGCTCCCCATTCACACCTGAGACCTTGTAACACTAACGAGTCAATTTGGACAATTTCACATAGGGGTGTACTCACTTTTGTGGTCAGCGGTTTAGTCATTAATGGCTGTGTGTTGAGTTATTTTGAGGGGACAGCAAATTTACACCATTAAACAAGCTGTACACTCACTACTTTACATTGTAGCAAAGTGTCATTTCTTCAGTGTTGTCGCATGAAAAGATATAATAAAATATTTACAAAAATGTGAGGGGTGTACTCACTTCTGTGAGATACTGTATAATTAGGATTTTTTTTGATGTACAGATATTTTTTTTTGTAACAATATGAAAGTCTTTACTGTCACATTTTCACTTTTTATCAGTTTATTGCAATTTTTTCCTCTGCAGACCCCAGTTTGGAAACCCCTGCTTCAGGGGATCAGAGTCGCTTTCAGAATTTCCACAGACCGACAGCTTTAAACCACAGCCTGAGTCTGGCGCCATACCTCAAAGCCTTGCAGCCGACCCACGTTCATCATGTCATTGCAGCGCTTCGGAACAAAACACATCACCTCCACTGCTTTCTGTTCCAGAGTGAAAGAAAGACAGAGAGAAAGATGTAGAACGACAGAGAGAGAGAGAGAGCAATGTGTGGAAACAGACCTCAAATCTTTACTTAAGCCTATGAGAAAGTACAGTATTGCTGATTTCTGGCTCATACTGAACCAAAGGGAAGAAAAAAAGACATGTTGGCAGGGTCAGGCAATCACACAATGTTCCTTGGTGGGATTATGCGATTCTTCTTGTATTGAGAAATAAAACTTGCATAATTACAGTGTCTGAGTGACTCATACCTCCAGCTCTTCAGTGTCCATCCCAGCCTTTGTGTAGTACTTGAGGAAATCCTGTCGCGAGACACACAGCGTGAGCTCTAGAATGTTCTATTTTGGTTTTTAGGGTCTATTTGTACTAATGGCTTCTTGTGTGTGGAAACTAATTAAGAGCATTCTGTGCAGTAAGATCGCGGATACATGAACATGAGAAGAAATGTACGTGGGTGATTCTACTCTTGCAATGCAGCTGAGAAGAACCTTTGATATTTCAGTTAAATTTCACAGTACGACAGTTGGCAACATTTTACTTTTACTCTTCCATAAAAAGATCTTAATATGTTGTGACTAGTAACAGGTCTGTGGTGTTACTGTGACAAGTTTAACACCAAAGGTATCAGCATACAAAAAATGCCAAGCAGTGATTGCCAACAACGGCAGAATATAAACTACCACTCATAAGTTTGGGGTCAGTAAGATTTAAAAAAAAGAAGAAGAAGAAGAAGAAATTAATACTTTTATTCTGCAAGGACACATTAAATTTATTAAAAGTGACAGTAAAGACATCCTGAATAAAATGTATCACTGTTTCCATGAAAACATTTCAACATAAAGAAATATTTCTCAAGCACCAAATCAGTATTTTAGAATGATTTCTAAAGGATCATGTGACACTGAAGACAGGAGTAATGCTGCTGAAAATTCAGCTTTGCCATCGCAGGAAAGAAAATTAAAATATATTAAAATAGACAGTTATTTAAAATTGTAATAATATAATATTTCACATTTTTTGATCAAATAAATGCAGCCTTTTTGACCCCAAACTTTTGAAAGGTAGTTTAAAACAGAAACCACTTAAAGTATTGTTTGACTATATATAGAAATAGATAATCGAATACAGAAAAATCATGTAAAAATTTTAAATTAAATTTAAGTGGTCAATGTACAAAGAGTGTGCACTTTTTCTCTACTTGATCTTAAAATTAAATACATCTCAAATAATATTTTGATAATAATTTGATGTTCTACTTTTATTTATGAATGTGGAATTGATTTGACATGGTCCACAACACTCCTAATAGAATAAGCCATGAGTGCACAAGAATGTGTGTGATGTGTGTGATGTGTGTTTGTGTGCGTCTGCGTATTGCACTCAGTTTCACCTTGAGTAGCAGCTGGTACTTCATGATCCTCTGCACGGGTTTGATGAGCAGGTCATTCAGCTGCAGCCTGTGACCGAGCTGCTGTTTCAGTTCCTGCACACAAACACACACAAATATTCACCTGATTGATTGTATTTATGCTCAAAGAGAGAAAACCAATGTTCTGCATAGCGTACAATATACAAATTTTTTGCAGTATGCATACCATGTGCAGTATAAAATTCATGGAATACCCAAATGTGCTACAATGAGCTACCCACAATGCAATGCACTCAATTGCAATGTTTAGGCTTGTTCAAGATGCATCGGCGCAGCACAGACAGATCAACATACGACATCAAAGTACCGCAAAAATGATTCAAAAACATAAGTCGTATGCTGTCCAAACGCTCTCGCGGTACTTCGATGTCATACGCAGATCGGTCTGCACAGTCTCAGCTTTCAAATTCTGTCAATTTTATTATGAAATTCAAAAAAAAAAAAAAAATAAATATACCATTTTGCCGCTTTTAAATATGCTGTGACAGGTCGCTGTGGCGCTTTAGTTCAAGCGGCACTTGAACTGATCATCTCTTCCTCTTTACTAAAAGTTAATTGTAATTATAAAACGGTTAGTTCCAGTCCTTGATTCTGATTGGTCAATAGCTGTGTTTTATTCACGATAAAACACGGCTATGACCGCTTCACCCAACAGTTCTGTGTATCACTACACAACACCCTTAGCAACCACTCGTAGCAACGTAAACTGTTCGTTCTCAATTGATATTGTTCATTGAAGCTTACTGTATTATGTAGAAGAGTATTATGAGAAAGAGATCGAGTGAGCGAATTTATTACCTGCATTCAGATTTTGCATTTTCCTTCAGGTCACTCCTATGTTCATAATAAAAAGTCTGTTTAAATGTCTGATGTATTATCTTGTCCTTTTAACAGTTAAGGGGTTTTCCCGTGACTGACGGCGCTAGTCAAAGCATTTGTCAGTTGCGTCTTGTTCCGTGTTCACAACAATTCAGTCTTTTCATTATAAAAGTCTTCGCTACTGACTGACACACTCATAAAGACAGTCTTTGCCGCCATCTAATGGCATAATAATGTAACTTCTGTTACTGTTCACGGTCAGGGACTACTTTTTCCGGTGGAAGGAAGGCTTTTAGTGAAAGTTTACTTCATGAAAGTTGCATTGATACATATTTTTGGTTTTAATATTTGTATTGTGTGGTAACTGTTTTATAAAAGCAATAAGGTACTCAAGGCTAGTGCTGTATCGTGAATAAGTCACGGCTAAAGGGCGTTGTTAGGCACGATGCAAAGCAGATACAGCACAGCCTCGAGTACTTATTGCTTACGTAAACTCGACTGAACATTAGAAGGTATTTTGAAAGATACAGTACAACTTAACTGAAATGTATCATGTCTCATGTAAACGATCAATAAGTGTTTCAATAAAACAGCTGGAGAACAATATATCATATACGTTATTATACCTCAGGAAAGCCATTTAATGACCATAGGATGTTTGTTAGAAAGAAGTATTTTGCTAAATATATGTACTATATTACATAATTATGATATTTGTACTTATATCATTAAAAAAAATATTATAACATTATTATAAAAACCCGCATTAAATTATTTTGAGCTGTTAATTTTAATATTTAATAATATTAATACCAACTGACAGGGCTCCCTGTATGTTACAGTATTACTTCAGAGATTTTTCCCTTGAGAAAAATTAACATGTAGCTACTGTACCTGATATTTATCCAGTTGAATTGATATTGTATCAAGATCAGATTCAAATCGCAAGCTTATAAATTGAAATTGTGAAATTACTAATAAAAACATTAGCCTACTTGTACAATGTAAACATGTTGTCACTAAACTTAATGAAATTCTGTTTAGTTATCAAATGTTTTGGCAATCACAATACACTTATTGTGATGCAAGGTTGTTTTTTTTACACCCCCCTAAACTCAAAAGTTGGCAGCCCTGGGTTATGCGACAAAAATCAGTTAACGTGCATCATTTATGGTTTTAAATACAAAAAAAAAGAACGAAAAAAGAAAATAGTAGGTAGTATACAATACTGCACAGTATGCTTTAGGCTATGCATTGGTTTGCTGGTATTCCACTCAAACACTCTCCTTGATCCATTATCTCCTAAAGTAATGGCAGCTATCAAACCTCTAAATGTTTTGGCACAGCGCTGAGAAGTATCCATTAAGTGTCAAACTTTTCGATCAAGCATCTCCCCTGTTTTGTCTGTTCCAAGAATTGATAGGTCAGTCGTGCCCTTCACTGTCCACTGAGCGATTATTACACACACACAGTGCAAATGGAAAGAGAGCGAGACAGTCTGCCTTGAGATATTTACACAGATGGGCCTGTGTGACCAAAACAGACTCTTGTGCTTAACCTGTGTCTTTGAGGACTCCACTAGAGCGTGTATGCATGTGTTTATGTGCTTGCTCTTTACACGCACTTACCTCAAAGTAGGTCTCGATGTATTCTGACACAATGTGCTCAGACTTAGGTTTGTTCTGGCAATATACCACATACATGTGAAGCCGTCTTTCCTGCAGTTTGTGCAAACGGAGAGAACAGAAAGAATTAGCTAAGTAGTTATACAGTGGACCCAAAAAAGTATATGTACACTTAAACCACAGTAAAAATGTTTGAATGTCTTGAAGTTATATAACAAAATATTAAACCAAGTGATATTTATTTTAATGAAATATAGCAAACTTTTCAAGCAAAACATTTCACAAAAACTGTTAAAAATATGTATTTATTAAAGTTTGATACATTGGCCACTGCTGGTAGCTTGTCTAGTCATATCATTCTTTTCTGATCACATTTGTAAATGCAGCTAGAGAGAGGCATGAGGCAGCAGTGGACATGTATCATGACAGAGGTGATTGATGGAAACTTTCAAGCTGCTAAAAGTGTTTAAATAAGTTTGAAACAGACTCTGACTGCAGTATAAGAGCAGCGTGCTGTGACTGCATAGAAAGAGAGAGATTACAAAACACTGATGTAGGAGAGTGAGCAGAAGGCCATGTATAATTCAGTCCAATTATCCTCAATGTAATCAGAGCCCCATTCTCTCTCTCTCACTGCATTCAGGTAGTAGGATGTTATAACTGGACACTACGTCTCTCTCTCTCTCTCTCTCTCTCTCTCTCTCTCTCTCTCTCTCTCACACACACAAATAAACACACTCAATACACAGACTGAGTTGCCTGGAGACAGGCCGATTGGATAAACGTCAAATGGTTCTGACAATAGCTTTATATGGACCATGTGACTTAACACAGCACAAAATTCATTTCTTAATCAGCATTTCTGTCAATTCACAATGAAAAATAACAATGAACAATATTTTTAGAGAATTCATTAAATAATGTTATTTTCTAAACTTACATATTTTTAAAACGTAAATTTAATTAAAGGTGCCCTAGAACTTTTTTTTAAAAGATGTAATATAAGTCTAAGGTGTCCCCTGAATGTGTCTGTGAAGTTTCAGCACAAAATACCCCATAGATTTTTTTAAATTCATTTTTTTAACTGCCTATTTTGGGGCATCATTACAGGGAGTGCAGAATTATTAGGCAAGTTGATTTTCTGATCATATTTTTTTCCCAAGCACATTTTACCAATTCCAATCCACATCAATCTTAATAACTACTATTAATATTGTTTTTAATCATTTATAAGTGATATATAATTGTTCATGAAGGCTGGAAATGAAAAATGCCTTATATTCAGGTGTGCAGAATTATTAGGCAAGTTTTCTTTTACAGGCAAAATGAGCCAAAAAAGAGATTTAACTCAGACTGAAAAGTCAAAAATTATTAAATACTCATGAGAAGGACGCAATACTAATGCAATACTAGAAATTGCAAAGTTAAAGCATGACCAAGGGACAGCAAAATGCTCATTGGGTCAGCGGGGTCAGACAAAAACAAGTGGAAAAGAAAAGACACGTTAACTGCAAAATAATAAAGAATTAAGGTGAAGAATTAAGTGTGAAACCATCAGGAACCCTTTAGTCTCCAGCGCCACCATTTTCCAGAGCTGCAACCTACCTGGAGTCTCCAGAAGTGCAAGGTGTTAGGATCTCAGAGACTTAGGTTAGCTAAAGAATCCTAAAAAATGACCTGCACTTGATAAGAATCACAAGCTGAAGTGTTATAAAATACATGAAGACTGGGTTTTAATAGGGCTTATAGACAGACAGCTTGAGAATGACTCCTGATGGACCAGCACCACATCCTCTTGTACCACTGTTTGAAGAATTTATCCAGAATCTGGCAGTAAGGTGTTTGAGTTCACTTTTAGTCCATCTCTTATCCTGAAATGTCTGTCTTGCAGAGATGGACTAAAAATGATCTTCCAAAACTTACTGCCAGATTCTGGAAGATAAATTCTTCAAACAGTGATACAAGAGGATGTGGTGCTGGTCCTTCAGGAGTCACTCTCAAGCTGTCTGTTTATAAGGCCTATAAAAACCCAGTCTTCATGTATTTTATAACACTTCAGCTTGTGATTCTTATCAAGTGCGGGTCATTTTTTAGGATTCTTTAGCTAACCTAAGTCTCTGAGATCCTGAGACCTTGCACTTCTGGAGACTCCAGGTAGGTTGCAGTTCTGGAAAATGGTGGCACTGGAGACTAAAGGGTTCCTGATGGTTTCACACATAATTCTTAATTATTTTGCAGTTAACGTGTCTTTTCTTTTCCACTTGTTTTTGTCTGACCCCGCTGACCCAATGAGCATTTTGCTGTCCCTTGGTCATGCTTTAACTTTGCAATTTCTAGTATTGCATTAGTATTGCGTCCTTCTCATGAGTATTTAATAATTTTTGACTTTTCAGTCTGAGTTAAATCTCTTTTTTGGCTCATTTTGCCTGTAAAAGAAAACTTGCCTAATAATTCTGCACACCTGAATATAAGGCATTTTTCATTTCCAGCCTTCATGAACAATTATATATCACTTATAAATGATTAAAAACAATATTAATAGTAGTTATTAAGATTGATGTGGATTGGAATTGGTAAAATGTGCTTGGGAAAAAAATATGATCAGAAAATCAACTTGCCTAATAATTCTACACTCCCTGTATAAATGAGCCGATTCAGGGTGTGTGGACCTTTAAATGCTGACGCTCCCCACCTACGGAGCTCGCGCTTGCCTTGAACAGTGCATAAACAAAGTTCACACAGCTAATATAACCCTCAAAATGGATCTTTACAAAGTGTTCGTCATGCAGCATGTCTAATCGCCTAAGTACAGTGTTTATTTTGATGTTTACATTGATTCTGAATGAGTTTGAGGCTGTGCTCTGTGGCTAACGGCTAATGCTACACTGTTGGAGAGATTTATAAAGAATGAAGTTGTGTTTATGCATTATACAGACTGCAAGTGTTTAAAAATGAAAATGCGACGGCTCTTGTCTCCGTGAATACAGTAATAAATGATGGTAAATTTAACCACATTTAACAGTACATTAGCAACATGCTAAAGAAACATTTAGAAAGACAATTTACAAATATCACTAAAAATATCATGTAATCATGGATCATGTCAGTTATTATTGCTCCATCTGCCATTTTTCGCTGTTGTCCTTTCTTGCTTACCTAGTCTGTTGATTCTGCTGTGCACATCCAGACGTTACTGGCTGCCCTTGTCTAATGCCTTTCATAATGTTGGGAACATGGGCTGGCATATGCAAATATTGGGGGCGTACACCCCGACTGTTACGTAACAGTTGGTGTTATGTTGAGATTCGCCTGTACTTCGGAGGTCTTTTAAACAAATGAGATTTATATAAGAAGGAGGAAACAATGGAGTTTGAGACTCACTGTATGTCTTTTCCATGTACTGAACTCTTGTTATTCAACTGTGCCAAGGTAAATTCAATTTTTGAATCTAGGGCACCTTTAACTTTAATAAAAGTTTTAAACCTTATAAAGTATTGTGAATGAACACAACTTAATGGACAATAGCATATTTGTAAAATATTTATCAAATTGGCATTTAAATAAAAAAGAAACCTACTTTAACATTGCTGTATAACATTTTATATGTTAACAAATGTAACAAATGTTACATCTTGTTTTAAATATAAACCCCACTAATTTGTTAATGTATGCTAAAACAACTATTTGCCAATAGAAAAATATAAGAATAAACTAAAAAATAAAATAAATTTTAATATAATTGAATTTAATATAATAATTTTATTTTAATATAATATATTAATATCCATGTAATATGTTTAGCTATTTTTTAATGGAAAACAGCCAACACTACTGATTCAGAAGATGACTTCAGTGACATGTCCTTATAAGACTAAGACCAGCTGAAGGATTTTGCAACCCATCTTCTTAATTTATCTACGTTACACATCATTGACTGGAAGTTGGGAAGTCATGACATAACTTAAGTGTCTCACAACTTTGTAATGTACTGCATTAGTTAAAAGAGGGGCTGAGAGCAGAGGCCGAGGAAATTTGAGAGAGCGAGGGGGGGGGGGGGGCTTGTTTGTGAAAAGAAAAAAAGAAAGAGTGGGGACAGGACAAAGAGTGAGCCTGGCCCTCACTTACCCTCCATTACTGTTTCTCATTACCAGCCAATTTCCCACTACGCTTGTTTCATAGTTTGACTCAACCTTTAGATTTGTGTTATAAGTTTCTTTATTCCCCTCGAGCCTTTTATGTTACCCAAAGGGCTCAGACTTATTAAACGGTAGAAAGGGGCAAACGCCGGCAGACATCAATTTGTACAGTAACTCAGTGCTTTTTATTTAAGCAAAACACTTTGATCCACCACCAAAACTTATATCACAGCATGTGGCAGCTTTAAACAAATTACTGCCACTGTGAAGTGCTTCCACAACTGTAAATCCGCAAATTTTAGTCTTTCACATGTACGCCTGTGGGCACCGGGAGCTGTGTTGTTTCTTCTTGGTGAGTTATTTATGTGAGTATGTCCATAGTGTAGGACTGAACTCCAGAAATAGACTCGTTGTGTAAAGCACCAATGTTATCAAAGGACATAGCCGTGCTTGTTATACCTTTTTTCCCGTCTCTTTTTCCCTTGTGGTGGTGAGCCAATGGACACACAAACAAATACACAGTCTTAAATGGGCTGTATCAGTAACGGGGAGGGGGGGGAACAGAAATAGAGTGGGATGATGGGAGGATAAATGGGGTGTTAAAGTGGGTGTGCGTGTTAAAAACCTCTGTGTTTTCTCAGCTCTGTTTACTCAAAGTGAGAGAAAGTTCTGCTCGGTCTTGCTAGGCAGAGACAGAAAGGAAAATGAGAATAAAAGAGAGACTTACATGTTTGATAAAAAGTTGGGCCAGTCGTTCAGGCTCGGCCACACATTTCTCCAGCTCACCCAGGAAATAACTGAGGAGAGAACAGACATACAGCTCACCATAAGTCATCAGCAAGACCATATGGAGTCTGCATGCACTAAATTCCAGACATTCCCCCCCACCCCAAAAAAAAGGACAGTTTAGGAATATACTGAAAATCAGATTCATGATACACACAAACGCAGATAAACCCACTCTTTATGCCAGTCGTAGATCTGATGAATATTCCCAAACACTATTTTGTCTTTTCCCTTCATGTCTTCTGGAATTCCTTTAGTACTCATAGTGGCCATGTAGCCCTGCGAGAGACAAAACATGATGAACTTCCACAGCTCATGAACCATAAAAAACACTTTTATTATTAAATCTGAGGCATTTCAACTGATAAAATATCATCCTCATAAAAACATGTAGATCATCATATTCCAAATATTTTATATCCAGGCACCATTATTTTAATTTATACTGTGATCAGTATTACAGCTGAGAGGAATTCAGGTCAGTTGATATATCAAATCTAATTCTGCGGTGATTTAATGCTTTGAAATGCATTCAAATCATTCTAAGATTACAGGAAAATTGATAGTGTTCCATAACAGAGTTGATCAAATCCACATGCGATTTGTTAATAGATATTTTAAACTCAACCCCCTCACCCCAAAAAAAAGAAGCTCACCTCCACAATAAGTCCTAGATCAGCTACATACAGCTTTTCTGTCTCTATCAATTCTTTCAGAACATACCTGCAGAATAGAAGTAGTCAATTTTCATTCAAAACATTAACAATATCTGACAGCTGAAAACATGTGCTGTGAGTAAGCATGTAATATTAGCAGAGTTCTGGCTGGCGCAGCATATTAATAATCAAGGAGCTATTTGTGGACTAGATGAAGGGCCTGTTTTATTGAAATGGGTGAATATCCCAGCTGGAAAATCCATTTTATGCTGGTAGCTTTGTTTTGAAACATGGTATCTGGTTTCTAGTTGGTCATTATCTGGTCTAAGATTATCTTTACCTGGTTTAGATGAGCTTTAGCTAGTCTCTATCTGGTTAATGATCATGAGCTGGTCTAAGTTGGTCATTAGCTCATCTAAGATGGTCATTATCTGGTCTAAGATTATCTTTACCTGGTTTAGGATGAGCTTTAGCTAGTCTCTATCTGGTTAATGATCATGAGCTGGTCTAAGTTGGTCATTAGCTCATCTAAGATGGTCATTATCTGGTCTAAGATTATCTTTACCTGGTTTAGGATGAGCTTTAGCTGGTCTCTATCTGGTTAATGATCATGAGCTGGTCTAAGTTGGTCATTAGCTCATCTAAGATGGTCATTATCTGGTCTAAGATTATCTTTACCTGGTTTAGGATGAGCTTTAGCTGGTCTCTATCTGGTTAATGATCATGAGCTGGTCTAAGTTGGTTATTAGCTCATCTAAGATGGTCATTATCTGGCCTAAGATTATCTTTACCTGGTTTAGGATGAGCTTTAGCTGGTCTCTATCTGGTTAATGATCATGAGCTGGTCTAAGTTGGTTATTAGCTCATCTAAGATGGTCATTATCTGGCCTAAGATTATCTTTACATGGTTTAGGATGAGCTTTAGCTGGTTTCTATCTGGTTAATGATCATGAGCTGGTCTAAGTTGGTCATTAGCTCATCTAAGATGGTCATTATCTGGTCTAAGATTATATTTACCTGGTTTAGGATGAGCTTTAGCTGGTCTTTAGCTGGTCTCTATCTGGTTAATGATCATGAGCTGGTCTAAGTTGGTCATTAGCTCATCTAAGATGGTCATTATCTGGTCTAAGATTATCTTTACCTGGTTTAGGATGAGCTTTAGCTAGTCTCTATCTGGTTAAGGATCATGAGCTGGTCTAAGTTGGTCATTAGCTCATCTAAGATGGTCATTATCTGGTCTAAGATTATCTTTACCTGGTTTAGGATGAGCTTTAGCTGGTCTCTATCTGGTTAAGGATCATGAGCTGGTCTAAGTTGGTCATTAGCTCATCTAAGATGGTCATTATCTGGTCTAAGATTATCTTTACCTGGTTTAGGATGAGCTTTAGCTGGTCTCTATCTGGTTAATGATCATGAGCTGGTCTAAGTTGGTCATTAGCTCATCTAAGATGGTCATTATCTGGTCTAAGATTATCTTTACCTGGTTTAGGATGAGCTTTAGCTGGTCTCTATCTGGTTAAGGATCATGAGCTGGTCTAAGTTGGTCATTAGCTCATCTAAGATGGTCATTATCTGGTCTAAGATTATCTTTACCTGGTTTAGGATGAGCTTTAGCTAGTCTCTATCTGGTTAAGGATCATGAGCTGGTCTAAGTTGGTTATTAGCTCATCTAAGATGGTCATTATCTGGTCTAAGATTATCTTTACCTGGTTTAGGATGAGCTTTAGCTGGTCTCTATCTGGTTAATGATCATGAGCTGGTCTAAGTTGGTTATTAGCTCATCTAAGATGGTCATTATCTGGTCTAAGATTATCTTTACCTGGTTTAGGATGAGCTTTAGCTGGTCTCTATCTGGTTAAGGATCATGAGCTGGTCTAAGTTGGTCATTAGCTCATCTAAGATGGTCATTATCTGGTCTAAGATTATCTTTACCTGGTTTAGGATGAGCTTTAGCTGGTCTCTATCTGGTTAATGATCATGAGCTGGTCTAAGTTGGTTATTAGCTCATCTAAGATGGTCATTATCTGGTCTAAGATTATCTTTACCTGGTTTAGGATGAGCTTTAGCTGGTCTCTATCTGGTTAAGGATCATGAGCTGGTCTAAGTTGGTCATTAGCTCATCTAAGATGGTCATTATCTGGTCTAAGATTATCTTTACCTGGTTTAGGATGAGCTTTAGCTAGTCTCTATCTGGTTAAGGATCATGAGCTGGTCTAAGTTGGTCATTAGCTCATCTAAGATGGTCATTATCTGGTCTAAGATTATCTTTACCTGGTTTAGGATGAGCTTTAGCTGGTCTCTATCTGGTTAAGGATCATGAGCTGGTCTAAGTTGGTCATTAGCTCATCTAAGATGGTCATTATCTGGTCTAAGATTATCTTTAGCTGGTTTAGGATGAGCTTTAGCTGGTCTCTATCTGGTTAATGATCATGAGCTGGTCTAAGTTGTCTTTAGCTCATCTAAGATGGTCATTATCTGGTCTAAGATTATCTTTACATGGTTTAGGATGAGCTTTAGCTGGTCTCTATCTGGTTAATGATCATGAGCTGGTCTAAGTTGGTCATTAGCTCATCTAAGATGGTCATTATCTGGTCTAAGATTATCTTTACATGGTTTAGGATGAGCTTTAGCTGGTCTCTATCTGGTTAATGATCATGAGCTGGTCTAAGTTGGTCATTAGCTCATCTAAGATGGTCATTATCTGGTCTAAGATTATATTTACCTGGTTTAGGATGAGCTTTAGCTGGTCTTTAGCTGGTCTCTATCTGGTTAATGATCATGAGCTGGTCTAAGTTGGTCATTAGCTCATCTAAGATGGTCATTATCTGGTCTAAGATTATCTTTACCTGGTTTAGGATGAGCTTTAGCTAGTCTCTATCTGGTTAAGGATCATGAGCTGGTCTAAGTTGGTCATTAGCTCATCTAAGATGGTCATTATCTGGTCTAAGATTATCTTTACCTGGTTTAGGATGAGCTTTAGCTGGTCTCTATCTGGTTAAGGATCATGAGCTGGTCTAAGTTGGTCATTAGCTCATCTAAGATGGTCATTATCTGGTCTAAGATTATCTTTACCTGGTTTAGGATGAGCTTTAGCTGGTCTCTATCTGGTTAATGATCATGAGCTGGTCTAAGTTGGTCATTAGCTCATCTAAGATGGTCATTATCTGGTCTAAGATTATCTTTACCTGGTTTAGGATGAGCTTTAGCTGGTCTCTATCTGGTTAAGGATCATGAGCTGGTCTAAGTTGGTCATTAGCTCATCTAAGATGGTCATTATCTGGTCTAAGATTATCTTTACCTGGTTTAGGATGAGCTTTAGCTAGTCTCTATCTGGTTAAGGATCATGAGCTGGTCTAAGTTGGTTATTAGCTCATCTAAGATGGTCATTATCTGGTCTAAGATTATCTTTACCTGGTTTAGGATGAGCTTTAGCTGGTCTCTATCTGGTTAATGATCATGAGCTGGTCTAAGTTGGTTATTAGCTCATCTAAGATGGTCATTATCTGGTCTAAGATTATCTTTACCTGGTTTAGGATGAGCTTTAGCTGGTCTCTATCTGGTTAAGGATCATGAGCTGGTCTAAGTTGGTCATTAGCTCATCTAAGATGGTCATTATCTGGTCTAAGATTATCTTTACCTGGTTTAGGATGAGCTTTAGCTGGTCTCTATCTGGTTAATGATCATGAGCTGGTCTAAGTTGGTTATTAGCTCATCTAAGATGGTCATTATCTGGTCTAAGATTATCTTTACCTGGTTTAGGATGAGCTTTAGCTGGTCTCTATCTGGTTAAGGATCATGAGCTGGTCTAAGTTGGTCATTAGCTCATCTAAGATGGTCATTATCTGGTCTAAGATTATCTTTACCTGGTTTAGGATGAGCTTTAGCTAGTCTCTATCTGGTTAAGGATCATGAGCTGGTCTAAGTTGGTCATTAGCTCATCTAAGATGGTCATTATCTGGTCTAAGATTATCTTTACCTGGTTTAGGATGAGCTTTAGCTGGTCTCTATCTGGTTAAGGATCATGAGCTGGTCTAAGTTGGTCATTAGCTCATCTAAGATGGTCATTATCTGGTCTAAGATTATCTTTAGCTGGTTTAGGATGAGCTTTAGCTGGTCTCTATCTGGTTAATGATCATGAGCTGGTCTAAGTTGTCTTTAGCTCATCTAAGATGGTCATTATCTGGTCTAAGATTATCTTTACATGGTTTAGGATGAGCTTTAGCTGGTCTCTATCTGGTTAATGATCATGAGCTGGTCTAAGTTGGTCATTAGCTCATCTAAGATGGTCATTATCTGGTCTAAGATTATCTTTACATGGTTTAGGATGAGCTTTAGCTGGTCTCTATCTGGTTAATGATCATGAGCTGGTCTAAGTTGGTCATTAGCTCATCTAAGATGGTCATTATCTGGTCTAAGATTATCTTTACCTGGTTTAGGATGAGCTTTAGCTGGTCTCTATCTGGTTAATGATCATGAGCTGGTCTAAGTTGGTCATTAGCTCATCTAAGATGGTCATTATCTGGCCTAAGATTATCTTTACCTGGTTTAGGATGAGCTTTAGCTGGTTTCTATCTGGTTAATGATCATGAGCTGGTCTAAGTTGGTCATTAGCTCATCTAAGATGGTCATTATCTGGTCTAAGATTATCTTTACCTGGTTTAGGATGAGCTTTAGCTGGTCTCTATCTGGTTAATGATCATGAGCTGGTCTAAGTTGGTCATTAGCTCATCTAAGATGGTCATTATCTGGTCTAAGATTATCTTTACCTGGTTTAGGATGAGCTTTAGCTGGTCTCTATCTGGTTAATGATCATGAGCTGGTCTAAGTTGTCTTTAGCTCATCTAAGATGGTCATTATCTGGTCATTAGCTCATCTAAGATGGTCATTATCTGGTCTAAGATTATCTTTACCTGGTTTAGGATGAGCTTTAGCTGGTCTCTATCTGGTTAATGATCATGAGCTGGTCTAAGTTGGTCATTAGCTCATCTAAGATGGTCATTATCTGGCCTAAGATTATCTTTACCTGGTTTAGGATGAGCTTTAGCTGGTTTCTATCTGGTTAATGATCATGAGCTGGTCTAAGTTGGTCATTAGCTCATCTAAGATGGTCATTATCTGGTCTAAGATTATCTTTACCTGGTTTAGGATGAGCTTTAGCTGGTCTCTATCTGGTTAATGATCATGAGCTGGTCTAAGTTGGTCATTAGCTCATCTAAGATGGTCATTATCTGGTCTAAGATTATCTTTACCTGGTTTAGGATGAGCTTTAGCTGGTCTCTATCTGGTTAATGATCATGAGCTGGTCTAAGTTGTCTTTAGCTCATCTAAGATGGTCATTATCTGGTCTAAGATTATCTTTACCTGGTTTAGGATGAGCTTTAGCTGGTCTCTATCTGGTTAATGATCATGAGCTGGTCTAAGTTGGTCATTAGCTCATCTAAGATGGTCATTATCTGGTCTAAGATTATCTTTACCTGGTTTAGGATGAGCTTTAGCTGGTCTCTATCTGGTTAATGGTCATTATCTGACCTAAAATTAGCTGGTTTAAGGTGATCTTTAGCTGGTCTACCAACCACTATGTTCCAAAAACCAATTTGAGGTGGTTTCTAGCTGGTTACGAACGTCATTAGTCGGTCCATGCTGGTTATTAGCTGGTCTAAGATTATCTTTAGCTGGTCTTTATTAGCTGGTCCAAGCTGGTCTTTAGTTAATCTAAAGCCGGGTTCACACAGTGCGATTTTGGCCAAGATTTGGTCGTCTGAGACAAATTTTGCAAATCCTAAAAGATTCCTATAATCCTAGGCTAAAATCTGTAGTCTTTAATCGCTAGTTTGTCATGTTCACAGACAGCCGATTAATGACCGTTGTGATCAAATTTTTCCTCCGACGAAATTCTGGCAGTGTCAGAAGATTTGGCACACAGTCCTGCAGTGTGACTTCTCCTACGACGAATGTCAAATTGTCTTCGTTTTTCAAGACAAGCCGAAATCAAAATTAACGCTAGAGATGTCTTTGTTAGCCATCATTTCAGTCCCGTGTGTAATGCAGCTCACTGTCACCGAACATGTATGGGTTGATGATGTAAAACTCCAGACAAGTTTTCATGCGCGCGTCTGTTTTTAATGCGTCTTGACTGTCGTACAGTCTGACAAGCAACAATCCTAAAGGACTATTATAAATCGCACAGTATGAACCAGCCTTAAGAAAGTCATTAGCTGGACTAAGATTTTCTTTAGCTGGTTTAAAATGATCTTTAGCTGATCTATTATGACAAGTTGGTTGTTGGTTTCTACCTGGTCTAAGATGGTCGTACAATTTTGTCATTAGTTGATTTAAGATGGTCAATTAGAAGGTCATGATCCTCTAGCTACCATGATCGAAAAACCAGTCTGACGACCTTAAGCTGTTATGACCAGCCTGCCAGTCTACCAGCTTGCAGCAGTCAGTAAACCACCTACTAGTTTAAACTGGATTTTCCATCAGGGATGACGAACTGGTGTACTGATGAACATCTGATGTCTGCTCTGTTAAACTGTGCAATTTAAATCTCAAAGTAATACAGTATTAAAAAGATCTAAATTAAGCATTTCTGTTACATAAGATGCCTAAAATAAGAATCTCTTAGGTTACATAACTCAAGTTGCAAATGAAGGAGATTTCACACACACATGCTTTTTTCTAAGGCACTCTTCCGATCCTCTTCGCTGTCTATGGTGGTTGATGATTGGCTGGAGTTGTCATCCGTCAACACAGAGCCATTGTCGTCAGCCTGTAGGCTGGTGCACGGGGTGATCTGCAGGCACAGAGGGGATAACTGTGTATAAGAGATGAGACATAATGCTGAAATGTTATTCGCTTCGGGGATGGCTGCAGGGACAGAGAGGAATAATACAGAGGAGAGAGAGCGGGGTGGGAAGATACGAGCTGCTGTAATAGCTCAGGTTGCCTAGGTGACAGGAAAGGAGCATGCTGGGTCTGCTGGTGACAGTGACTGAATGATAACAGGTATTCAGCGCTCACCAATAAGCATGACACCACAGAGACAGAGTAGATACACTACCCTGAATCTCAATGCCATTGACCCCATGAAGTCATCACGTTCTCATAGAAACTCATGTCAAATTGTTTTGGTTGATTTTCACCATTGTTTAAGCGGAGGATAGACGTGCAGACAGCCCTGCAACTTGTTCAATGATTTGAGACGGAAAGAGGAAGTCTGAAGACGTCCTGCCTTTGTTAATGTGTTTGTTAACCACATCAGAGGACCACAAACTAGGACATACTATGCTATAAATCCTCACAATTTGTCACGTCCCTCACAGTCATGCTTAAGGATTTCCCTAAACAAAAATATTTGTTCTACACCATTTGTGCTACAGGCATGAATGATACTACATAGGTTTGTGCTAAAAATCACTCCGATATTATCTATGCTCACACGTTTTTATACTGGGCAGTTTTATACCTTTGTATATCTGATTTAGGGCTGTCAAACGATTAATCACGATTAATCGCATAAAAAATAAAAGTTTGAGTTTGCCTAATATATGTGGGTGTACTGTGTGTAATTTTTATGTATATATAAATACAAACACAGCCATGTATATATTTGAGAAATATTTACAAGTATATGTATTTATTTATATTTTTATACAATTTATATTATACATTAATTTGTGTGTATTTATATATACATATTAATTACACACATTACTCACACATATATTATACAAACTTTTATTTTGTATGTGATTAATTGCGATTAATCGTTTGACAGCCCTAATCTGATTGTCATTTAAGGGATAGTTCACACAAAAATGAACATTGTCATCATTTACTCACCCTCATGTTATTCTAAACCTGTATGAATTTCTTTCTTCTGCAGCACACAAAAGAAGATATTTTGAAGAATGTCAGTAACCAGATAGTTTGTTGTTATTGTTAACTAAATGGAAAGTATTTAAAAAAAAATTGTTAATGGAAAAAAGATGAAATAAAATAATTAAATGGATTATTAAAAATTAAATGGAAATTAGGAACGAAACTAAAAGTGAAAATATAATAATAAAAGCTGAAATATTAATATTAAGACCTTAAGACCTTAAGATATAGTCCACGTGACTGCAGTGATTCAAACTTAATTTTATGAAGCGACGAGAATACTTTTTGTGCGCAAAAACAAAACAAAAATAATGACTTTATTCAACAAATTTGACAGAACGCTGGCTCTGTATTGGGCAACACTGTTCACGTGAGCAGCATGACGCATGCATGTGATGCCGGCCAATAACGAGCCGGCGTTCTGACGCAGAACCCGGAAGCGCTGAATGTAAACAGTGTAAGAGAATGACAGGGAAGAGACGAATTTGTTTAATAAAGTCATTATTTTTGTTTTGTTTTTGGCACAAAATGTATTCTCGACGCTTCATAAAATTAAGGTTGAACCACTGTAGTCACATTGACTATTTTAACAATGTTTTACTACTTTTCTGGACCTTGAAAGTGGTAGTTAAATTGCTGTCTATGGAGGAGTCAGATAGCTCTCGGATTTCATCAAAAATATCTTAATTTGTGTTCCGAAGATGAACGAAGGTCTTTTGGGTTTGGAACGACATGAGGGAGAGTACTTAATGACAGAATTTTCATTTTTGGGTGAACTAACTCTTTAATAAATACTATAATAGTATACTATTAATACTAAAAAAAAATACTGGTTTGAAACGACGTACAGAATTTTAAATTTTTGGGTGAACCATCCCATTAAGACCTTATTTAGCATATTAATTTAGCCATTTGGTCCCCACAATGTAGGCAATACACCCACAACAGGCTTGGCGTTTGTCATCAATATTAACTGTCATCTAATAGAATGCTCTGTGTGGCATAACATATGCATCACTGCTGTTGAATGACGAAATCAATGGCAGACTTGAATATACACACAGGCAATGAAGAAATGAGTATTTGCCAGGGGCAAAGGCCATAAACATGTACCTGCAAAGACAAAAAGAACCACTGGCCATTGTTCTCCATGCAGTGTGTCTGCAGTAGTGTACATCAATAGACATATTCTCCTTTTGTTGGAATCAAAAACCTCTACAAACAAACAGAAAAAGCAATTACACTTATTTATTGTGTTTCCCTGCCTCTTAAATGCAAGATATGATCTACCCTTTAACCAAAGCTGTTTAGCTGCTTGGTTAACATCACAGTCACCTGTGGAGCATCACTTTATCTTCATTCTCAGGACCCCGGTTTCTCACTCTCTTTCTGCGTGTATTGTGAGAATTCACAATACATGCCTTCAACTATAACGTCACACATTCTCCTCATAACAAGAATTCCATTACTCAGACCTTGTGACGGATAGCACATCTCCATCCATCTATTCTCATATCACTTTTTTCAGTTTGTTTGTTCATTAGAGCTTTACAAAACACTTCCTTTGTTTATGAGGGTGTTATTGTGTTGTTTGTTAGAGAAATGTGCCACAGTCTATTCAGAAACAATGAACGGAAGTCTCTTGCATCATTTGATCATTTACTCGTTCCACGTCGCTCCAAATATGTGTGATATTCTGTCTTCCGTGGAAAACAAAAGGAGACATTTTGAATAATATGCTCTGGTTGCTCTTTTCTGTCTTTACTGTCTCTTTTTAATCAATTTAATATGTCCCTCCTGAATGATTTCTTTAACAAATAAAACCTTAAATATCATGTGTATATTGTGTTGTATTGGTCCATCAAGCTGTGTTGTATTCCAGTGTTACGCCCCACAATTTGCTGTTGCGTGCGTGCCGTCAAGCCTGTTAGAGTATTATATTACACTGTTGTGTTGTTTTCTGGTGCGGGGTGGTGTTTGTGTGTTTTAGAGGAGTGCGATCACTCCTGCCTGGCTCGCAGGTCTACTCAGATCATATCCAGATGTTTTTGGCATAGCCGGCAGGAGAACCCCCCTCTTGCACTTTCCCCTTTTTATCTTCACCCAGAAGCCCAGAGTCTTTACTTGGACCTTTAATAAAAAGCTGGGATCATATTGGTTGTTATTTTTCTACAGGAAATTGTTAGAGTTAGCTTGAGCAGAGGGAGGTGATCCAACCTTCTTTTTATGTAGGGTACACACAGACTCACTTTACGGTTATATCATCAGTGGTCCCTCGCTCAAACTGCTGTGTCAGACCTCCGTTTGTGAGGGGAATAAAACAAAACATCCAGTTTGATAAACATATGCTGCGTTCCTCCGTCCAGGAGACAGGCTGGATCCGAGGAGCGCTTACATATTCATTCAGGAATTTTCCATTAGCCAACAAATAATAAACTCACGCTGGATCCCCACAGCAAATCTTTCTGTGTCAGGTACAAAGCGGGCTGTCAGCTGAGCTGAATCAGAGACAAAAATTAATATGGTATAAACTAAAAACTCAGCCTCTCCATGGAGAGAGACAGGAAGTTTCAGAGTAACACATAACACTGAAGAGCAACACCAATACCAAGTAACTAACCCCAATAAACACTGGAGAGTGTTTGTCTTTTTTTCCATTAAAGAATATGTAAATATCTATGTAAGAAAAAAAAAATCCAGCTGCACAAGATATTAATGGGGGAATTTACTATATTGGTTGACCATTAGCGCTATTAACTTATGTTATGTTTTATTCAGAAAGGACATATTAAATTGATCAAAAGTAAAGACATTCCTAATGTTACAAAAGTTTTCTATTTTAAATTATATTTTAAAGCTGCAGTCTGCAAGTTGTGCCTCTTTGTCGCCATCTCTGTTTGAAACCTGCAACTGCAGTTATTTGTGGAATTATCATCTTTACTTGAGTTGTGTATCGACACGGCTCCTCAGCGTGTTTGCTGTTGGTCACCACACCGGTGTGGATACTGTATTTCGGAATCACCGATTCTACATCTTGGAGGTATGACCAAAATAAGAATTTTCACCTGAAAATATCATCTGAACAACTACGTAACATGTCTGCCACTTTTGTTCTGACCAACTGAGAAAAAAAGCATTACAATAAATTGTGCTACATAATTTTTTACATTAATTATTAAAATCTATCTGCGTACACTCATGGCATATTAAGAAGGCAAGAGAGAATGAAAATAAATAAAGGTGTGCATTTGTGTGTATGTGCGTGCATAAGTGGGCACGGGTGATATTGGTGAAAAGAAATCTGATTGGCTAGTTTAGTTTCATCGCTTTTTCCTCACATGAAAAATGACATTACAGATAGATAATGTTTAAAAACAGGTTCAAAATGAGTAAACGCTCTCTAAAACAGCTAATTTCGATTAAAACATTTGCAAAATGACCTAAAATTATTGAGTAGGGATAGAGAAATGAAGCCTCTTAAAGGGTTAGTTCACCCAAAAATGAAAATTCTGTCATTAATGACTCACCCTCATGTCGTTCCAAACCCGTAAGACCTCCGTTCATCTTCGGAACACAGTTTAAGATATTTTAGATTTAGTCCGAGAGCTTTCTGTCCCTCCATTGAAAGTGTATGTACGGTATACTGTCCATGTCCAGAAAGGTAATAAAAACATCATCAAAGTAGTCCATGTGACATCAGAGGGTTAGTTAGAATTTTTTGAAGCATCGAAAATACGTTTTGGTCCAAAAATAACAAAAACTTCGACTTTATTCAGCATTGTATTCTCTTCCGGAATCCTTTCCATTGAATTGATTCCATTGAATCCTTTCATCTGTCGGCGTTGGTAATGCACTTTTACGTCGCCGTGGTTGTTTTTAGCGATTAGGACATCCGCGACATGCACACTTGAGCACCATTTTAAAAAATATAGCAATACCAAAATACAAACAATGTAGAATAGCTTGAATACAGCGTGCGTCTCCCTCAGACTGTAAACGAAGCTTCTTCTTCTTCTTCTTCTTCTTGTTTTATGGCGGTTGGCATCCAGCGTTTTGGTGCATTACCGCCCCCTTCTTGTTCAACGCCGACAGATGAAAGGATTCAATGGAATCAATTCAGTGGAACCAATTCAATGGAAAGGATTCCGGAAGAGAATACAATGCTGAATAAAGTCGTAGCTTTTGTTTTTTTTTTGTTGGACCAAAATGTATTTTCGATGCTTCAAAAAATTCTAACTAACCCACTGATGTCACATGGACTACTTTGATGATGTTTTTATTACCTTTCTGGACATGGACAGTATACCGTACATACACTTTCAATGGAGGGACAAACTGTGTTCCGAAGATGAACGGAGGTCTTACGGGTTTGGAACGACATGAGGGTGAGTCATTAATGACAGAATTTTCATTTTTGGGTGAACTAACCCTTTAAGTCTTTGAAGCTTTTCTCTAAATGTTTCGGGAAAAGTTTCAAAGCATCAAGAGTGTCGAAAACAGTGCAATCTTGTGGCAGGTAAAATTTACAGCACCATAAACCTGAGTGCGCAGCTTCGTTATTTTATCCATTAAGCACAAATAAAAGTCTGACGACGCTAAATGTGTTTCGTTTTCTGATAATAGAATTCACATTTTAAAGTGTGGCATGTAACAACAAAAACAATAATTATAATAATACTAATTATACCTACTGACTTGTTTGAGGCAAGTAAATTGTGCTGTTATTTTATAGTTTTTATACAGTTTATATGACAGAACATATGATAATGTAATATAGGCTACAGAGGCTTATATATTTAAATTGTTAGTAAATGGACTTGAACTTCCATAGAGTAATGGTCTTGGTTCAAACATTCCAACACGCAAAGTGAAGCATTGACGTGAAAGACAGTGAGCCTTCGATTTTCATTAATCATTGTTCTTTGAAAACAATACGCACATTTCGGGACAAAGCCACTCAGAGAATAAAACAAAACAAAAAAATCACAAAGCATCTATCTACAAAAGCACATAAGAGTGTAGTTAGCTTACGTGCATCAGATTTTCTAAATGCCTGAAAAGGAAAGAGACAGTCAATTTGTACAGCATCGTTCCCACCAACGCAATAATTGATTATTTGCTTTTTGCGGACAGCGAAAAAAAGAAGAAAAAAAAAGTGGGGGGGTGCTTGTTCTGTGGGTACCCCGAGATAAAATCCTGCAGGCGCCCGTGCTGCGTGACTATGTGTATTTAGTATTCATGTTACCTGTAGATTTCAATTTCTGTAGCCACTCGTAGTCCGAAGTCTTTTGCTTTTGACTACGGGTGAATCTCCAGTTGTCACTGATGATTGTCATTTGGACCTTTCTGGATTACAATCCACCATCAAAATAAGTTTAATTATTGCAGCTGCTGTGAGAAAAGGCTATAAATGATCTGCCGCCTGAAGCATCCTCCACATGCTATATAGCCTACTAGCTGGGACTAGTTCTTTATGTTTACAGACGTGACGTAATGATGCAAAGACCAACGGCTACATGCTTGAATTTCCTGTGGAAACCCACCAGTACCGCTCTTATTATAAAACATTATTTCAAGCTTACCGTTGTGAATCAGGCTAAGGTAAGGAGATAGTTTTGAACACTGGCTGGTCATGCACTTGCTCAAAAATTGATTTTGGATAATTTTTAACCAAAAAAAAAAAAAAAGTTACGGACTGCAGCTTTAACATTAACATAAAAAAGTCATGTTAACATTTAATAATATTTCATAATATTACTGCTTTTACTGTATTTTGATCAAATAAATGCAGCTTTGATGACTATAAAAGACTACTTTCAAATTAGAAAAAATCATGCTGACCTCCAACTTTCGAATTGTAGTGTAATTTGAAGAAAACTTAAACGAACTTGAGTAAATACTGCATCAATTGTCCTTGTAAATAATGCCTGAGGTTGTGATTAGTATTACTTACAAGTCTAGACCTGAAGTTCATGTTGTTTCTGTACTACATATTAAATTCATTTCCAGTTATAATCACAGCGCTTGAGAGCTCAGTCTCCACCCCTTGTTGTTCTGCACCTCTGGTCATAATTACCTTTCCTTTCAACACTCAACTTTTGATGGAATGATCAAATGAAATGATGAATGTTACCACATTTAGCCATTAATCTGGATTTGCATTCTCTCTCTTCCAGCTTTTGTGTTTTGCACAGTGTTTGGCTCTGTACATGCACATACAAAAATATACAGTGGGGTCCAATATGTCTGAGACCAACATTATGAAATAACTAAAATTTAAGCAGAGGATAAAAGCAATAGATTGTTTGTTTCAACTTAATTTTTCACTTAAATTGAACTTTCACTGTTGTTAGTTTCACTCAAACCACCCTTGTTCACATTACTTAAAAAACTCATGTAACTACATGAACGTAATTTAACTGCGTTGTTTCTACTAAAAATGAGTATTGTCAGCTTTACTTAGTAAGTGTTTGTTCAGTCAACTTAACATTGCTGAGTGAAACGCAAAAATTAATTTTGACATAACTAACTGGCAGTGGATCCATAGTTCCCAGCATGCTTTGCAAGGGACTGCATTAGGAGAGTAAATTTAGGGATTAAAGTGTTATTTTATGTGTTTTTCAGTAAAGGGAAAGATATTGACAGTTTATGTTAGTGTTTAATGTTCAGTTATGTTGGACATTTAGAGTAGTTTCTGTAATGTTTTTGAATTTTGTGGATACCATTATGGAGAAGAGTGTCGTCTGTGTTTAGGCTGTGCGCACTCATATGCACATGTTTATAGGATGAAATTCCTGCTCTCAATTCAACTGAGTTTGTTCAATGAGTTATTTTTTGAGTGCATTTTGTAGAGAAAATAGTTCAGTGAGGTAAATTAAAGGTGCTAAAGAGGATGTTTTGTTTTATACATTTTTGCAATATTACTTGAAACTGTCTTTACTAACTGATAAAAGACTATTTATTAGGTGCACTGAAAGTAATAATATTAATATACATCATCTGTGCACGAGGTAGGGCCTTAAAAACATCAGCCAATCATTTATGCGATCATCGCGTAAACGATTGGCCCTCTGGCTTGTCAATCACTGCCGTGACGTTCCTTGTGAGAGACGAGCGCGGCTGCGCACTCTAGTAACTTTCCACACTCCACAGGCGCCGCATGCAATGTTTTTGTCAGGAGACAGGAGTAACAACTGCAGATCATGAGTTACCTGCGGTGAGTCCGACATAATGAATCCACTAACACGGCACAGCGAATGCCGGTGGCAAACACTCGTGTTCCAATACTCGTGCACGAGTTTTGGGAGGCGTTCCTTTGAAATGAGCCGTGAAGGAGGGGGGTTGTTCTTACGCATGCGCTCATATCAAAAACTCACTAACAGAATTTGGTTTCTCAGTCGACGAAAAGATCCTCTTTAGCACCTTTAAGTCAATAAATGTGTTCACCTTATGTAATAAACATAACATTATTAAGTAAACTGCACATATAAATATTATGTAAAAGTGACAAATTCAAATGATTTGAATTTACTCAAAGAAATTTTGTCAGATTTACTTGAATTTCTTTTGTTCATACAACTAAATTGTTATTTGTACAAATTACTCAATATAGTTGCGTGGAACCACTTGACACTTCTTTTTTAAGTAAATCCAACCATTCATTTTTTTTTTTTTTTTTTGAGTGTATTTTTATTCAGGGAAACACATTAACTTGATCAAAAGTGACAGTAAAGTCATTTATGTTCCAAAAATGTTCTATTTCAAATAAATGCACTTTTGAACTTTCTATTCATCCAAAAATCCTGAAAAAGCATTGTGGTTTCCACAAAAATAATAAGCAGCACAACATTAATAATAATAAGAAATGTTTCTTGAGCAGCTTATCAGCATGTTAGAATGATTTCTGAAAGATCATGTGACTCTGAAGACTGGAGTAATGATCAATCATCTTTTCAATCATAGGGATAATATACATTTTAAGTTTTACATTATAAACAGCAATTAATGAGTATAAAAGGTCTTAAAATAGAAAATACAAATTATAAAACGGATAGCTCCAGTTCTTGATTATGATTAGTTGGGCCGTGTTCTAAGCCGTTTTAAATGACTCTACAAACATAGATCTGTGACCGCATTACATCAGTATCACTGAACCGCTCCGTCTGTGTGTTGCAGCGTTTGTGTTGCAATCATTCCACTTCTAAAGAAAGACATTGCTTGGTTGAAGAATAATATTTTTTATCTACAGCATTACATTTTTGTGTCTGCGTGTTTATTTTATGAAACCTCGCCAGGTATGTGGAACCATTTTATAAAAGCAATAAGCCTGTGAAGCTGTGATTTATAGTGAATTTAGAACAGCTAAGGGGGATTTAGGTGCTCTGCGTCATGCCAAACAACGCCCCTTAGCTGTTCTAAATTCACTGTAAACCATGACTTCTTGTGGCTCATTGCTTTAATAGAACCCAACATAAGAACATAAGAAGAAGTGTGTTGGATCAAAGTGCCTTTTCACCTTTAAAGGCTCAACCTGTTGAAGAGGGCCTGGCAACAAATGACCCATCAGTCAAATAACCATCTGGCCTCTCTCACACTCAGCATGGATACTAACACATCAACCCCCTGTGCAAACTGACAGAAAGCCCCTAATACAACCTTTTAACCTCCGTTCTTGTTTTCTCTTTCCTTTATTCATTCTTACGAAGAGACTCTGTACAGTAGTATCTGCTTCAGATGACTTTCCCACAGACTTTTATTGGGCGGTCTGAAGTATGATGTTCAAAGGTTTATTTGAGACACATACAGTAAATAAACAAGATCCTTGATCACATCTAGAGTGACCGCAAAAAGCATCTATACTTATGCTACGTCCACACGAAGCCAGAGCTTACCCTATCCGATCTTTTTTTTCCTCGTCTCAAGAAATATACATGCCAGACCAGTATGTGGCGCTGTTATTCTGCCACAGAGATGCACTTAAAACAGCGAATAAGACTTGGAGCATGCGCATAAACCTTGCGCGCTGTATACAAACTATAGTAAAGCTTTATTTTGGCTCAGTATCTTCTGCAGCACGAACACAAGCATCTAGAGTCTGCTATTGTCGTTTTTGTTGCTATTTTGTGCTGTTAGCGGCGTCTGACTAGGGTCGACACGTGGGGTGATGACATCATCATTTCACAAAACATACAGATAGGCTGTACACACAAAAACGCAAAGGTGGTGTTTTCAGATTTATTCACTCTGAGATCTGATTTCAAAAAACAGCGTTTTTACCTTCCAAAAATGCCGTGCGTATACACAGAAACGCGTCTCCGTGTGGACGGGGCCTTAGACACCTGAATTATATTATATTCTATATTATCAAATTATTTAAAGGGGTGGTTGATTATGATTTCACTTTTTTTTACTTTAGTTAGTGTCTAATGTTGAAGTTAGAGCATAAACAACATCTGCAAAGTTACGACACTCAAAGTTCAATGCAAAGGGAGATATTTTCTTTTAAAGAGTTCTCTGTTTAAGGACTACAACAAATGGCTGGTAGGGACTACAACAACTACTTCTTGACATCACTAACCCTAAAATTTACATAAACCCTGCCCTCGAGAACACGCAACAAAGGGGGTGAGGCCATGTTGGGCTGCTTTAGAGAAGAAGAAGAGTTGTTGTAGCGTTGTTGTTGCCATGCCGTCATTTTACACCGGACTGCTTCGCAAACGAGGGTTAATTCAACACTGGATTTGCACAAAAGATTAACATGACGACACATACTGGTCGATGAGTTGAATCAACTCCACAGCAAATACATAAATTTATCCACTAACCATTCAGAAACGTCCAGATATATTCTATAAGTTGTAACTTCTTCCTGAGTCTCTCAATCAGTGTCCGACTCCGGTTTGAAGAACAATGTAAGGCTGAACACCGTTACTGACAATCGTCATTTTGGCTGCGTGAGATTCTCCAGATTTGTTGCTGTTGAGCAACTGAAGCACGAGCTGTTAAAGCTCCGTAATTTTCTTGAAAGCAGGCAGGGAGAAGCAGCTCGTTTGCATTTAAAGGGACACACAAAAACGGTGTATTTTTGCTCACACCCAAATAAGTGCAAATTTGACAAGCTATAATAAATTATCTGCGGGGTATTTTGAGTTGAAACTTCACAGACATATTCTGGGGATACCAGAGACTTATATTACATCTTGTAAAATGGGCATTATAGGTCCCCTTTAAGCATCAAACTTAAATAAATTACGGTTTAAAAAAAGTATTCAAAATGAATCCAATAGTCTGATACTGGCTATCTGACTTACCTGTGTATGTCCTAGTGTGGTGGATCCCTGTGGAGAGTCTGACTGGAAGTTGTAGGACTGCAGGATACCTGGATCGCAGTCACCGAGAGCAGGCAGGCCATCTCTCCACTCCTGCACAAACAAACACACATACAATACTGCTTTAAAACAACCAGGAACCACAACCTTCAGGGTCTTTCACAAACATCAGTACTGAGGTCAAAATGGAGCTGACACATAATTCCTCTCTCTGTATGACTATGATGTGCGGGTGTGTTAGAGGGTCCTAGTGATTAAAGGTCACATCGAACAGAGGCGAACCACAAGGCTAAAGTGAGCAGTTGGCCGCACGGTGTGGTGCAATTCACACAGCATTATGAAAAACAGAGACATCTGTACTGTGATGTAAACTGATGTTTTCAGTGAGAGACAGCCTTTTATTTTATATTGTGATGTATAACCGAATGAAATACAGTAGCTTATGAACAAGAAAAAAATGTAGGGCGGGGCATGATCGGGAATTGATTGGATCGTTGTGTTTTGCTATTGGTGGATCTCATGTGAGTGACAGGTTGCCCCACCCTCACGCCAGTAAACACGTCATCAGAGAAGAGATGCTGTCGCAAGACAGAGGGGAAGTTATGTTGATTATAATAATGTGCACTGATAAATAATTTATAATAAACACTACAACATTTAATTAAAAAAATGGCCAATTCTGATTTCATGGCAACTTTATACACAGAATACGAAGGCTTTTTGATACTAATTATGAAAAATATTGAGTGGCTTGAGTAAAACATCCCACATCACAACATTTTCCTCACCAGCTCTTTGTCAATGACTGGCAGGATGGTGAACTGCTCCTCTGTTGTTTGTGGGCTGCCCAGGTCTTGGCTGCTCCTAGTGGGTGGAGGCGGTGGTTTGCCTTCCAGTTTGCGGACCTGCCGCTCCCCTTTGGCCGTTCCGGTTGCCCCGGAGCTCAGCTTACGCACCGGATTGGTCAGCCACTTCTTCAGGGTGCTGACAGAGCGACGGGAGCCAGGGGAGTTTGGGGCCGAACTACCCGAAGCCTGGGGCGGCAGAGAGGCCACCGAGGTGGAGATACTGCCCTCACTGCCAGCGGCTGAGTATGAGTCTGTACAGACAGAGAGGGAGTGAAGAGAGAGAGGGAGGAGGAATTAAGTCAGGAATAACCATCTGAGAGGACGACAGCAAGGGAAAACAAAATAAATCTGCCTTATATATAAACACGCTCTACATAAACACACTATAACACTAAATATGGCCCATAGCTGAGACATTGAGAGGAATTTTTCCCATCTCAGACTTCAGGCCTGTGACCGGTTTCTTCAACTAAGGGCACTTTTGGACCCTGTGGACTTTCACCAAATACACAACCATTAAAATGTTTGGGGTCGGTAAGATTTTTTAATGTTTGAGGCTGCATTTATTTGATCAAAAATAATAAAAAAACAAAAATGCTGTAAAATATTATTACAGTTTTACTGTTTCTATTGTGATATATTTCAAAATGTCATTTATTCCAGTGATGGCAAAGCTGAATTTTCATCAGCCATTATTCTAGTCTTCAGTGTTACATGATCCTTCAGAAATCAGTCTAATCTGCTGATTTGGTGCTCAAGAAACATTTCTTATTGCTATCCATGTTAAAAACAGTTAATATTTTTGTAAAAACTGTAATACTGTATTAATTTCTTTCAACAAAAAAAAAAATCACAAATGTAGTATATAAACATGCTCCATAAGAGAGTTTTTCATGAACATTTTCACTACATTTTCATTTCTACCACATCAAATTATGTAATGTATTTAATATTCTGTTGGAAATTACAGTGAGGAAACAACAAATTAAGAAAAAAAATGACAGACTTACCCTTAGTCTTGCTAAGGCTAATTTCATAGCTAGTTTTATATATCCCAAATACACACAATTAAATAATATTAACACATTTTAAGCATAATTTGACAAAATTACAGCTTGATGAGAAATGACAAATATATTCTGTTATCGAGAAATAATTACCTTAAATTTTCTTTCTGCACATACATTATTACATCTTTAATCTTAAAGGTGCCCTAGATTCAAAAATTGAATTTATCTTGGCATAGTTAAATAACAAGAGATCAGTACATGGAAAAGACATACAGTGAATCTCAAACTCCATTGTTTCCTCCTTCTTATATAAATCTCATTTGTTTAAAAGACCTCCGAAGAACAGGCGAATCTCAACATAACACCGACTGTTACGTAACAGTCGGGGTGTACGCCCCCAATATTTGCATATGCCAGCCCGTGTTCCCAACATTATGAAAGGCATTAGACAAGGGCAGAATGTCTGGATGTGCACAGCTGAATCATCAGACTAGGTAAGCAAGCAAGGACAATAGCAAAAAATTGCAGATGGAGCGATAATAGCTGACATGATTCATGATAACATGATATTTTTAGTGATATTTGTAAATTGTCTTTCTAAATGTTTCGTTAGCATGTTGCTAATGTACTGTTAAATGTGGTTAAAGTTACTATCGTTTCTTACTGTATTCACGGAGACAAGAGCCGTCGCTATTTTCATTTTTAAACACTTGCAGTCTGTATAATTCACAAACACAACTTCATTCTTTATAAATCTCTCCAACAGTGTAGCATTAGCCGTTAGCCACAGAGCATAGCCTCAAACTCATAGAGAATCAAATATAAACATCAAAATAAATACTTTACTCACATAATTCGAAGCATGCATACAGCATGCATGACGAACATCTTGTAAAGATCCATTTGAGGGTTATATTAGCTGTGTGAACTTTTTTTTTATGTTGTTTAAGGCAAGCGCGAGCTCTTGGGGCGTGGAGCACGAGATTTAAAGGGCCACACACCCTGAATCGACTCATTTCTAATTATGCCCCAAAATAGGCAGTTAAAAAAAATTAATTAAAAAAATCTATGGGGTATTTTGAGCTGAAACTTCACAGACACATTCAGGGGACACCTTAGACTTATATTACATCTTTTAAAAAAAGTTCTAGGGCAACTTTAATCATGCCACTGTTGTAAATTGTCCCAAACTATGAAAAACTGGTATTTTGTAATAGATTATTTCAGTTAGATATTGCATTGACACTACAGTAGTTCATAGTAACAAAAATGATGTGCATCACATCACATTATATATGGTTGCATACACCCAAAATAACCAATCAAATGTAGTCTAGGCCAAAGCAGTTTATTGTGCATCAACTGGTTTTGATAAAGGCACACTTGACTTTACTCAAAGATCTTTAGGTGCGAGTGAATCGTTAGGAAGAGCAAAGATAAGCTAACAGAGTGATGAATCGCTAGTTTATTAAAAAAAAAAAATTATGGAGATGCTTTTGCAATGTAATATCTGTAATATACTAACCCTCTCATTTTGAATATTACATATTCATCAACACTGGTATAAGGGTAAGAAAAAAGTCATGTGCACATGCACCTGTCGTGAGTACAGAAATTTAGCATGAGAACCCTTTAAGTATGTTATCATTGCTGAATGAGTTGGTGTTAGTGACCGGTGCTGACAGGCCTCGTGCCACACTTCCCAGTTAGTGTTAATCACATGAGGACTACTCAAACTGGTTTAGGGCAGACTTTGAGATGATACATTGGTTAGCCAAGCTGTCATGTGACCCTGGAGAGCTAAATATAGACCCCGCCCCAAAGTTGAGGCTCAGGCTGAGACTGCGGTGCTGGTGTCAGAGGGACCCTGGGAAAAGAACAGAGGGGGATGTGCACAGGAAGCACACTTTAATCCTCGTCCACAGGAAGGTCACCAACTTTTTTTGTTCTCTCTCCACGTTGTGCCTCACACCCCCCACTACTCTCTTCCTGACCCAGAACAGTGGCTGTCTGAGGTTATCAGCAGCAGAAAGGACAGGCTTCACATGTTTCAGTCTCTCGCCAGTCTAATCTAGTCCCCGTTTAACCCCCTGATTCAGCCAAATACTGCCTGACAGGACGGCACAAACACATACACACACAAACACAAACAAACACACTTCGCCCAGAGAGACACGGTGTTGTGCCAAGATGTTAGGATGTGTCAGTACCTGGCAAACCATTGCTAAACCAGTATTTTTCTAATAGTAACTATGAAGTTAAGCTTTATTTCCCCTTTAAATTATTTTAATGTCATTATGACATACTGTAAACCTGAATAAGTTGGCAAAACTCAAAAAAATTGAGGCAATCGGTTACATAAAAATTTCTAAGTTAAGAAATTCAACGTTTAAGTAAGCAGAACTAGCAGATTTTTATTTTTTACTCAAACATTTTAATTGTTCTTAAATTGATTTGAGTAAACTAATTCATACATTGAACTTAAAATTATCATGTAATCTCAACGTAAACATTTTTATTAGTGGAAACTTAGCTAGCTATAACTAGATAATACAGAAAAGGCCAACTTGCTAATTGATAATAGCATTGTATAACACTTTAACATACCTGTTCTTAAACCAAGCCGCATGCAGCACTTGTCACCATGATGGTAACTCTCCAAAAACCCATATTAACACAAACTCTTCTAAATTAGCATAGCAAAACATTAACAGCTACTAAATTTCCCACTAAACATTAATCTTGCACAAAAAAAACATTATATAACACTTAATTTTAGCATTTACTGTCCCTTTCGAGTGCCATGGGCAAAGCATACTGGGAAACAGAAATCTCAGCCCAGTTTCAGTTAAACATAAGTTTGTCTAAATTAAACGAAATAAGTTCAAAAAACTTAAAGCAATGAAACAGTTCAGTTTACTTAAATTATATCAGTTCTGTGAACTTGAAAGAAAAAGAGAGTGCTAAATACTCATAAAAGTTAATTTGACTGAACTAATTTGTTTAATTTAAGTTTGTCCTACTGAAAGCAATTAATTATTTTGAGCGTTAGGGTTTACTGTGTACTGAACTGTCTACTCAGTAGGCAGCTTTAATATGATCACAAATTAGACATGCATTTTATCCAGAAATGTGACTTACATTGGTTTTGTTTGGGTTCAGTTTGATTTCAGCAAAAACACATTGTAAAAAATACTAGAAAGCAGGGACGTGCACAGGAATTTTGAGGGGCAGTTGCTCTGACCTAAAAAAAAGGACACCCCCACCCCACAAAAAAACAAAACAAAACAAAAAAAAAAATCACGGGCTATATGAAGGACTGAGAATAACATAAGATGCGGAAGAAATAGTCCTACCCACAATGATTACAAAAACCGAACGAATACCTTTAAGTATATCATCGGATCGATGTCTTGAGGTGTGGTAACCGTGGTATAAGCGGAATAATTGACTCCGCTTCGAGTCGTGACGAATCACCACCTCAGGTGTGCATTATTTTTCTAATAATTCAACGGCCCGTCGTCAATTATTCCTTACTTGAATCACAGCTTAAATAGTGTTTTGACATCGACAACCCAAGTGCATTTTACCTCAAACTTGCGTCTAGTTAACTTTCTAAGTAGCGATCGCTTCTCGGGTCAACATTAACACACTGACAAAGTTATATTCAGAATTAAAAATATTTTTATACCACTTTTTAATGTGTGATTGTGTAAAGGTTTTCACGAGATACCAACCTTTCGCGAACTTGCTTCCAACACTCATGGAGGCGCGGCGTGCACGGAGGGGAGGGGCTGTGCGCGCGCGAGTATGTGAGAGAGACGCGTGAGTGAGAGACGCAGGGAAATGAAATGCAGCTGAACATTTGCTCTATGAAAGACATTGACAAAGACGAAAACTAAGGACATTTAATCTATAATTTTATTTTATTTTAGTTAGTTTTGCCAAACACACATTACAGTCTTGGTTAGTTATCGTTTTTTTATAATGCCTCGTTTATATTTTTATTTCAGACGATGTGTTTTCCCACCTAGTTTTCGTTTTTTCGTTCGTTTTCGTTAACGATTATAACATTACTCACCTTTCCGACAACGTTAAGTCGTCTCACCCGACAACCGCGACAATCTCCTTCTAGTGCCGCTCATGCAGGCTCAGCTCAGGTGCCGGTCGCGTGCAGCGCTGCAGCCACGTAAACAGAGCTTGCCCTTCCCCTACTGACTTTCACTTTCGGACTGGTGCCCGGATATGGAAGTGAATGAGGCTTTGCGATTTTTTAATTTTTTTATTTATTTTTTATCTAGGCCTACGTGAAATTCTGCATCCATTGTACGATTTTTTTATTTATTTTTTCCACCTCGGAAGGGCAACGTGAGTCGAGAAGGGCATATGGGCAGTTGCCCGGGCAACCTGAGCAACCCCCCTGTGCACGTCCCTGCTAGAAAGTTATTTTGAGACATTATTGTGCATCCAAAAAACTGTGCATTATTGTGCATTGTAAGTCAAACAAAAAGTCTCAAACAGTTTTGTTCTCAAAACCGTTTTCGTTTGTGCAAGAAAACAGTTTACTTGTGAAACTTTTTTGCAAGCGCTTCAAAGGGTTTTGTTTGAGAACTTTGTTTTAGAATGTGTGTCCAATTATTTCGCGAGGATTAAAAAGTTTAAGTGCTACGGATAGGGTCAACAGGTAATGATGGATGTTGCATGCTTTGTATTGGTCTGTTACCAAAAAAAGCAAAGCAAAATATTTTCTAACACAATCAAAAACAAAACTGAGAGCAAATAGGGAAAAAATGATTGATTTTGCTTTGAAAACTTTTTGGATGCAAAATAAATGCTCAGAAATAACTCCTCAAAAAAAATTTTGAATTAGAATGAGCATTATTTGTCTGGGGCACCCCAGGAGTAATTGTAACATATTTAATTTAACATCAACTGTTAAAATGGACTGGGGGTCTCTCAGACTCCAAACAAAACACAAGGGTTAATGTAGAGGTCCAACTAATTTATTAAGCTAATGTTTTGTGTAGCAGAACTGACCTAGAATTTGTGCTGATACACAAAGAAACAACCCCTGTCGAGAACTAATCCACAAACTTTCCACTTTCATCGGGGAATAATCAGTGAAATAATGGCGCTGACCTCAACCCAAATGGAATTCAGCAGAACCTAAAGTGGAGGGATTATAACTCTTATTGCTGGCTAAACAGCAGGGCAAATCTGCTTTCCTGATACTATGCTGCTGTGTGCTTGGAGGGGGGCAGCTCTCTGTGTGAACAACATGCTAGACTGTTCCTCCTGTCCCTCCACACGGGGCACAAAAGAGAGGAATGGTTTCATTCCACACTCAGTATGGATCCGACAGATTAAGAAAGAGTGGCAGTTATGAAAAGGCAAAACCTAATTCTTTACCCTGTTTTGTTTTTTGAGCAGGGAACTGAATGTTATCAGGAACTGAAGGCTGTTGGGAACCGGCAGCGACTGCTTACCGTATCCTTCACAAATCAGCGGTAACACCCACATGAAACAATGTGTTATCCATCATTATATCCCACATGCAGATTGAAAATCTGCCTATTTGTTGAAGTAACATAATGCAATGAAACAAAGCAGAGCTGCACGATTAATCGTTAAAAGGTTGCATCTCGATTTAAACACCCACGCGATCTTATTCCAAAATGACAACGATTCGTCTGTTAAACCGTTAACAAAATCACACCGGAACATTCAAATGTGTGTTTGCGCTGTAGCTGACCCAGAGAGAGCAGTTGTCATGTTTAGGAATGAAACATCTTCACAAAGACACAGTATTGTTATTTAAGTATTCAAATTATCACAGAAATACACAGATAAATGTTTATAGTTTCGATATAAGCACTGATGTCTACGTTAGCGATCAAAATAGAGCAAATCACCTTTTGAAAGTAACTCGGCACTTCATAATAATTCTGTCTGCTAGAGGCCTATTCAAAACAAAGGCGTAGCTTGATGACGCCAAGTTTGAGCGCGGAATCTTGGGACGTGGTCTTCACCTCAACGGATGGTGCAAAAGAATAGGGATAGGACTCGGGAAGAAATCATGTTCATGGATGCGATTATTAACGTTATTGTAGTATGAAGCAGAGCAGGACCGAGTGTTGTGGGAGCTGAATGAGGTCGCTGGAGCGATTGCGCAACACACGCCTCACGAGCACGGGACTTTTATTAGTCGCCGGCGCAGCTTCCGCTTTTCCGGTCAAGAGTATGATGTGACGCAGCTCTGTTTATCATATTAGATACATTTGAGTGTGTTGAAAATGTTGTTATAACATTACTCTGTGGGTTCGCTCGGTGGCTGCTGTGAGACACTTGTTTGATGCAGTGAAATAAGAATATCATATTAAATGCTGGATGGCTTGTGTTGAAAAATGGCATGCAGTTAATTTTAAAGGTCCCGTTCTTCATGATCCCATGTTTCAAACATTAGTTAGTGTGTAATGTTGTTGTTAGAGTATAAATAAAATCTGTAAAATTTTAAAGCTCAAAGTTCAATGCCAAGCGAGATATTTTATTTAACAGAAGTCGCCTACATCGAACGGCCAGTTTGGACTACATCCCTCTACTTCCTTCTTTAATGACGTCACTAAAACAGTTTTTTGACTAACCTCCGCCCACAGGAATACACAAGAGTTGCGTTTGTAGAGTGTGTTTGTCGCCATGTCGTCGAAACGCTGTTATTTTCATCCCGCAGTCCAATCACCGGGTCTGATTCCGGCTCAAATTGATAGGGTAAAATTAAAGACGTTTACAATAACACTGAGCGCGTGCATCTCCACGTTATGGTAAGAGGCGTGACCTTTCCGGGCACGGTGCGCTCAGAGCTGTCGAATCACAACACAGGAACCGCTGGCACAATCAGAACTCGTTACGTATTTCTGAAGGAGGGACTTCATAGAACAAGGAAGTCATCAGCCCGTTTTTATGACAGTGGAAACAGCGGTATACAGATAAGTAAATGATGTGAAAAATACTGTGTTTTTTTACACGCGAAATATGAACACGTTACATTGCACACTATAAACACAATCAAAGCTTCAAAAAAACACGAAAAACGGGACCTTTAAAACGTATTGTATGATGGAGAAAATTATGTATTACTGTTAGTAAAAATAAAGCTGCATCTGATTATGCTATGTTAGCTATTTGACAAAATAGTGTTTTTCTCTGAGGCATGGTAAAGCTCATGGTATTTAAACAATAAGACTAAACGTGTTGAGCTATATAACAACAATTAGTTTTTTGTCTATAAATATATCAAAACAGTTGTTCCCTTGCCTATAAAAACGTGTAATATATTAAAGCGTCTTTGGTGTTTCCATGGTTTCTACAAAATAAAACCGGAAACCGAGGGTAACGCTGGTATGACACAATTGACAGGCGACTCCTCACACGTCCCGGAGCCTTGGTTAAAATTGCAATTTTCTCACGATTTACAAATAGTTGGAAACATTTGGGATATTGTAAGTACTCAAGTGAACAAAATATATAACACTGGCCTAGTGGTTTTTGGATATTTTACTGCACAAATATTACATATTGCACCTTTAATGATTATATAGATTACATTGTTTTGACAAGTGACTGTTAAAAATGTATTTTGTTTAGTTGTTTTCAGAATCGCGGGAGAATCGTGATCTCTATTTGAAACAAAAAAAAAGTGATTTATCCAGAATTGTACAGCTCAAAGCACACAAATGGAGAGCCAAGGTTTTTTGAAAAACTAACACACACCTTGTGCAGCAAGACTGAAATTGCAGGAAGAGATGCTCCATTTTGATTGCTGGTAAACAGAGGGGCTGAATTGATTTGAAAGCTGCAAAGCTATGCTTAAGTGCTGGTGGTGTACGGAGAGGGATCCTCTTAATATGACTGACTGAGTGCTCATCACATTAGAAAGGATTTTCTAAACTCTTAATAGCTAGATAGTTTCAGCAAAAGAGAAACTAGTGAGAATAAGATATCTTTATGCAATATCCTTTAAACCTGTATCTGTAAAATTAACCATGGTTTTACTACAAATTAAAAAAAAAACAAAAAAAACATGATTATTGTAGTTAAACCGTGGTAACCACAAATTAATCATGGTTTTGCTAACCATATTTCATTGGTATTTGTAGTAAAACTGATTATACAAATGGTAATCAATCCGCCAAAAAACATGGTTACCAAAAATTTCGTAAGGATTACCCTGGTAAGATTTTTTTCCAGAATATACAGTACATTTTTCATGGGAAAGAAAAATGACAAATGATGTTTGAAATCTAGTTTACATGATGAGTGGGATCACATTTACATTAGGCATGTGACGGTATCAAATTTTCATGTTGCGATTAATTGATGAAGCTTTTATCACGGTATGCGGTATTATCACGATATTAAAATAAGTTGCAAAACAATTTTTGTCATAGTTTAACAGGTTTAAGAACTCTTTTTGTAATAAAACAAAAACAACTGACTGAAATTTTCAAACAGATTAAAATGCAAAAGAATTAGGCTAGAAAGAACAACAGATAACACTTTATTTAATGCATTAACTAAGATTGAGCAATAGCTACATTTGTTACAGAAAGTGTTATTTTTTGTTAATGTTAGTTTAGAAACACAACTGATCATTATTAGTTTTATCTCAGGTCCATTAAAGAAGTTATTTTGATTTTTAGTAATGTTATTAAACAGTAAATAAGAAATTAACATTAATTAATAATAATTAATACTTTATAAGTATTTTTATTGTCAGTTTAGTGATAATGAATTAACATGTTAACTAATGAAGCTGTATGTTTTCAAAGTTTTACTGAACAATAACAAATAATCAGGGCATGTTGTAGTCCAGATTAAAATATAAAAATGTTTAGGTTTGAAAATAAATATCCTTTTAAGTCTTTTTTAAGTATTCAGTATTTGGTGCTGTGATGAACAACACTAAGATTACAACAAAAAAAAATGAATGGCTGTTTGAAGCATTTTACTTAATTAAACTTCACTAGCGCAGTTACTTTGTTTGCACGGTTTCCGTGGTAACCGCTGCATTCTGCTGTTCCATCAGCGCCCTCTGCTGTCAGAGAGTGAACGCGCACTTTCATTCAGTTCGTCTCCTTCACTCGTTCCGCCATGTGCTTCTCATGTACTTTGGGTTTGTTTACGTCTGAGCGCGTGTCCTTTTGACGCAGAATACAGCGGTGTTGTGCATTTTATACGATTGATGGGTAAAGAATTCTTAATTGCCTTATAAAAAAATTAATAATTGGTAATAAATTATTATTTACGGTATTCTGAAGTGCCCACGATTACAATATCGTGCATATTCATTATCGCGATTTATCGCATTACCGAATATCGGCGCAAGTCTAATTTACATTCAAATGTTAATTAAACTACACAGAACAGAAGCCAAAGCCCAAACCATAACAATAAACTGCTTAAATAATCTGGATTCAATCCGATTTACTGAACAGAAACACAGTGTGAATTCTCCTGTCACCTGTTAATATGGGCAGAGAAACAGGCCTAATGGTTTTTTGGATTTCCCAGACCTCAGGGCTACTGAACGGCCTTTTAGTACAAAAAAAGAACCTGCTGTTTTGTGCAAACGGGAGATAGCCACTGGCCCCGGAAACTCCAGTCTACATCGTAGGAAACCTCTCCAGCAAAACGAGTGCCTACACAACACATTAGCTTTGCGAGACGGAAACGAGAGAGCGCAGTGAAAACAACCCTGCATGAAACAACCCAGACTGAATGGTTATCTAAGGTTGGCTCAGTTGGACAGAAGAAAACACAGAATTCCCCACAGCCCCCCGCAGGCAGGCCCGACCATCATTTCAGGAGAGCATGTGTTTCAGCTCAGAGCGGCTGGTGGGTTGTTTCGCCGGCACTCAGCAACAAAGTCAACATGAAAGCGTGAGTGGGGGGTGAGTGTAAGGGGATCTGAGATGGAGAGATGAATGGACAGAGGAGAGCAGGGGCTCAAAATAGGAGGGAAAGGAAAAGGTCTTGAACAAACACAAGCATAAGGCACAGTGGATATAGGAAGAGACTGAGAAAGAAAAACTAACATGTCATATCTCTTGAAAACAGGCTGTAAACAAGACAGCAAAAATAATTCTATATAACGTCGTGCATTGTTGCAAGGATCTGTACGTTATAGAAAGAATGATTTCATGCGGCATGTGTCTGACTCCAGGCCTGCAACATATACTCAGTGCAACAAACCAGAGTTGAACACCATGTAGAACAGAGAATGACTTTTAAATTCAGTTTCTGAATGAGGAAGAAAGCAGGATGCAGAATTGTAATTTACATTGGAACTGAACAAATCAGAATTAAAAAAAAAAAAAATCTATGATATAGCAACGCTATCTCATGACCAATTCGTACGTATTTTACAAGGTGGCTAATTCGTACGATTTGTCTAAACCCCAGTGACAGGTAGGTTTAGGGGCGGGGTTTGGAGTAGGTCATTCGTATGAATTCATATGAATTTGTCAACTTTTAAAATATGTACAATTTAGCAAAAAACTTATGAATTCGTATGACTGAGGTCGTATGAATTATACGAATTAGCCACCTCGTAAAATACGTACAAACTGACGTGAGATCGGGTTGGATATAGTTTAAAATATTTCAGTATGAAAATATTCAGTATGAATCACTCATAAAAATGTTATGATTCCAATACCCCATATTGTATGGGGTGTGTATATATATATATATATATATATATATATATATATATATATATATATATATATATATATATTTTAATAATCAATGTTTGAAATGCAACAAAAATAGTATCCATTCATTTCTATCATGACAACTCTCAGAAGATTGTTAGTAATGGATATGACAATGACATGGTAATGGATATGACAAAGTTAATGTATTTGGTCTTGGATCTGCTATGCTGCTGCTGAATTGCTGTTGCTGTAGATTATTGCTGTTGTTGTAGATTATTGCTGCTGCTGCAGAGCAAGTAGCTACAGGAACTTGCTACTGCCAATATATACGCCGATATGCTGCTGCAAGTAAGACATAGTGCTTCTGAGTAGGGATGTGCACAAATATTCGAATATTCGTTCTGTAATTAATATTCGAAAAATAAAAATACTATTCGAATTTTACTATGTTGCTTTGCTGGCCGTAAATGCAGTGAATCTATGATAAATCCTAAGCACTAAAACTCGCAGTTATAACTAAATGCACCGGATGGCGCTGTGGAGCATGTTTAACAAGTTTATTTTATTTGATCGTCACATAATGTTGTCGTCTGCCTCGCAAAGTTTGGAATTACTTAGATGAAAGTGATCTTACAAAATGGAATTACTTTTGATTAAATTAATTAATGAAACCGAGTTATCATAATATCAACACCATAATGAGAAAGCACATGAAATCTAAACACCCGTCGAGTGAGGAAAGACAGCTGTCCATCACTGCATTCACGACAGGTAAGCGCAACTGTAAGTTATCCCCGAGTGAGCCAAGATGATTACTTATGTGATAGCAAAATGATTTTGAGACATATGCTTCCTTTAAGTTTCGTCGAGGGAGATATATTTACGAACAGAAAACAAAGTGCTACTGTTAGAAACTTAGCTTAGCACACAGTTATGTAGGCTATTATTATCTTTGTGTCTCTGCAACGTCTGTCAGCACGGCTCGTTTTCTGTCTCGTTTTCAGCATGTGGATATTATTGTTCTTCTCAACATGAACATGTGAAACAATATAAACACGATAACCATATACTGACTCGAGTGTATTATGTACGTGTTGTACGATAACTGGCACTGTCTGCTTTATTAGTATTTTTCCCGCTCGCGCTGCTTGATATTAAATGCTTTTGTTCTTAATATTTTCTCTTTACACATATTGTTTAATGCTTTGAACTAAAAGAAAACCTTACAAAATACAAAATATTGATGAATATAAAACAATAACGTCTTTCTCGTTTAACCTCATTTAAATAAACGAATATTCGATTTTTACGAGCCCAAATATTCGAATACAATATTTTGGAAAAATGCCCATCCCTACTTCTGAGCAAATAGCATATATCAATAACCCATAGCAGATCTATACAGGTGGAGCTGGGGAAGGTGGAGGTTTTAGAGGAACTCTGAAGCGCACTGCAAACTACTATAGTGAATGTAACCAGCCATTTAAATGTGTGAGCAACAAGCTCATTGGCTGCAGAAGTGACATGGACCAATCAGCTTGAGCCAAGTAGTTAACGCTGCAATTATCATCAGCTTGCCTTAAGGACCCAACATTCTGCGCCATCTAGAGTTTCGTGACAGAACTGTGTATAAATATTAATATTTCAACATTTTTTATAAATCAAAGGACATTAATCAATATATGCTATGAAATGAAATTTGTACAATATTATACAATGCTATATGCAATATCATCATTCATATGTAAAATATATATACATACATACATACCGGTATATAAAATGATTTCATATGAATCATGTAATTATTTATTTTTGGTTTGTCACAAAACAGGACTTTTTTTTTTTTTTTTTTTAAGTAAACCATTCTTTTCATTCCAATTCTTATTCCAATTCAACATGCTATCTTTAACAACATGATTTACTTCCTGTATCCCTTACCATGGTCACCAACACAACATAACCAGTAATGTCTTGGTGTTCCATATCACATCAATCATGCCACCCTTCCTTCCTTGGACTGCCACTGAACAGAGTAATTCTGTAAACTGAGCGATTCAGGAGTTGTGCTACACCAAGATAACCCAGCATTTCACCAATGGGAGATCCAGGGAATTAACATAATACCCTTCAGGCACGGCAAAGGCCTTCTAGATTTGTTTCTGACTGGGTTAAGTGCGTCTCTCTCCATCACTCTGACAGGGAGAGGAGGGAATGTAATACTGAAATGAAAAACCGTTCTCCTGTCAGTCTGAAGAGTGTGTGTGAACTCATTCCTGTAATGGTGTGTCTGAGAGCCAGGAGATTACAAAGAGGCATTTTGATAATGCTGCCACCGCACCGTTCAACAAAATTGATAATTAAAATCTGAATTAAGCAAAATATTAAGCCTGAGCTCCCCTCATCCCAGTGATTAGCTAATGCTGTGCTGTTCTTCCAATTCTGGCTACACAATCCTTTTCCTTCTTCTAAATCTCTCTTCCTTCTTCTATCTCACTCTCTTTTGAGCCCTGTCTTTATAATAAGTCTGGTGCAACAGAAGGGATTGTTCCCTTCTCTGAGCTTCACAATCTCCGTGCTCTGGGATAATGCAGATTCTAAGTCACTTCTTAAAAACTTCTCAGACTCTATTATCTGAGGAGGAGGCATACATTTAGTCCTTAATGATGATCAAAGCAAAACGTTTGAGACCAATATGGAAAATCTGAGATTTCAAAACTTCAAAATAAAGTTTTTAGTTTCATCAATTCAACAATTCAAACCTTTAAATTCAAAATGATGTTTCATTGAATTAAAATATGTATTAATTTAGTAATATCAATAGTGGACTATATATGGGCACATAATATAAATAATATAATAATTTAAAAAATATTTAAACATCAGCAGTCAATAAGATTAGGGTTGCCAAATTTGCGTAACAAAAAAATCAACCCAACTGCTATTGAAAACCCAACCAATCATGGCCAAAACCAATTGTATTCCAGGGGTAAAAATCATATTCCGGGGTGGAATCCCCTTGTAAAAACCATGTTGCGAGGGGGTAAAAATCAAGGTCCTTGGTCAAAAAAACAATCCACAGCAACAGTGTAAAAGTAGCCCAATTCTTGAAACCTTACTAAATTTGTGAAGTTTGTGCTTATAACAAATGAGAATGTGTGTGGTAATATGAATGAACTTTATAGCTGATAGTGATACTGATAATGTCATTTTGTTCAGTATATTTGCCTTATGTAACACATATACAGCTCAAAAAAAGAAAGAATCTCATTAGCCATAAAATATGTAACTGCTTGAACTCATGTAGAAATGTTTGTGATAATGTGTGCATGTGAAGACCAGTGTTTTGGAGTCCACCTTTCCAGGAATTTGGGCTCCATTTCCACTTATTGATTGGCTGTGGTAGAGTGCTGATGCAGCCGCGCTGCAGGAGGGAGTGTGTTGACTCTAATGGGAGGCAATTTTCAGAGAGGCTCAGGCCTCTGGAGACCTGCAGATCTTTAGTCAGCTTTTGTTTGGCACAGCCACAGTCACTGCATTTGGACAGGGGTGGAGTCACTGCATCTGATGCTTTCTTCATATAGGATGGGAAAAGGTAGAGATCCAAATGCAGAAGTATTTTGTTTAGGGTGGATATGGACTGTAATATAAACACTGACTGTAATTTGCAGATAACTAGATGCCATCTGAAAGATTGGAGGCTAGAGCGAAACTTCACTGGAAAAGGCTTTGGAAAATATAATGATGTTATAGTGAGGACATTATTTGGGAAAAAATGCTCTAGCTAAATAAATGTGTCATGAACAATTTGGTTTTCCATCAACTTCCACTTTGCAGCTATCTAATATAGCTATAATCCAATTTCTGGAGATTGCACCTAACCTAGGCGTTTTTTTTTTCTTTCTTTTTTTCATTTGCACCCACACTGAAGAAGCAAGTTTGCTCTTGGATGGACGATGTGTCCTCCCCTAACCTTCAGTAAAAATACACCTATAAGTTCTCAACCAGGACTCACAAGTGTCCCTTTTTTCTTTATAATGATTTAAAGGGATAGTTCACACAAAAATGAAAATCATTTACTCACCTTCAAGTTGTTCCAAACCTGTTCAAATTTCTTTTTGAAAGTTTGTTTTTTTTCCATACTGTGTAAGTCAATAAAGATATTCCTTATTTTAATCTTTTTTTTGTGTTCTGCAAAAAGTCAAATGGGTTTGGAACATCATGAGGATAAGTACATTTTCAATTTTGGGTGAACTATCCTTCAAATGTGTCAAGACTGCTTGCGTAGTGTAATTGTAGTGTCCTCTCACTCTACAATTAGAGCATCATTCAACCATGATGTGCGAGTGGAGCCACAAATGCAGAATCATGTGGAGTGTCTATTTTTCCTCTTTTGTCCTGAAGTATGTAGTTCCTGCTCTTTGTCTCGCTCTCGACCACTTGTTCTCAACCCAGGCCTGTCCTATAGATTGTATTTCACCTACGCAGAGGAAATGGAACGGTTTGAGCGTCAGACAGGTCTGTGTGTGTAGTGGCTCTGAAGGACGGACAGAGCAGACGCGTAACACGTCGTTCCGGATCGGACCGTACTGTACTGCACTGCACCATTAACATCATTTGCTCTGAGCTCATAGCCACACACTCCATCTCTCGCTCTCGATCAAAGTGCTGTTTTCCTGGCTGGCTGTGATTACAGCCATTTCCTGGCTTAGTTTTTCCTTGCAATGCAGCAAGACTGTTAAATGCAGCCTGATGTTTATGGTCACAGCCTTATTCGGGGTTTTAATCCTTTTTTCCCCTTTTTGTGCTTCTTTAGTTAAAAAGATCATTCTAAACCTATATGAGTTTCTAATGCTTTCAAACTTCAAAAAGAGCATGATGAAAGTATCATAAAAATAGTTCAAAGACTATATTTCAAGACTGTTCTGTGAGAAATAGACTCACTAAAAAGATCACATTCATTAAAGTAGTAGTCTGATTCATGAATGATTCAGTCACTAACCATTAGTTCACAAATATGACTCTGGACCACAAAACCATTCATAAGGGTACATTTTTTTGAAATTGAGATTTATACATCATCTGAAAGATGAATAAATAAGCTTTCCATTAATGTATGGTTTGTTAGGAGATACAACTATTTGAAAATCTGAAATCTGAGCGTGCAAAAAAAATCAAAATATTGAGAAAATCGCCTTTAAATTTGTCCAAATGAAGTCCTTAGCAATGCATATCCACTCACAAAAATAATTTTTTGATATATTTACGGTAGGAAATTTACAAAATTTCTTCATGGAACACGATCTTTACTAAATATCCTAATGATTTTTGCCATAAAAGAAAAATTGATAATTTTGACCCATACAATGTATTGTTGGCTATTGCTACAAATATACCCATGACTGGTTTTGTGGTCCAGGGTCACAAATAAGATTTATCTGAGTAATTTCACTGACTCAATGATCCGGCAGCAGCTGTTGGCAATGGATGGCAATATTTTCAGTAAATAATGACCTAAATTTCAGTTGGTTTCTCACCAAAAATATTGTACATACCTAATATAACACATGAGTCACATTTTTATGATACTTTTAGGATGCTTTTGGGTCCTTTTTGAAGCTTGAAAGCTCTAGTCCCCATTCACTGTAATTGCAAAGGGGACTGTATGTTTCAAAATTTCTACTTTTGTATTCTGGAAGAAAGTCGAATGGTTTTTGAAGAGTATAAGAATGAGTAAATGATGACAGCATTTTTATTTTTGGGTGAACTGTCCCTTTAATCGCTCTTTTTCGTATGTTTGTTTAATTAATGAGAACTGGCACTTGGCTGTTTCCTCCGTTGCTCTTCCACCCTCCCTGTCGTTCTCCTTTGCATTTTCTCAGCCACATGCTCTTTTGCTCTCCTTCACTCCCCCCATCCTGCAGCATAGCACTGTCACTGTCAGCCTCCTCAACCCCAGAGACCTTCAACCACCAATGCCCTGCACTGCCCCCACCCTGCCCAATTACAGAGAAATTTCCATTTTTCCCATTCAAGTAGATCAGAGCTGTACATTTATGCCACCTACCCACCTTATGATTCCCAATTTTTTTTTTTTTTTTTTAAATTGAGGGAAAAATGTTTTGAGAATTAAAAATCACATTATGTCATTAAAGTAGTAATATTTTAAGAATAAAGTCAAAATTATGAAAGTATAGCACATTTTCTCGCAATGCAAAATATTTCTAATCTCTTTTAATTTTGTAATTTTATGACTTCTGGATATCTTACCATTTTTTGTACATTTTAATGTGCCTTTAAAACATTGTAGCATCCTGATCCATCATCAGTCCCCCACAAGTATGAAGAACAGATTTGTGGTTATGGCGCAAGCAAAAAGAAGCAATCTTCTGTGAGTGACCAATATGAATACTGTGTGAAGCCACAGGCCATAAATGAAGAACCACATACAAATAAACAAACCCTGTGTGTTCCAGAAGTCACCATCCCTGGATTTATTGATCTTTTGTTCCCGAGTACAGAAAAGGATCTTAAGAGGCTGCAAAGGCAAGAGCTGAACACACAACAACACGCAGAAAAACACAAAAGTGTCCGGATATTATGGAAGTATAAGTATGCACGTATAGCAAACACAGTCAGGCTGACTAAGTATATAGCCACAAAACATCCAGTCTGAACACTGATACGTGCACTTCAGTCCTCTCAACAGAGTCATCTGCCACAGCATCCGAAACGCCCTCCCATTTCGGCATATGAGACGCTTTCTCAGGAGACAGACTGAATGAGAAAAGTTGAACCGTCACACAGATAACTATTTTAAGCGTGTGCCACTGATCTAACTGGATTGCTCAATGCGTTCTAAACTGCCGTCAGGCGGTGAAGCCACCAGAAGTGTTCAAGCGGCCATCTTGCAATTCCCTACCAACAGAGGGTATCATTGACTTTTTGACGATTTGCAGCGTATCAGTGGCACATGAATAGTTTTTTTAAGATATATGTATGTTTATTAACCGATACTTCGAATGTTATCTTTAATGTTCATGGTCTTTTCAGACAGGATAAGCGATATATAGAAATCGTTAAGATGGGTAACTGAACTAACACAAAATAAATTTCTTTATGTATGTAATTATGCAGTAAATATTAAGAATGAGCACATATCTGGGATTATTAGCAGAAATGGATTCGAATAAACAATAAATATTGCAATACATACAAGATCCTATTACTATATTGCACTATATTGAATTAAAATCCTTGGATCTTTCTTTGAGCGACAGTATAAATGCTTGAAATAAAGCTTCATGTCTTTAAGAGTTATTTCTCAAAATCAGCTGTAAAGCATGTGTATTATTTTCTGATGTCTTTTTGTTGACCAACATCCACTTCAGACTCTTGGAGATCTTGGAAACTGGTAAAAAGCTACAGGTCAACTCAAATTCTATGGCTTTTTACTAGCATGACAGTTTACATATGACTTATGTGTTATTTGTATATGTTGAGCTAATTATTCATTTAACTAACGTTTAAGTTGTTATCTTTACTGCTTCGAAATACTTGCTGTTAATGAAAACACCGTTGACTCATTTGAATATGAATAAAAACAATATTATAGCTATAAGACAAAATAATTTCATAACCACAGTAAATAACTGTAGCCCACATGGCAAATTAAGTTACAGATTTATGCTTTAGAAAGCATAAATCTGTATCCAGATTTCAGAAGAATAATTGTGACATTTGTAATACAAATGTTGAGGTGTCTCATCCGTCAGCTGATGAGCAATCCAGTTCTCTATATAGATCAGTAGTGTGCGCACATGCTGAGGTCACATGACCTTCCCTCAATTCCACTGCATAATCTGATGAAATGACTGGATTTGGTGCATTTTGATGACTATAAAAAGTGAAACTGGCCATAAAAAATGCAAAATGCACTAGCGATAGCAGTCTCACGCTCCAGAGCGTCTGAGTAAGAGGCTTACCACTCTGTTAATGCTGTCTGTATGATGGTGTGGGAATTGAGAGGCATGGCACAAACTCCACAGTTGTGATGAACTACTGGTCAGTGGAAGAAACCACAGCATTCCTGCCCGGCTGCTCCCAAAAGCCTTCCTACCGCAACCCCAGCCTCTCCCCCTCATCCTCTTGCCATTTTCCACCACAGACGCTAAACTGCTGCGCAAGACCAAGACCATGGCTATCTGCTTTCCTGGCTTGGGCCCTGCTGACAGTACAAATGAGGGGTAAAAGAGATGTAAATTACACCCCAGACTAAAGACCTGATTCAACCCCGACATCACCCCTCACTGCTGACGCACTCATCCAGACGGACCCTGACTGCTGTTGGAGTGGAAGAGGAGGGGGTCACTAAAGGAGTGAATGATGAGCTTGACGGTTCCAGATGACTCAGATTTATCTTTTCAGTGTCAGCTTTAGAAAGCACCACAGAATCCTGAATGTGAATGTCAATAATACAAGAGAGGGATGTGTGAATGAGCTAGAGCGTGTGCAGAGTTACTCGCCAGTGGATCGGTAACTTTATTAGGAACTGTATCATAAGACGCTGATTAAATCAAATTGTGAGAACAATATTTGACCCTTATTGATGTAAACTACGCGAGCGAATCAAATCAAACATGTAGAAAGCATTGACAACAGAAAATATCTGCTATGACTAAACCAAACAATATTTAACGGGTATGGGGGGGGGGAGATGAAGGAATAGTTCACCCAAAAACTTAAATAATTTTCTCACCCATCCAAATATGAGGAACACACAAAAAAGCTATCAATATAGAATGAATGTCAGTGGCGTATAATGGACTTTTTGAAACATTCTTCAAAATATCTTTGTGTGTGTGTGTGTGTGTGTGTGTGTGTGTGTGTGTGTGTGTGTGTGTGTGTGTGTGTGTGTGTGTGTGTGTGTGTGTGTGTGTGTGTGTGTGTGTGTTTTTCACAAATTTGTATAATGACACGGGTATGACATAGGTATTACAAAGGAGAGGGTGACTTATGAGGACATTACTCCATATCGCCATTTTTAAAAAGGCTTATAAATCATACAGAATGAGGTTTTTTTTGAGAAAGTAAAAATGTGCACAGTTTCCTGTGATGTGTAGGTTTAGGTGTAGGGTTGAGTAGATAGAAAATATATAGAAAATATGGTTTGTACAGTATAAAAACCATTGAAATGTCCCCACAATTCACAAAAACAAACCCGTGTGTGTGTGTGTGTGTGTGTGTGTGTGTGTGTGTGTGTGTGTGTGTGTGTGTGTGTGTGTGTGTGTGTTCCACAAAAGAGAAAATAAAACACAAAACAAATGGTGAGAAAATAAAAATAAAATGTAAAATTTTGGGTTAACCATCCCTTTAATTTCGTATTTAGCTAGTTGTTAAGACTTAGTTAGATTTGTTACCTGAATTCAAACTGAATGAATAAAATAAACTTAAAATCTTTAAGTTGAGTTTACTCTAATGATTGACTAAACCAACACTAAAATATAAGTGAATTTAATTCAATGTATATGAGTTTGCAGTACTCATATTTATTGGTTTTAAAACTTAAATGGTTTATGGCAAATATTTCCTCAAATGGTTTGAGTTACCGTAACTTATTGGGTTTTACAGTGTGTCAGCTATAAAACAGTATAATGCAACTGGTTGCAAGCAATAAACCTCTTTGTGAAAAC